>NC_080672.1:108242963-108842963 GCF_030247195.1 Topomyia yanbarensis | reverse complement strand
CCACACTCTTTATGCTGTACTGATAACATATAAAACTTTGGCTATGGCAGAAAGTTTTGCTATGGAAACCAACATGCAGCAAGTCGAAAAGCATGGCAATGTTAGAATCAAGATATTCGCTTAAATTGACGATGGTAAGATCGATATGCGTCTGCGCGATCTATCCCCGCGTACTACCAATAAATTTATTACAACCATCATGTCAGAATACGTAACGGTGTAATTCGTTAAGTTTGAAACCTAGAGAATTTTTTCCATGAATTTTCAACGATGTTCGTGTCATGAGAAGGTGAGTGTCGAAACCTATTCCTTCATACCTCAAATTTCAATACGACATTGAAGGCCTAACCAAATCTCAAATCACGCTGTACATATATGAAGGACAGACCCCAACGTGCCAGTTCTGGAACAAAATGACACACTACGGGAAACCATGTACAAAAACCTCTAACGAAACAACATCAACGGCAACCAAAACCAACACACAGCCCTCATCAATATCAACCAAATCACAAACAATCGGAGTTGCAGCTCAGGCACCAACGAATGCTGAAACAGCAGAACCTACGCAAAGCGTGTCCGATCATTGTGACGCGTTTACTACTTCTAAATCAACTTCCAGCATCACCGATAATAGAGTAAATGACAAAAAACACAGATAGACGATCGCGACCCGTAGGTAGGTCCTAGGGCACTGCAAAAAAAAATTTTTTTTTTTGAATTCTCAAAGGCCCCCCCCTTTCATATTGTGACAAATGCCAAAGTAAGCTCCGATGCCATATTTCACATCAGTTTGACAATTCTAGAGTCCCGCCCACTTCACTTGAAATTTATTTTTAAATGCTTTAAATTATTAAATGCTATAACTTTTGAAATAGCAACCAGAAAATTACAATTTATACCTCTTTGTAAAGGAAATAACCTTAGTATTTGAATGGAGATATTTCTGTTTCTGAAAAACAAGGGAAAGTGGGGTACTGGGCGATTTTGGCCCCAAAATCCTCTATCTTGAATATTTTTTCTGCTCCGTAATGCAAATCATACATATTTTGCAGTTTTTCTTCGGACAAATGGCTCCGTTCGATTTCTGAGATTTTTTCGCATTAGAAAAACTGCAAAATATGTCCGATTTGCATCACGACGCAGAAAAATTATTCAAATTATGGGATTTTGGGGCCAAAATGAACCAGTACCCCACTTTCCCTTGTTTAGGTTTAAATTGCAATTTTCTGATTGCTATTTCAAAAGTTATAGCATTTAATATATTTTTCCTCCATATTTTCCTATAGTACCAATTTCAAAAATTTCAAGCAAAGTGGGCGGGAGTCTAGCATTATCCAAATGATGTGAAATTTGGCATCTGAGCTTACTTTGACATTTGTCACAATATGAGAGGGGGGGGGGGGGGCTTTGAGAATTAAAAAAAAAATTATTTGCGATGCCCTAGTAGGTCCCACAAACAACTCAAAACAGGTAATCGTGAAAACCCACACAACATCAATAGCAAGGACAGCATGGACGAAAACGATAAACCGATAGCAAGCGGACTAAGTGATCCCCAAGCAACAGCAGGCAATTCAGCTAATGGATTTAATAAGAAAGAAGACCGTTACCGGAAGTGACAAATCACTTACACAAGATCCGATGGATATACTACAAATAACAGCCGTTAAAGTTGTGCAAAAATCGAAGACATTTTTGAATGTAGTTGGGATATCATCACGCTAGTATCGTCATTTCGGTTGGTGACTGGGTTCTGGGACTGAATTGACAGCGACTCATAGTAGAGAAAATAACTGAAATTGTTTTGTCATTGTTCCAATTTTGTCAACAAATACACCAAAGGGGCTGATAAAAACGGATCTTCGCTGTAGACATTTCAAAATGGCCGACATAATTATACCTCTGCCCAGTCAAACCTTTCCAGAACCGGTTCGGAATTCTGAGTGGATTCGGCATGGATACCACCTCAAATGCATCAACCGCTTGAGCCGAAATCTGTTGTTCCCTTTGATCTGGAATCCATGTTGGCAGTGGAACGGAAACAGAAACATCGTTGTTTGGTACAACCTGATCGGGTCTCCTGACACCATGTTTCAGTTATTGTCCGGAGAAAATTGATTCTTTGTTGGCATTTCTGTTTCAGATACCTAATGTGACATCCCCAAGTACCTTTATAGTCGAATCAGACCCCGAGATATTTGAATGTGAAAACCTGATTGGTCGTTACATCCATTAATAGAAGCTGGAGTTGCGCCGGCTTTGTTAGCATAGGCCATTTGGATGTCTGTAGAAAGCAACGCAAGGCAATCGTTCGTCCCTTTGACTTTGCGGAAGCCAAATTGTATATCTGACAGTAAGCCATTTGCTTCAACCCGATTGTCGAGGCTAAACAATAATCTCGAACATCTTCCGTATACAGGACAGCATTGAAATCGCTCGATGCGATTTGTGGTCGGAGGCTGGTTTTCCTGGTTTTTGGATGGCGATGACCTTCACTTGCCTCCAGACATGAGGGTCAATGTTACCCTCAAGAAACTTGTTAAATGAGTTCAACAAGCGCCTTTTTGCAATGTCAGGCAGATTCTTGGCAAGTTGAATTTGATTCTGTCTAACCCTGGGGCGTTATTGTTGCATGATTAGAGAGCAAGTGAGAACTCCACCACCGAAATCGGTGTTTCGTTCGCGGTATCGTGAGGAGACGCAGCGAGGTAAGTTTTCTGTACCGGGACAGAGTCCGGACAGATCTTCTTGGTGAAAGCGAATTTCCAGCGGTTTGCATATTCCGCGTTCTCGTTGGTACTATTTCGGTTACGCATACGTCGAACCGTACCCCGAAGAGTGCTCATCGCTGTTTCTCTCGTTAACCCGTCGACGAACCGGCGCCTATAACTGCGTTTTTTTGGCTTTCATTAGACTCTTCATTCGCCTTTCTAACGACGCGTACTGTTGATAGCTAGCGGGTAACCCGTCTTCCCGGAAGGCCTTATATGCACCAGATTCTCCGTGTGCAGCTCTGAGCACTCTTTATCTCACCACAGGGTCGGAGACCGTCCATGGGTATTCGCCCTGGGTACTGGTCTAGTCTGAGCTTGATTCGCGCTGTCGAGAATCAAGCCAGCCAAAAACCCGTAATCTTCCTCCGGAGGAAGTTCTTCAGTGGATTCGATTTATTCGCGGTCGCGTAACTCTTCCAATCAATGTTCCGTGTTAGGTCATACGAGACATTGATTTTTTATTATGGTCTTGAGCCGTTAGCAATTGAAATTACGATAGGCAAATGGTCGCTACCGTGGGGATCAGGGATCACCTTCATCATGCAATCTAACTGTAGCGATGTCGAGCATAGCGATAAATCAAATGCACTCGGGCGTGCTGGTGTCGGAATCCGTGTCATTTTTCCCATGTTTAAGATGGTCATGTTGAAATTGTCGCAAAGATCTTTGATTAATGTTGATCTATTATCATCATGAAGACAGCCCCATACCGTACCGTGCGAGTTAAACTCTCCTAGAACTAGCCGCAGTGCCGGTAAGGATTCCGTGATATTACAAAGCGTTCGGTGCCCTACCAAGGCTCCAGGAGGAATGTAGATGGAAGCAATGCAAAGGTCTTTGCTTTTGATTAGAACTTGACAAGCAACAATTACAATACCTGGTGTCGAATAAAGGTTAAATCGGTTGAAAGAATAGCACTTTTTAAACTCCAAAAGTAATCCTCCATAAGGGTTTTTCTCGATCCAGACGGATTATATTGAAGTCGTGGAAGTTAATATTTATATCGGAAGTTAACCAAGTTTCACATAATGTCGAAAACATCACATTTTAAACTGTTTAGTAAAGATTTGAAGGAATCGATTTTCGAGAGGATACTTCTACAATTCCACTGTAGGATAGTGATCGAATCAGTGACCTCGTTTGATGACTTAGCCATCGAAGAATACGATCGCTGCAAAAAGGGGCCATTTAGCAGTCAACTGCTTCAAAAATGTTTGCACTATATGGAGAAAATGTATCAGAATACTTTTAAGAGGATCAGTAACATTGTGAATTCGATTTTTGTTTGGGAAAATATGATCCAGATTTCCAAAATTTGTGCGTAGCAATCTCTATAATTTAAAAATCTGATAGAATGAGAGGTTTGTCTTTTTGCTAGAAACTTTAAAAAACTCTAGCTGTGCCAGATAAATCTGGCGTAATAGGATTCCCTTTGGGGTGTAACGTAGAATTTAAAATATCTGGAAAAATCTGGCAAAATTTAAAAAAATCTGGCAAAATACCTGGCTTGAACAAATGTCTGCTCAGTTGGGAAAAATCTAGAAGATTCCAGATAAATCTGAAACATTGGCAACGCTGTAGAGAATGAACTCGCCCGAGCAATGCTGAAAGTTATATATCCTAAGATGACGTCATCGGCAAAATCAAATACCTAACAAGAGCCATGGAAAGGAGACATGTCGTCGTCCCCAATGGTAGCAGTGATCAAATGCAGCACTCATCGCAGTGCATTGTCTTAACATGCCTGACTGCTACTGCTGTTCTTTACGACCCGACGTTCGACGGGAGAATGAACTCGCCCGAGGAATGATATTCCTTAAATATCCGAGGATAACGACATTCATAGAAGCATAGTGTGCTGGGTGTTCAAATCTGATGTACGATACGCTATGACATTTGGCAGTTGGCTTCAAGCCCTAATCCTAAGTCAGTCGAAAACTATGTCTTCTGCGGATCATGTGTTGTATGGATGTCTTTTATTATTATCTTATTAGATGAAAAAAAACTTACTTGCTTTATTTAAAAACCAATAAAGTGTACAACACTTTGGATGAAAATTCCAGACATCACATTCTTAGCACAAATTTTTCAAACAAGAAAATATTTCTACCAATTTTACTACTACTGATGTGATATAAACCTAAAGCAGAGGAGATTTTAATTTTAAATTTTATTTCTATTGATCTCATAACAGACGAAAAACCACGTAATCGCGGCCCGTATGTAAAGTTAACGATTATTATTTGAGAATGTCAAAACGACGGATCAGCGACTGGTTTATTCATGACGTTGGATCTGGATTAAGTAACTTTCGAGATTTCTCCACTCAACGGAACTACAGTTTGTAATAGGCCCTATCGAAAATCATTCCAATAATTTTTACATATGTGTTAAAAGCTCAATACACTCCATTGAAGATAGTCGGATTATGATTGACTGGCTTCTGCCAGAAATTCGGGTCAAATGATAGAACCAATCCCGACACGGATCGGTTGCTTCAGTTGAAGCAAAATTTCGGCGGAAGTCATTCGGAATTCCGAATCAAATTCCATTTGGGTTTGACAGGGAGTTTTTAATTATTTTCTTACCTGTATTAACTGAGTCGAATTTGGGAACTGCAAAACGATCTCTTAGGAGAATTGTGATGAAATCAGTGGTGCTGATTCAAAAAGAATTGCATATTAACTGAAAATTTACGTACACACCAAAAAAATCTGAATTTTATCATTGACGTAATTGCAAACATGACACAATTTAACAAGCTGCAATTCACTAAATGACGAAAAATAACCGGGTCCCGTTTAATTTTACATGAAACATACACTTTACATGCTCAATGACATAAAATTACACTTACTACCATTCAGAACAAACGCCATATGTGAAGTAAAATTACGTGCTTTACGAAATTCATCGTCATGTAAAATTGGAATCAAACGTAAAACTAAGTCATTTTTGATGCTCGTATGTGTCAGGGTCAGGAGACGTAAATTTACACGATTTTTTCTAGGTGTGTAAGTAAGTACGAAATATACTGTCATCCTGGATCCATTAAGCTTTAGAAGGCATTGTGTAAAAGGGTTAATCTTCCTACATATCAACTTTAATGCAGGAAAATTCATAAATTGTTTTTTTTGCTATATTTCTGGTGCAAAATATAAGTTTTCTTTCGCTAGCTAGTGTTTGGAATCGTAAATAAAAATTCAAATATAACAAAAAACAATTTCTATTTGTCAAATGATAAAAGACTTACAATAGAATAACAAATCATTGGTATATAACTCTTACTATTTTCCCCTGTTATAAGACAAAGGAATTTAAATTCAATAACGTAGCCCATTTAAGTTGATCCCCTTTGATATATTTTCCGCAGTCTCAACTCGTTCGTACCAATTTCCCCCTTATGTTTCCATTTCGATTGCTTTGCATGAATTATGTGCGAAAAACTCCACCAGTCGTGAACCAAGACAATTATTCACACTGACCATTCAGAGCCACCGGTAAAACCCCCCGATTTCCCTCGAACTGGGCAAGTAAAACTTCAATCCCAATCAGTTTTAATTCCTACCAAAAAGAACAACTTGCCAACATGAGCATTTTGTCTCAGGTTGCAGTTAGGTTTATGAACAGAACGCCCCGAAAAGTAGACAAGCTAGATAAATCCCCTGATTACATGACGGGATTATTGCAGCCGAACCATTTCCAAATATGATTTATCGCTATTGGAGTTCGAATTGTGGGCATAACCTGGACCGAAAAAACACAACCTCATAATCTCCGAACTGAACCCGAACAAAACTGCCCTCGTCTCCCTTCCGAACCTTTCACGCACGCTGACAGGCCACAGCCCACAGTCGTGTTTTATTGGATAATTTTCAAATTTATATGATAATTGCGTGGATCAAGGGAAAGCAGAGGGAGAATCACATTCCAAAACTACGGCTTGCTGACCAAACCCAGCAATGCGTATTGGATTTTGACCTGCCCCTCCATCGAACAACGCGAAGATACTATTGCTGGTAATCGTCATAATCATCATCATATTTTTCTCATCTCTAACAAATGGACTTTGGCTAGCCTCTGGGTTGCTTTATACCAAAGCTAAACCAATCTAGGACGAATAAACGGCAGGGCGCGATCCAGATCCGGAAAAGACCTGTTTGCGACGGTGATGGTTATAACAACAAGATTTTCGAGATAAATCCCTTCCTTTTTGGCACGGGACGGTTGGAGAATTTAGTGAGTGCAGTAAAACAGATGAATTTATGGACAACTTTTTTATTGTTTATAAGGAAAACTAGGGTGAACAAACATGTTGCAATTTGTGGAATCACAAACGATTTTTTTTTCGAAGTGCTGGATTTGTAGGCAATTTTCGGCAACTGTTAAACTTACGTGATTTTTCAGGACATTCTTTTAGTTATTTTTCAGCAGTTAGAGCTTAAGTACGGGTGTAACTTCGACAGGATTAGAATTATAATGATAAACAAGATTGGAAACAATAACAGATATTGGCAGCAGACGATTAAAAGAACATTTTTTATTATTCGACAACTTGGTAACAACTAGGTAACTTCGTTCGGTAACTTATGGTAAAAACATTCTTTGCTTTCACGAGAAAATCAACTGGCGTTTTCTTTCACGAGAAAATCAATTCGGCTAATACAAGTTTCAAACGCTAGATCAATGCGTATTTTATTTTTACGTGATTTCATGCACCTGCATAATAAACAGTAGCAATTAACCAGAAATGTTCGATTACGATTACAGATATTTAATAAATATTTTGATTGCTTTTCTAGAAAAATCGACAAAAAATACTGTCACGAAAACATCTAAGTTTGTTTTTAAGTATAATTATTAAACTGTTAATATAATTTAGAGAGAATATTGTAAAGTTGTAGAAGTAATGCAGAATTCGTGATATGATTTTATATTAAACAAAATTCCACATAAAAAACAGCAGACTTAGAATATTTACATTAACCATGGTTTTTGCAAAAATATTCCAAGTCCTTTTGAAAAGACTTTCGGAAAGATAGAAGAGATGGGTCTGGAAAACTCCAGATGGTCCGCACCTCAACAATATGGGTATTTTCGGAATGGACTTGACGAGTGGGTGCCAGAATTTGATTTTTCACGCCATTTCGAAATCCAAGATGGCGACTTCCGCTTTAGTGAAATTCTCTATAACCCAATCAATATGGATATTTTCGGAATGGTCTTGACAAGTGGGTGCCAGAATTTGGTTTTTGACTACATTTTGAAATCCAAGATGGCGGCTTTCGGTTTAGTGTTATTTGTATTTTGTATTTGTCATATTTTCACCAACAAGCAGTTCAAAGCCCTAATGGTTTCTTAATTCTAAACACTTTTTATAACTTCTTGACTGTTAGTAATAACTAACAGTCAAGAAGTTATAAAAGTGTTTAATAATAAAAACAATGAACTCAAAAAAAACAATGATACAACAGATAATGAAGGAATCAGTGAAGTTAGCGGGTCCATTGAAAGGTCAAGCTTTCGGTCGGAATTTCGACTTTTTAACCGAGGCCCACCGACTTGGCCGTGGTACTGTCGGATTCTTACTGCAGCTCTTTCTCCAGCAAGCCTCAGACTAAACCTCAACCTCCTTTATCTCCGTATCCTCTTCCTTCGCATCGGTCGCTATTGAATTTTTCATTGATCCGAATTCCAGTTCTGCAGTTACGGGTTGAAGAGTACAATCAAACAGCAAATTCTCATATAAACTGGTACCACCATGATGTTCAAATGATGCAATACATATCAAAATTTGTGCTACTTACTTGGATTTGCGTGTCTAGATCATTAATGACCCATCGAAGTTGCTTTGACCACATTGGCCACCTACGACGGTTCTTGATACCCCGGAGAACTTGCCAAATCCCTAAGTTAATGTCATACCTATTTCTCAGCGAATTATTTACCGATTTTTACAAACTTGGTCTCAAAATAAATGTATAACTTTCCAATTGGCTGGTATTCAATTTCTAGTTGAGCCGACTTCCGGAATTACAGGGTGATGAGTACGAACATGCAGCAACTACCAATGTCAAAGTATACGGCGATGAATGTAAACAGGTGAAAAAATGTCCAATATGTGACCTCAACTTCTTGGATTTGTAGTTCTAGGTCATTAACAGTCATTATAAGTCCCTTTGGCCAGATTTGCCACCAGCGACGGTTCCGGAAACCCCGGCGGAAGTTGTCAAATTTAGCATAACAATAACAACGATTTCTCAGTGATAACTGACCAAACTTAGTCTCAAATGAACGGTGTTGCGTCCCCAAAAACTGTTATTAAATTTTAATTTGATCCGATTTCCGGTTCTATTAGTGTTCGCGCCAGCTCCGGGAAATTCCAGCACTTTCCATTGCCATCACGAAATACCTCGAATCAGTATTAGAAACTGCTAGAAGCGATGCATATCACCATCAGCCAATAGCACACCGTAGCAGCAACATAAATAGTACCCTTAATTGCGCTACTCCAACTTAACCGTTACACAAGGTTGCAGAAGAAAAACATTTATAAAATGTTGAATGAAAAATGTTTCTAGAAATGATATTACCCCATAACAAAAATGAAGGTACTGTCCGATTCATAGGTGTTATCAAACTTCATGAAACTCAGCTGAAGACCCCTAATCACAAAAATATCAACGATAGCTAAAAAATACTTTTGTTCACTATTTTCCAGTTTGTGACCATGGTGCGGCATCTCTCCCGCAATGACCTTTTTTAAAAAATGTTCTTGAAACTTTGAAGAATTTTTTTTCATGACAAAAACCATTTCACAGTATTTTCGAAACTCATCGCAATTGATAAAAATGGTTTTATCAAATATTGAATAATTTACTTTGATGCAGGATCGATTTTAAGAAATATGCGGAATCTCTCTAAGTACCCTATTAAAATAATGTCACGACACTAACCATCAGTTACCATTCCCTAAACCCCTTCTATCCCTTCGTGTTCGCGACAACTACTACGACTCCCATCTTTCTTGGTTTTTTCCTATCCGTTTCTAAGTTGTGTCATAAAATCTTCTACTAATCTGAAAGATTTGTTTATGTCAAGCTAATTTGATGTGCGCGATGTAATTGTGTAGGTGTCAGAAAACAAAATTATTTTTGTCTGCTGTTTTCCTGAAAATAGTTTGTTTTTTTTTCAATTTAGTATACAACAGAGTATCTCACGAAAACAAAATTTAATATTTAATAATCCTATTTGGCAAACAAAATATGAGTGCTGCGAAAATCTGTGTTATGAAAATATAATATCGAATTAATGTTCAAATCCTGCTTTCTCCTGAAGATGAAGCGACATCCCTTCGAAACGTTGCATTATGAGAAGCTATGTGACCAAAAAATCAAAACCTACATCAACTCCAATTTAATTCAATATTATAATGAGCGTTTATTTATACTATAATTAAGAAAAACCTGTGGTATGTCAGAAAAAATATTCGAATTAACTGAGTAATATGGATGTTCCAAAAAGAAAATGTTCATTTTTATGTAATAAAACATATGTTCAAGTATGCCATTTGAAAACTAATATTACTTGTTTGTACTGCTATTATTGCATATTCATTGTATTGGCATGAACTTTTATGAACAATAACAAATCAAAGTCCAAAAATATCCACAAATTAAATCCGCCTAAAAAGTCCCTGAATTCTCGATTGGGGATGCAAGTATAATTATCCTCCCAACTTATAGCAAAGGTTTCAGTTGCCCATATTTGCTCTATGCTGAGAATATATGACGAATTTTAAGTAAATGATCATTTCATTTTAATTATTTCTTTCATTCAACATTCTTTTAATTCATTTGAGTTGATTTCACCTATTTCATTCATTTTTTGGAGTTATTCTGTTCAGTTTATTCATTTCGTGCATTTTATGTATGTCATTCAGGTAACTTCTTTTATTTACTGTTTTAGATTTCATTCATTTTTTCCAGTGTATATCTTATTCAGTTTTTTTCATTTTCATTGTCAGATTATTTTTATTAATTCATTTTATTCATTTCATCCAAATTATTAATTTGGCGCAAACTAATTTATTCTATTAATTTCATAACTGTTTTAAACGTGTTTTAATTTTATAACTGTTTTAAAACCGTGGGGGTTATTCGGACCCCCTCGACTTCACAGAAAATCGTCAGACTTTCTGATTGTCGTGCATATTCGTGGAACCGTTATTCTAAAACATTAGTTTTGACAGCTGAATCTAATTCTTGGGTTTTTGCCTTTCTCATATAAAGAAAGGTTAGGCAATCACTCTAAAAATCGATTTTCCAACCGAGGCCCGGAGGGACGAGTCTCATATCCCATTCGATTCAGTTCGTCGAGATCGCAAAATGTATATGTGTATGTATATGTGTATGTATGTGTGTATGTATGTGTGCATGTATGTGTGTGTCAAATAAAGTCACTCAATTTTCTCAGAGATGGTAGAACCGATTTCCAACAAACTTAGTTTCAAATGAATGGTACAACGTTCCCATAAGACGCTATTGAATTTTTAGTTGATCGGACTGCCGGTTCCGGAGTTACGGGTTGAAGAGTGTGGTAACACCGAAATTCCCATATAAACTGGTAACCCTATGATGTTCGAATGATGTAATACATATTCAAGTACGTTCAACATTAGTCGGATTTGCGAGTCTAGATCACTAATGACCAATCAAAGTAGTTTTGACCACATTGGTCACCTATGAGGGATCTTGAGGCCCCCTAGGAACTCGCTAACTTCCCGAGCTAATGCCACACCTTTTTTTCAAGCAAACTATTAACCGATTTTTACAAACTTGATTTCAAATGAGAGATAATACTCCCGTTGACTGTAATTGAAATTCATCCAGTTCTGACTGTTGGTTCCGGAGTTACAAGTTGGTTATTGCGGTCACATTGAAATGAACATCAAATTACCTCGATTCGCAGGCCTAGATCACTGATGGTGAATCAAAGATTATTGGAATATATTGTCCACTATCGATAAGCCACTTCGGTGATGACTGAACCAATTTTCACTAACCTAGTGCCAAATTGATGGTACGATATGAAGTTCGGTGTTGAACCCTCCATCTACCCCTTCGCCTCCTACCTCTCAACCTCCATCTGTTCTCTCACCTCCCCCTCTTAGACCAACCTCCCTTCTGCATTCCCTTCATCCACCCCGTATACTAAAATAAGTTGATTCCTGATGCATCCTCCCTCTCCCACTAATTATATCCCTTCCCTTCTCCACCATGAAGTTAACATAAAGATAACATTGAACTCACGCTGATTAAGCTATATAAATATTATATTTTTGTTTGGTTCAAGTGTGTCAGTGTCGACATGTTGCTTATCAGGTTCGTGGCAGTTGTGCATTTATATATGCTTAAGAATGTAATAGAAATTTCCACAATGTTATATTGAACGTAACCAAGCATTAAATCATAGTTTGGATAAATGAAAAAGGCACAATTGCATCACTAGGTGGATTAAAACAGGTTTTTTGGAAAGGAGATACAACATGTTTCATTCTTTTGCCATCCTTGAAACAAAAATCATTATAATGGTAAAACCGTGGTTAAAGCAACAATTAAAGGTGAAAAAATAACACGTATGTGTTTTTGAAACCTTGATTTTTGTTTGGGTGAAAACACAGATATTTTCAAGACGCTCACCACGTGTGTGCGAAATGAGCGTACGGGGCTATTCGTATCCCCTATTCCATCAACACCCGTTCGGCGGCTTGCGGTTACACACACGATTGTACACGTCAGAGCAAAGAAAATACTTGATGGGAGGGGACTTGATGGGGGAAGGGGGGTTGATGGAAGGGGGGTTGAGGTAAGGGTGGTGTGTGATGAATGAGGGGGGGGGGGTGCTAAAACCCTCACCTATGTTAAAATACAGAAAACCTATATTGGCCCTCGGGACCGGGATTAGGTTGAGGATGTTAAGAGTGATTGCATAACCTTTTTATATGGGAATGGCAAATTTGCTGTATGGCCACATTCTTGAACCCGTAACTCCGGAACAAGAAGTCATGAAATGAAATTAAATGAAATTCAATAACAGTCTATGGGGATGTATCTTTCTTTTAAGTCTAAGTTTGAGAAAATCCGAGTAACCGATGTGCATTTTTTGGTCACATACATACATACATACGCACACACAGAAATATGATGAATTCGACGAATTGAGTCGAATGATATACACGGCCCTCCGGGATGTTCAGAGTGATTGCACAACCATTCTATATAAGAAATGCAAAAAATGACGGTCTGGATTACTCCGTAGGGAGGTCCAAATTACCCCCCCCCCCCCTTGTTCGTATTATTATGTTAATGGTTCTGTTCAGTCACTCCTTTTATTCATTTCATCCAATTTGTTATTTTGTATAATTAAGCAGTCTTGATTTAGTTATAATCTGAATTGCAGATATTTTGTCGTATGTAATTTTTAATGTTCTTTGATTTGATGGCATTGCAAGGGAACACGTATCCGCCAGTTGATGTCAATCGAGCTGACATTTCTTTGAACTGAGCAAGTTTATTAATTTGTTTGTTTAGTGTTTATTTGACCAACTAGGAAACGAATCCACTGAGTATTTAATGCACGTGGGGAAAACGCATGGTCTTGTCTGAGTGAATGATGATTTTTGAATTATGTATAAGGGTTGAGAATTGACAATTCGCAAGAAAAATTCAAAACCAATTACCAAGTTGCGGCCTTCGTTGCAGCAAGAGGAACTAATGTTTTATTCTCATATTTAATGGTTTACTTTTAGTCCATTAAATGGTCAGTTAATTATACTAAGCTAAGAAACACTACTTACTATTTGGAAACGGGGTATGTTTGATTCGTGCATGATATTAAAATCATTTAGGAACGCTGCATCTTTTTTCTGTTTCGCGTCTTCCTTGTAATATCGCAACGTTTACTCGAACGAGGTGGAAAATTTCAAGTTACGGAATCTCAATATGCTTGTGATAATACCGATAAAGGATCATTTATAAATTATGCCACGAGAAATTACGGGAAAGAGCTATGACAAATAGTGACATAAATCGGATGGGGAGCACGTTATGTGCTTTGACGCAATCGGCCGTTTTACGCACGATTGCACGATGTATATAGAAAATTCCGGGGATAAAGTGCGTGGTAATATGAGAGAAAGTTAGTATTGGGCAATCTTTGCGTGACATAATTTATGAATGGTCCACGACACAACTTTTAAACTCATTGTTTTTGATCCATTTTATACTGTCGACAACAGTTTAAGTTGATTTCGATGAAACAAACTCTCGATAAACGGTTACCCAGAGTTTAGTCGCCTTGACATCTAGAACATTGACGTATCCTACAGTCAATAAACTATTCAAACTTTTTATGCACGAAAATATATTATTCTCAATCACATCGCTTGCTTGAGGCGAATCCTGACTAATAAACCCAATCCGAGGTACCGGGGCCTTCCGTTAAGTAAGTACCACATCAACATTTCCTTCCTCGTATCGGGAAAGATTGTCGTGGCCTGCAATGGTGGTTCTCATCTCAGGCGAAATGCTCGCTTGCACTGGATCAATTGTTTTTCCCAAACAACGCCCCTCAAATAGTCTGGGTGGAAATGAGAGTCATCAGTCTCCAATCTACGCAGTATACCGTGCTTACGCAACACAACGCAACACAGTAGCCCAGAATCAAAGAACTGCAAGGGTCGAACCCCGGTGCGAAACTGACTTTCCCTTTTTTCAACTTTGTCTGGAAAAATCTCATACGATACTCGTGATTTCGAAAAAATACCCGCAGATAAACGGCTCTCGTACGATATTTTTATTTGAAATACTTGTCAAAAATTAAATTGCTACCAGAATTATCAAACAATTATTGTCAACGAACTCGTGTGTGTTTTATTTCAGTAAAAAAGGACGCTAAAACATGCATTATATACTTTGCCACATTTCTTCCTAAAGAGAAAAGTTTAGTTTGAAAATAAATTTTTGTCCATTAACATGAAAATTTGATAGAACCATCTGGCAAGCGAAGGGCATAGAACTAATAACTAGATTAGTTATGAAATTTGTGTTTCGAGTTCGTCTTATCAGAATCCGACACTAACTTAGTGATCAATAACGGAGTAGCAGCCAGAGATGGTCGCACAAGCTCAAGCTCAAGCAGGCTCAGAATCCGACAATAACTTAATGAAATGACAAAATTAACGCCGGATTGACGCTAGCTCAAAAAGCCACATCCACGATTTGTGTTCCTGAGCAAACACCTAGTCAAGTGCAATGTTCCGCATGCTTCTTTACATACTATCAGTAAGGTATATTCTTAAATAAATTGGAACTATCTAATTTAGATAATATAGAGAATGTGTTACAGTGCTTCAAATAGACCTTGCCAAAATTTGATCCAATCCGTACTTTTAAATTTTTTTTTTGGAGAGCCTGTAACAATTACATTTGAGCTAAATTTACTATAAATAAACATTTTTTTAATTACTTACGAGTAACACCTACACCCTACGAAGGTAGTACTATCATCCAACAAGAGCAGGGCCCAATATTTACACTTAGATAATATGTCGGCTTGTAACGTACACTCATCAACTTACGCGTGTGTCCTAATCAATATTATCATAAATCATTGACTAATTGCGCACGATACTGTGAGCCATATGCGATATTAATTTCTGTTCTACCGAATACTTTACCAATAACAGCTATGCAAACAGATTATCCATAAATCTACTAAATACGTCAGAGACATGCAGAACGCAAAAAGCAAAAAAAAAACTCGAGTAACAATAAGTATGTGATTGGTTGTAGAGGATTATCTGAACAACTCGGTAACACTCTCATCCTCCCGTTATTCCTCGAAATAGTTTCAATGCTTATCAGTCGCGTAACAATAAATATTTGTACTTGATACCTGTCGGAGAAGCCACTGACTGTCGCGGTTTATTGGCTGTCATAAATCATTTATCGGTTGGCAGCTACTCGTTTCGTTCGTTTGGGGTAGCGTGAATATAGATAAAAGTATTTGTTGAACTACTGCTGTTTTTAAATTTTTTATATTTTAACAACCCGCGATTTTTACGTGTCATACAATTTAGTGAAGCCAAGTTCCGTATTCAGTAATCGCAAGTAGCTTTAATTAACGTCACCAATCATCCCCTACCATCTATTTATCGCAAGTCAATAAATCACAACTTCAACGACTTCTACTACAACTGCTAACAAAACCGCCACGTACTTCCCCAGTAGCTCAATAAAAATTAAACGGCTCATTTAGCTTCCTATCCACGCCTCAAACATCGTATAATTTCCGCAACCGTTCGACTACTACGCACCAAATCGAAAAGTTTCGTCTTTAGAAAACCACAGAAAGCATAAGGCGCCCCCATCGCATTCGGCCAATGTCAACCATCTACGCCAGAAGGGAAAACGAACACGTCACACGCATAAATGTAAAACAGTAAAACGATTAAAACAGTGTCAAAAGCGGTTTCACCAACGCACATAAGTGGTTCCTTCTTGTAAGACATACAGTTGCTAGATTGAGCAAAGATTGCGTACGCCCCTTCTTGGTATAGGGTGTTGGATTTACAAATATGTATGTACCTATCATCGAGCCCGCATCTATAGGGTGACGGCTCAAGCTTGGCAGCACATGTGAATACACGCGACACTCATTGGATATTAATGGGACTATCTTGTCCGCAAGAACGATACTCATCGCGTTGTTGTCTTAAATCATTATTCCCTCATTTACCCACACTTGCATGTTTTCTTAATTCATTTTCTTGGAAAACGTTACAGGTTGAACGCAGTTAACAAGGGGGTACTCGTGTGTCATCGTAATTAACAGCACAGAAAATCAATACAGAAATCAGATCACACTATAACGATCAACGTTGGAAAATGTCAAAATCCAGAATTGTAAAATTGATATGTTTACCTTCAAATTGCAACCCCTCGACATCCCCTATCCCGACATTTCTGAAAGGATAAGTTGAATGAAAAGGAATTAAGATTACTTAATACCATCTTACACATATTCGCTTGGGGCTCACCTCTCTTTTGTCTCTTCTCGGAAGCTGCGAAATTGACTTTCCCTTCTTTCAACTCTGCCTGGAAAAAATCTCATATGATACTCGTGATGTCAAACGAAATACCCGCATGTAAGTGGCGCTCGTACGATAAAACCCCTACGAACAAGTGGTTTACCGAGTCTTGGTGTAACAGTTTCAAGCAAACCGACGGGGGTGAGCTAGCGCAATAACAACAGAGGGACTTCCTTGTAGGGCCCCTTACACGAGGCGCTAGTAGTGTCATTACTGAGCAGTAATGTCACTTTTAATGAACGTGTAAGGCGAGTAATGACGGAATTTCCATACAATTCCAGTAATGACACTACTTAGTAATGACACTTTTATTGCGCGTGTAAGGGCCCCTTGTAATTTCAACTCAGCCCTGGAACCATCTTATGACTAGGGTGTGAAGCTAACGAAGGGGTGCTTCTTTTGTGCAGCGGGCTACACACATGTATCGTATGGACCACGCTTATGATGTAGTTAAAACAATCCTTGTTTGTACTATTAACTGGATCATTGCCCCTAACTGGATTGTAATTAATGCGGTATAATGTGCGGTTAGGATGAATTTGCCTTAATTTTACGCCCAACCATGGAACGGCTTTACGGCAACGGATCGTTCCGGGATTTAGTTAATTATGCTATTTAGTCGACTGTGATAGAATTTAATGGATGCCGAGTTGATCTCGGTTGAAGTTGAAACTTGTTGGTGATATCGAGAGGACGCTGCGTCGATGAGTTGGGGATTAGTTGAAAGTTGATTGATGACAACTGGGCGTATAGGCGTAGGTTGTGAGATTACCAGGTTCGGTTGGTTGGCCGTACCCATCTGCGCGATTGTTCGTAGTTTTATGCAGTATTTTTCAACATGTAGATGATGATGTTGTTTAGAATAAATCATTGCACAGTATGTTGAACATTGTAAAGAAAAATTTATTACATTAAAAATTGCTATGGAGGGGCGGGTATAGCGCAGTTAGTAAATCGATTGCCTTGTACGCAGCTCACCTGGGTTCCATTCTCAACCCCGCACATAGGGTTAGATATTTTTCTAAAAGACATTTTCTAACCCGAAAAGAGGCGAATGACTATAAGATTAAAACCTCTATAAGCGAAATGAAAAAAAAACTAGAGGAACAAACATATTCTATAGCAAATTATTCCAAGGCCGGTTTATACGCTTTGCACTCCGACATCTTTCTTAGCAAAAGAGATTTCAGCTGCCGAGCTACAAAGACCGTTATCAGTTAATACAGCTCGATATTCTAGTCATCCGGAGGCACTGCTCTCGAGCCCTGTTCGTATCGGACTTACTGTCTGCCAGAGTGGATTACCTTACGATCCTCGGACGCCTGGATCTTCAAGCCCGCTTCCGAGCTTTACGCAATAACTTTCGATTACCGTTCATGAGAACCAACTATGGTCGCCATAGATCTGTTACCGGACTGCAGCCTATTTCTAACAGTATGGCGACGGCTTTTGACTCCAACATGACGAGAAATTCGATAAAATCTAAAATATTTTTTATACTGAAATAAAATTAGTTTAAGTAACTACCAATTGGGATCTGGGAAGATACAACAAATATATGCATGCTCTGCTCAGCCGTGTGGTATCCGGTGGTAACTGAAATCTTTCGCAGTATTTCAGCAAAGAATTGACCCGCTGGGTTTCTGTTCTCCATGTCGTAAGAGGCGACTAACAACAGATGTGCCGTCAAATGGTAAGATTACATCGTACTCACAAGTTTGCTATCTCATGTGTCCACGTGAGTTTATCGATGACATTTGGTCGTAAGCCTTCTGCTGTAGCATCGGAATGAGATGGTGACAATGGGCGGGCCTCAAAACACGAACCGTAAAATTTATGTCCCAATCCCAGACGCGACCCGTGCCGAGAAAAGAATTGCGGGGACATCAGCACTTCGAACCCCAACCCTACGTGAAACTAGGACTGGGATCTGAAGTTTCGAGCAAAACCAAGCCACGCACGGAGCCTATGGGTCACCAGGGCACACCCCACAATATTTTTGCCCTTACTCTGTAAAGCGGGGCTGTGACAGGATTGACTTTCTTTCCATAGCCATTCGTGGGGACAAAGCGGAAAACACTAATAACACTGTAAACATGAGTTTGGAGGAGATTGCGGCGATGGAGGTGGGATAGGAGAAGGATTGCGCGGAAAGCCAACTTGGAGAGCTGCTGAATAGTGGCTCATTGGAGGATGATGTATCCTGCACTTCGTCCATTCTCAACTCTCCAGATAGAGACGAGGATCGGACAGTGAACAGGGAGGACACACACCAGTCCGGCGGAGCAACCGGTGGGTTGGAGGCCTCCGAGAATAAAACAAGAGGAACAGGAAGAACTCGTCACTTAAGCGGAGCGGCGAAGAAATGGGTGGCCACAAACCCACTGAAGCGCTAGAGTTGGCAAAAATCCCAATAGGGTAGGCACCATCCAAGCGACAGCTTTCGGCGAAAACGGAGTCGCCGAACAATAATGGGTACAGGAAGGAACCGCAACAGAAAAAGATCAACCGTTAGGATCCACAGCAGCGCCCAACCTTCAACGAAATGGCCATCATTCCAGTTGGGTACCCTGCGAATAGCCATGAACAGTTGAATGCTACTCGATGAGCGCTGATCGATAGCGTCATCGAGCAGAGCTCAAACAATACGAGACCCAAGTTTAGGAAGTGCACCTTCAAACAAGGGTATCTTGAAATCGTGTAGCCAAAGATACAGTTAAGTGGCTGCAGGATGGCACAGCTGCGATCAAGCCCTGAGAAGGTGCTTCATTGGAGTGCCTTTCATCGGGTATTTCTCCGACAGCATCAAATGGTCCGACGGGAACATCCTCCACCTGGTGCAGAATCAGAACAACAATTTCTGCACAGAATTCTGGAAGGTCGTCTCCCAACACAACCAGCTGAACTACGTATTCGGAAAAGCTAGAATGCGCCAGCTGGAGAGGGCCCGGTCTGCGCTGAACGTGGAAGTTCTAGAGAAGAAACATAGCAGTAAAATTCTTCCCAATTACAGGATTCATTCAACGAGACGTCGTTGCAATAACAGTGGAGGCATCGACGGCTAGGGGAAAGCAGGATATTGTGATTGCATCTGCTTACTTCCCTGGGGATGCGGATACAACACCACTTTCTGAAATAGATGCCCTCAAAAGTATTGCAGAAGCATAAACAAGCCCTTTATCACTGGATGTGATTTCAATGCACATCACACAATATGGGGTTGCATGGATATAAATACCAGAGGTGAGCACTTACTACAATACCTGTCGTCAAATGATGTAAATGTATATAACAAAGGAGTTGTGCCTACATTTATGAACGCAGTTAGATGCGAAGTACTGGACCTCACGTTATGCAGTGCTCAAATAACGAAAAAGATAAAGAATTGGCACGTTTCTGACGAACCTAGTCTGTGGGATAACAGACACATAGAAGCCAATAAACTCACAATGCAAAAACACAGGGAAATAAAGAAAACAAATTGGTGTGTGTGTTCCGCTCATACCTGAAAACAGTCGAAAAGAACGGGGAGTAGGATCCAATCTACGGCAGACCTAGATAATTCGGCAAATGACCTACGAAAGAAGACCATAACCGCCTATAATAACAGTTGCCCTCTTGTAACGAGGTCTGTATGTCGTGTTGTTCCTGGGTGGAACGAAAATCTAGCAACACTTAGGAAGGAAGCTAGGCGCCTGTTCAATAAAGCGAAGATTACTGGTAACTGGTCAAACTACAGGACCGCTCTTACCAAATACAACACCGAGTTGAGAAAGGCCAAAAAACTATCAATGCGCGAGTTTTTTGAAATCATCGGAAACTTTCCAGAGGTAGTTCGCCTTCAAAAAGCCTTATCAAAGGATCACACAAATGGCAAGTGAAAAGCGATGGTTCTCTCACAATTGGCAATAGTGAAACATCGGATGTTCTAATGAATAACCACTTTCCTGGGTCGGCTTCGAAAGATGAGAATTCGACAGGATTGTGATGGACTCCGTCCTAACAGGACTTGTGAGTCTTCACAGAAACTGGCCTGTCAGATTTTCACACCAAATATAATAAAATTGGTTATCAACACCTTCGATCCCTACAAACCCCGCGGCCCTGATAACATTCTCACAATATTTCTACAAAAATCGACAGACATAATTCTTCCAGATCTACTAAATATCCTTAGATCCAGTCGCATGCTTGGGCACACACCTATAAGCTGTAGAGAAGTCAGGGTAATATTTATTCCAAAACAGGTAAAAAGGAGTGTCAAACCATGGTCTTTAGATTTATTAGTTTGACATCAACACTTCTGAAACTGATGGAAAAACTGCTGGATCACTACATTCGAACGAAGCACTTATCGAAAGTACCAGTTTGCAAATTAAAAAGGCATATCTACGGAAACAGTCCGACATACCTTAGTGACAATTATTGAGAAAACTTCTTGACGTCGAGGGTGCTTTTAATAAGACGTCCAATATATTTAAATCCACAAGGCCCTGGCAGAAAGAGCAGTGGAAAAATCGATAGGGGACTGGATTCTTGAAATGCTCAAGAGTCGAGAGATCACAGCAACGTTGGTAGACACGAAAGCAACTATAACAGCCAATAGAATTTATCCCCAGGAAGGTA
The DNA here is from genome assembly GCF_030247195.1 of Topomyia yanbarensis. Classification (NCBI taxonomy): domain Eukaryota; kingdom Metazoa; phylum Arthropoda; class Insecta; order Diptera; family Culicidae; genus Topomyia; species Topomyia yanbarensis. The sequence goes on along the minus strand of NC_080672.1, from coordinate 108,821,408 downwards.
TGCTATCACCCCTGCTCTGATCGCTAGTGGTGGACGATCTTCTCAACGATCTGAATGAAATGGGTTTCGAGATTGTTTGATATGCAGATGACATTGTCCTAATTGTGAGGAGAAAACATGAAAACAATCTGTACTAAATGATCGGATTCAATTAGCCCTGAACTTCATCATGGTGTTTCAAAGAGGAACTCAACGTGAACCGTGCAAAAACAGTCATTGTACCGTTTTCCAATAGGAAAAGAACTGAAGTTGGTTCCTCCAACGCTCAGTGGAACTACAATCAACTACGCAGAAACGTAGCGAAACGCCTAGGTGTTATCCTAGACAAAAAACTGAGTTGGAACTCGCACCTGACATACGCCGTTAATAAAACCACAACAGCGATATGCAGTAAACTCTTCGGGAAAATTTGGGGTCTCAAACCGAGGTTGGCTTATTGGTCCTACTCTCTGAGATTGCTAAAGGGTGAACCACTATTTGATAGGGATTTAAATGGTCACCTGAGCATCATAAAGGAACTCAAACTAAATCCTGTCTTGACTACAGTTCAAGATGAAATGGAGGCTAAACCGAACTTCGATATCTCATATTTGGTCCACATAGTGGATCGTCAGATATGGAATGTAGGGGTCCTATACTACCTCAAGGTACAATATCATTCTTTGCGGATTGTTCTAAAATGGGTGAGCTGACTGGCTAGGTAGTCTACGGACCAAGAATTAAAGAAGTGATATCAATGGGAAAGTGGCCTACAGTTTTCCAGCCACCTTTGCCTGCAATATACACCTGCTCGGAGGTCTATAGGAAACGAAACTACAGACATGCAAAAATCGCAAGCTTTTCGGACAACCAAGTAGCACTGTTGGCATTAAGGTTGTCGAAACGTGAGTTCAAAGTGGTTTGGGAGTTCATCACATCTTTACCGCAACTGTCAACGCGGAATAAAGTAATGATATTCTGGGTATCAGGCCACCAAGGAATCGATGGTAACGAAGTGGCCGACGAAATAGCCAGGCGTGGTTCATCAAACATGTTTGTAGGGCCAGAACCATTTCTAGGCATATCTACCTGTGCCATTAAACTAGAACTTTCGACTTAAGCAAGTGAACAACTACTAAACGACTGGGGTAACGTAGTAGGCGCTAGACAAGACAAGAAATTCATTCATCCAGATACAACGAGAGCCAAAAACTAATGAATCTAAAACGAAAAGATTTACGTATAATCACAAGTTTATTTACGGGACATTGTCCTGCTAACTACCCTCTGAAAAAAATTGACAAAAGTAAAGATGACATTTGTCGATTCTGTAACTACGAGCCCGAGAGCTTGGAACATATTCTCTGCCATTGTGCAGTAATATTTCTTCGATTGGAGCGATACTTCGTAAGGTATGGCATACGCGTCGCAAACGGATCCCCAACTACATTAATGATGTACTATCCACACATGTGTACAAACAAACAACTCGCTTCCAACTACATTAGATTCGGGCAATTTGTAATATGTAGAGCAAAAAGGGGCAGCCACAAAAAATAACCTGAAAAGTGGTCGCAGTGGCAAAGTTACCCCTATCAAAAAAAATCATGCTCAGACCAGTTCAGACGATGCGTTAATGTTGCTGGTTTGAATGCATCTGTTTCTACAACTGCAAGTGGTACTTTATAACAGAGTTTGTATCAAGGTTAAAACAATAAGTTACAGATTTTATTACAATATGAAAATGAAATCTGCCAAGATTTTGGGTGAAGCATTTTCAAGTAGTGGGCGAACCAGCGAACAATATAACGCCTTCATACAATGCGGATCCTTGAAGTTCCGGCCAAGTTTAGCAATGAAGCCAACTTGTCGGGTTGCTTTCGAAATTAAAGCTGACCACCGATGCTGAATACTGATTGAAGGTTAGCTTCGCACCCAACAAGACGCCGAGATCGCTGACACAATCATCTTTAGTAAGCCTTTATTTTTCGATTTGGTAGTCGCAACGCAACCTATCGGACTGAACATGCGATGGAAAGTTGTAACTTGGCATTTTGCAATGCCAAGAGTTAGCCAGTTACTACGACACCAGTTAACGAATGTATCCAGGCGCTCTTGAAGATGGATTCAGTCGTCGATAGATCGTATTACGAGGTACAATTTCAAAACATCGGCGTAAACCAGTTTGCATCCCTCACCAAGCAGCAAAGCAGCATCGTTGAAGAACAGTACAAACGGTATGGGTTCCATGTTGCTGCAGAAGCCTTGAGGTGCTGCAGATTTGTTCGTAAATTGAGAGGAGACACAAGAGACGAGCTGTATACGTAAGACGCTATCATACAAGTAAGAACCCAACCATTTAACGAAATTCCGTGATGCACCTAGTCGTGACATTATTTGAAATAATATTCGATGGTCAATTAGTTCGAAAGCAGCTTTTAAGTCATTTTGTGCATCTGTGCCTTTTTCTCCATCTGCATGATGCAAGTTGAAGTGAAATCTAGAAGTTTGCGATTCAATTTAGAATACCAGTATCTGTTTTGGGTTAAAAATAATAAGATTAGGTGGAAAAAATAACAACTTTTCTTTATTTTCAATTTACTGTATTTTCAATTGGGGGTGCATTTAGAATTCATTTTAATATAGTTTATTGATTCAATTAGGATAACTCCAATGGCGCTTTCTACACATAAATTCCTTTCAGATTTTTTTTCGATAAACTGCAGTGTTTGCATTAACATACTTATTTGAGAAAGAAAAACATGCTGATACATACATAGAATTTAAAGGTTTTATCATACTGTGGCAACTCAGTAATTAGTTTCCTTATCAAACCGTCCAAAAATGCATAAATTGTTCACTCCCAGCTCCCTACACGAAAACCTACTATAAATCCTCTTTTGCATTGTACCCTTCTCGGACCAGAGTTTTAAGTTGATTGACAAAACCCGAATCCGACCGCAAATACCTGGTCCGGCATTTAGGTAAAATTTACTGCCGATCCGATTGGAATGGCCTCCAGCTCAAAACGCAGTCCCGCTGTTGTTAACTGAACAGCCACAGCTCAACGCTCAGTCAATACCAACCGATTCCAGAGCTTCCAGTCAACAATAGCTGAGTACATAGCAGAACGTTCGACAGAATACACGCAGGGCACCCAGTCGTGGCCAGCCCGCAGCAGCAGAGCCAACAGCAGCAAGCTCTACGCAAATCCCACATGAATAAGTACCGGAACGTTGCTGATTCCGGGTGCTCTCAATATTCTGTCACCACTTCCCAGTTCGGAACACAATTATCGGCTTTTTCGAAATGTTCTTTGCTCGCTACTGACACATGGCTGCCGAATGCACAACTCGACACATCCTGTAATTTATGGCCAATATATTTGGTGGGTGCGAACTGTCGTTTAACTCTTCAGTTACGCGTTTTTTTTTCGCCTCAATACGCTGCACTGAAGTCCCGAGAGCTGTGTCCACCCATCGACCGGTGTGGGTGCATGGAAATGACGACGGGGAAAAATCGATGATCACATAAATTGTCCCAACACGCATGGGATTATTTGGTGTGAGCAAGACTGAGGCTAATGAATGGAGTTTGTTCTGCGGGTGTAAATGAACGAAAGAACACCGCAACATTCCAATAGATGGACCACTCGAAGAATCAGACTATCCATAAAAACCTACCCCCTCGCAGAATGTTTCTTTTTATTTAAAATTTTATGAAGCTAATAATTTTTAATGTTTGTGAAATTATATCGTTACTTAGAGCTGTAAACGGGCGGTTGTAGCCTGGCAGACGATTTTATTATTCAAACGGAGAATGAATTTTACAATTTAATTAAACACGGTGACAAAGTTTCGCAATACGGTGGCATTTCTGACAATTACATTCTGGTCGAGGGTAAACAACAACCATCGTCGACGGAGAAAGGGTTTACGGTGGAAGACGTTGGAGAGGGTGTAACCCTTTCGGAGCTGTTGTTATATTTGGCATCAGTTCCTAGTGCTAATATCAGAGTGTTCGTATTGTAAGAAATATATTGCACATCTAGAGCCAGCGATGCCAGAATTTTGCGGCAATATTTTTATGCACTGTAAATAATATACACTTGGTGCAAGTTTTTTTCCACTGATAATTCAATAAAATTTTATGTGAAAATTTAGCGTACCCTATGACATGACCGACTGTCACTGCATTTGATTTGTTTGTGTTACTATGTTTTCAATTGCCGCAAGGTTCTACTGTGTCTCTTCCAAAAGACTATGTTGCAGCGCCCATTGCACAGTGGTCCGGAATGTAAATTTAGGAGAAATTATACCTTCTGCTGAAGTAAATGACTTAAGGCCGATTTCTTCACCCTCGCTTAACTTTTAAACCAATGCGTTTAAACCTGGCTTAAGCGTTAAGAGAGAGTGAAGAAATCGAGCCTTCGCCTTACAATGTGTTCAGGAAAGTTGTTTTACTTTGCAAGGCCCTTCTTTTCGTTTAAACAGAAGCTAGGGTGGTTCTAATTCTAGCAAGATTTTACATTGAACTTTTCAACAGATCGAGATAGAGCTTGACTGTCTTCGATGAAGTTGTAGAACAACACATTTTAGACAAAACTGCCGAAGACAGGCAAGCACTAGCTTTTATAATTTCCATTGCACAAAAAATACAAATGTAAGCTTCAGGGTGTTCCTTACAAGAGCGGTTTTATTTCTATAACTTTTGTAGTTTTAACTTTACACTAAAGTACCCTTTGGACAACTTGAACATTATTTTTTGGCGCATAATTTGCTTTAAAACACTAACTACTAAATTTTTTTCGTTTCAAAGTTATGAGAACTATATATAAAAATATAACTTTTTCAAATTGCATTATTTGCGATTAGGGCAGTTATCATTACATACCGTTGCTGTCATATGAAATACCATGCTTTGTAGCATATATCACTTTACTCAAAAATTAGTTTGTTTTTAAAAGTATAGCAGAATAGGGTCAAATAGGTATGGGGCTACAATAGAGTGACAGGAAAAAATGACCCCTATTGGCCCACCCCTGATTCGATTCCTAGTCCCACCAGGAGTACTTGCACCAAATTTGAAGCAAAACGGACAAGTATAGCTACCGGACCAACGTGCCTGAAGTTTGTATGGGATTTTTCGACGATTTACATGGAGAAAACCCACTAACTCGCATTTTTGCCGCTAGGTGGCACTGTATGTATCGCATTATCACTGTAAGTGAAAATAAGTAAGATAATTTATTTGTCTACAACTTTGCCGAAGACTGCTAGTGAATTCGGCTTTGTTAAAAGAAGTTATTAAGCTTTTAGTGAAGTGATGTCTGAGTCAGTTTTGCATGGGGCCTAGCAGTGCATGGTTGTGTATCAGTACTCGATTTGCGCGAACTAAACATTTTTGTGAAATAACCGTAAGATTTAGCTCTATGATATATTCAGAAGAATTGTAGTAAATAATACGAGCCATGTTTTGGATACAACTTTTTAGTTCCACATTTCACCACGTAGAGGGCGCCAACACTAACTTTTCAACGGAAAGAGATAGAAATTAGGTGTCTTCCACAAAGTTGTGGAACAGATATTTTCCAATAATTCTTTCGAACGTCTTGATAGTCTATCTCTCTTCTATGAAAAGTTAGTGTTGGTGCCCTCTATGCGGTCATAGTTGGTTGAAAATTTTCAACCAAAACATAACTCGTATTATGTCTTATAATTCTTCTGAACATACTATTAGGCTAAACCTGTCGATTATTTCACAAAAATGCATAGTTTGTGGGAATTGATTACAGATACACAACCATGCACTGCTAGGCCCCATGCAAAACTGACTCAGACATCACTTCGTTAAAAGTTTAATAACTTCTTTTAACAAAGCCGGATTCACTAGCAGTCTTTGGCAAAGTTGTAGGCAATTAAATTATCTTTCTTGTTTTCACTTACAGTGATAATACGATACATGCACTACCACCTAGCGGGAAAAATGCGAGTTAGTGGGTTTTCTCCATGTAAATTATCGAAAAATCCCATACAAACTTCAGGCACGTTGGTCCGATAGCTAGACTTGTCCGATTTGCTTCAAATTTGGTGCAAGTTCTCCTGGTGGGACTAGGAATCGAATCAGGGGTGGGCCGATTGCGTTTTAAAAAATTCATTATTTTCCTGGGCAGTCTAGGCTACAATAGGTATAGGGCATTATCTTTGCTATGTTATTGCAGAGGTCGCTCGTGTTGCGTGAATTAGTTACACGGTACAGATCATCGTTGCTGACTGTCATTTCGGCTGTTACCGTGGATCAGCTCTATTAGTTATGGCGTCGTTTATTTTTTAGCGTGTAGTTCTGCGAAGACGCATTATCTTTCATTCTCATTACAGTACATTTAATCAATGTAAAAAAATGTTAAGGGAATTTTTCTTACGTAAAAATTAGTGCTCAATACGAAAAAATACGAACATCAACATAAAACATACGCTTGGGGACACGACAGGTTAGCCGCTTGGGGCACTATAGGGCACTACTATAATGTAAATTTGAATTATTTTGACAGTAAAATTGCGCGAAATTTCGTGCGAAAATGCCAAAATAAAGTAGAGAAGACATAAAGAACGCAATTTCATCTGTTCAAGATGGCGCTAGTATTCGATCAGCCTCTAAACAGTTCAGGGTCCCTTCGAAACATTATGTGCTCGTGTGAAAGGAATGTGCTGCGTTTCAATGAAAGCGCGTCAGATATTTCGCGTGGGTTAACAATATATTAATTTGAGATTGTTGAAGACGATAATCGAAAAAAAGAAGGTAAAGGATTGTAAAAAATGCTCCGAAGCGCAAACGTGATCGTCGCACAACTAAGCAACCACGTGGGCCGGAATGCACAACTTCAATTCCACACTCTGACGACGACGAGGACACCGAAGAAGTCATTTGCAAATACAAACCAGACGCTGCTGCTGAAAAAACATGTTTTTCAACATTTCCTTTCGCGATTTCATGATTTTCACATCATTTGCCACTTTCTAATTTTCATACCAGAATGACGTCAATGAATTGCATTTATTATTTGTGTTATTAATTTTTAAATAATCTGCAGTATTCATACCCTTCAAATAAAAGTTAAACGAATGCTTGTTTGTTAAAATCAGTGCAAAATACCATCGCACGAGCTCGCCAAAAAAAATTGGCCTGATTGACCCTACTCTACATATATAACTTTCTAACGAAAGAAGATAGAGGTTCGGTATGTTGAGATAGATTGGTCTCCTTCAAAACATCTGAAAGTATTTCTAAAGACATCTTAATTAAAAATCAAAGCTGAAAAAGTTATGTAAAGAAAACTGTTTTTTGAAGAAAGACACTATTTTTTCGGTTTAATTATTGTAAGTGTAAAGTATAAGACTCCATTGTCTTCGAGAAAGTTTTTTTTTAATTTTATTTTCTTCAATTTCATAAAAGACAGCGAAACTAACCATTTAAAGTTAATTTCTTGATTTTAATAAATTTGAAATCACCAGGGCCGCCGAGAGGAGAGAGGGGACGTGATTTTTCTCCCGGACCCGGAATTATAAAGGGAGCCCGGACTTTTAATAGAACGAATGATTCTGACAAATAGTATTTCAATAACAATTTATTTGACAATGCAATTAGAGTTTCAGTATTGGCATGATTTAATTAGGATAGTTTAGCAAAATTCTAAATTGCAGTATGTTGGAAAACAAATATATCATTTTCTCAATTAGAAGATCAAATATTTCATCTTATACACAATATTAATGATTTGGTAAAATATCACGAGATTTTTTTGATTTCGTATGAATTTTGTAAATGGTAAAAAACATTTTTCTCTAAAACCATGTATTTTCGATTGTAGAAATTATGACGAGGTAGTAAGTGGATTTATGGCCGAAACTAAATGAAGATATTGCAACTGATAGATCCAAACTGAACTGTGGTCAATGGTTTATTCTGACAAAAACAGAAATTTCCAAATATGGTCCAATTTGTAGCATAAAGTTGATCGTAAATTATACCATAAAGTTTGGAAGACTAATCAAAAGAAAACTTCGAGATCTCAAAAACGATTTTAACATGCAGGGCGCAAAAATGCATAAGATCTTTTTGTGATAATTGTGCATTATTATTTCTCGCGTTCACTGAAAAAATGTTATTTAAAAACGAGAACCATACCTTTGCCTTTCTCATATATCACTCTGAAAAACGTCAACCTAATCCCGGCCCGGAGGGCCGAGTGTCATATCCTATTCGACTCAGTTAATCGAGATCGGAAAAAGTCTGTATGTGTGTAATGTCCTCAAAGATGGCTGGACCGATTTGCCCAAACTTAGTCTGAAATGAAAGGTACAACTTTCCCATCGGCTGCTATTGAATTTTGGATCGATCGGATTTCTGGTTCCGGAATTACGGGTTTAAGAGTGCGGCCACACAGAAATTTCCCATATAAACTATAGGAAAAATAAAAAACAGAATTTTCATTTTTGATTCGTAATGTCTTTGAGGTACATGAAAGTTCTGAAGAAAATTTTCAATAGAACCTTAGTAACATTATGAGTCTCTTTCTCTTTCGATTTATACGACGTCACTACAAAACTTGGCATTAAATTTTCAGTACATATCGAAAGGTTTTTCATCTTTAACTAACCCTTTCAATTTAAATATATTTTTCCATTTCTTGGGACATCGTCGGAGAAATTCTAGATTTTCCATATAATCTAGGATTTTCATTCATTCCATTTTTTCTCTACTATACTGTTTCCTATTTTATTTTATTTTTTATTTTTTCATTTTTTGTTGTTTCTTTTTCAATTTTATCCAGGCTTTTAATCTCTCTATATTCTTTCATATATTCTTATGTTACATTTTGTTTTATATTTTTTGCTCCATATTTTCCTTTCTATATCTTTACCATCTTTTTTTAATGCAGCCATTTTTTATAAATTTGTTCCATTTTTTAGATTCATTTCATCTTTTCATATTTTTTTTAATTTTTGCATTTTATCTATTTACTTTTTTACACCCGTTTGCTCAATTGATTTCGTTAAATTTATTTAATTTTTTTCACTTATTTTTAATCTTTATTTATTTGTTGTTGTTTTTTCCAATAAACTGAAATATTAGGGGAGACTGAGGAGACTTGATCCCCGGGGAGACTTGATCCCCGAGGAGACTTGATCCCATCATTGTAACGCAAAGGCGGATCAGAATACATTAATCGAATATACTAGAAAGTTGCGCAGCTTTATCTAAACATAAGTTTCTTTAACACAAAAAATAAATTGGACATGTGTTACCGAATTTTTACCGCTTCAAAGAAAAACAACTCAGAAGAACTGAAAAAGATTTATTTTCTAAATTTTCAAACTTTTATACTATTGATAAAGTCACCCACTACATACTATACTTTGCATACAGAATTACAGGAGAATGTCAATTATATGAATACGTTATGATTGAGCTGATTTTTTTGTTCAACTATACTTGTACTAAAGTTTGCTGAAATAGATACTATGGGTTCATTTGATCCCTTCAAATTCGTGGAGATTTGATCCCCTTCGCCATGCTTCATACACACCACTGAAAATAACCAAATTCACACCAGAATAATTGAAACAATTGTTGCCATAAAATAACAAAAAATACATTCAAAAATGAACGCTTCATCGTACAGAAACTTAACTGTAATTGTTTACTACAGTATACGTAGCAACCATGCATCCCACATTTGACGTTCCTCAACCATAATGACGACAGCTTTCAAATAATTGCACAAAGATTTGGGGAATTCGTAAAAAAATCTTGTGAGAGATGCGTAATATGTAGTAACAAAAATAGTAATATGTAATCACAACAATTTAATCAATACCACAATACATTTATAACATTGAATGGGGTTAGGTACCTATTTTTGTCCTATTAGGGAGGGTACCACATTATTTCATTATTAATTTTATTATTTCAGCTTCTTTGCTTTGTTATTAGGAGCCATTTTTTATTTCGATAATAGAGGTTTTAGCCTTAAGGTCATTCGCCTCTTATTAAGAACCAATATAATAACAAAATTGTCTTGAGAATGGTGAAAATCTTCTGTTTGAGCGCAGCAAAAACTCTAATCGAATGCCCCATTTATCGCAACACCATTTGAGCCAATGCGTTGAGCAAATATGGCAGACGCTGCTCTAACTAAAGGCGTAAGATGGGTAGAATGATAACAGAAAAAGGGTAAAAATAGGATTATTACACTATATGCTCTTTTAAACACGTTTTCAAAAAATAATCAAGTGTCCCAAAATTAGGGATCGAGTCTCCACTAATAAATTTTTTTTCCAGTTTTTTGTTGTTTTCCAAAAATTTCCAAATTTCCATGTAATTTTTTTATGATTATCAGTCAACCCTAGAAACAATATAAAACTACAAAAAATACATAGTTTTTGTATCATTCCACGGAGTAGGATTGAAAAATAAAAAAGGGGATCAAGTCTCCTCAGTCTCCCTTAGTATTTTCTCTCATCTTCTGAAAAAATATGTTTTCTATTTTTCATTATAGTTCTTTTATTTTGTTGTGAATTCTATTTATCAGTTTTGAAATCTAAGGTTTTATTTGTTTGGATTTTTTCCAATATTCGTCAATTTTTCTTTATTGTTGTGTTACCTTTAGCACTTTCCTTTTTTAAACATGTTTTCCATTTTATAATTCGCACATTTCCCCCAATATTTTATTTTCATGTTTTGTTTTGTGAATGTTTTCTGCTTTGCATTTCATTTAGTTTTAAGCTCTACTTTATATGAAATCATTTATCATTCAACGTATTTATTTTTTTAATTTTCTCTTATTTTTCTTCTTTTTAATGTTTTGATTTTTTCCTATTTCGTCTATCATTTTCATTTTTATCCGTTCAAACCATTTTGACTTTCATGTTTTCTATGATTTCACTTTTGTCTATTTTTGGGCTATTTCCAATGGTTTCTGTTGTCTATTTTTTGTATTTAATCCATTCGTCCAATTGTTCCCCATTATTTTTATTTCTATTATTCCATTGCACTTACTAAGTTCTAAATTATTTAATTTAAAAATAAAATTGTGCATTTTTTACCATAGCTATTTTATTTCTGTTAACTAATTTCATTCTAGTTATCATTTCTTCGGTCTTAAATTGTGAAAACTCTGTATCACATCTTCCACATCTTCCTTCGCAAGGGAAGTAGAGCCGTTGGTATCGGTCCACGTGTAAATGAACCAATATCTGGTTCTACAATAACCTCTCTGCTATTTTTTTAAATGATTTCGAGCTTAACCGCTTCTGTGCTCGAAAAATCTACAATGATGGAGGGGGGCTTATGCAGGACCCCCCCCCCCAGGGCCAGTAAATTCTCTCTGCAGCCCTGCCCTACCCACTATTTAAAATAATGGAAAAGTCTTGTAAAGTGCAAATTTTTATCATGAAAACGAAACTACATCTTTTATATTGTCCACCGCAAAAGTAATTTAAACATGCCATCAAGGGTCAATTCATGAAAATCCAAAATTTAAAATATAAGTTATTCAGTTTTTATCTTGTTCAGCGTTTATGAAGACAAATATTTTCTTCTAATGCCTCAAAACTCTAGCTTCTATTATTCAAAAGATATGAGTTTTTTCATTTCAACGCCATTCAATAAGCTAGAAATTTATGAAAGTTATGAAAATTTAGAGCCATAGTACACAAGTGAGAGCAAGGATGTGAAGTATACAGATCGGAAAACTAGAAAGGGCAGGGTCATTAAAACAGGTTTAATATCTGACGGGCTTAGCTTTTGTCTTCTGCTGGTGAGGGTCGAGCTTAGGCAGCATAACTACACAGTTTCATCGCCGATATCCGGTAGATCTTCGCTGAAATCGTACTTCTTGTGACTGATTTGGTCACAAAACGCTCATTCGTTATCATAGAACATTCGATTTTATTGTCTTTTCAATAACCCACTCAATTGCTGTACTAATGTCGAGTTTTCCTGTCAGTTGGTTCATTTGAACTAGTTTCGTTAAAATCGGTTCAGCCATTGTTTAGATAATTACATGGTATTAGTTTACATACATACAGACACACACATACAGACATTGTCTGAATTTGTCGGGCTGAATGGAGTGGTATATGAGACTCAGTCCTTCGGGTCTCGGAAAAATTTTTCAAGGTTGGAGCGAATCCTACGCATATCTTTCGTAAGAAATGTAGAAAATATAAAAAAAATCGAATGCATAATATTTTAAACGTGCCTAAAAGGGTCACTTGCAATCTCTCACTCAAAAGGTTACCTAGATAGCCGTGTAACCTGCAAAATTATTGCTTCCTTTTCACAAAAAAATCTTTTCATTCGTTTGTTCCGTGATGTTCAATGCTCGGTATTAAGACGCCTCCCCCTTTCACGAACGTTGTTTCGACAACAACGGGTTAACGGGTCGCACCCCTTCCACCCAGTATGGTATCAAATTTCTCATTTCTCCATGAATGGTCACGAAGGAATAGCAACCGTGTTCCGCTGGAAGCAATAAAATTGCGATACTCATCTAAGGAACGCTGTTGGCTAGCGAAAAAAAGTGATAATCGACCTTTGCTGGCGTTAATGAGAAAAGTATCATTCCTGGGGATTTTTTTCCTTCTCTGAATCGGTGCGGACAGAAAAAAAAGTATGAGCATTCCCAACATTTTCATGCCGCTTTTTAATTATCTTGATTAACGTTAAAACGATTTACTGACTTTTTTGGGAAGCATCTTTTCCCTGTGCGCCACATTAAGATAAAAGAATGAAGTGTTCCTCATTTGAAGACTACTTTCTCTGCGAAGGGTAAGGGTTTAGAAAAAATGGAATTTATAGGCAGCGAAACAAATATTTTCATAGAGTGATAGTGATTTCGAACGTGATTATTGTCACTATAACGGCTTCATTGGACTTGTTGGGCAATGGCTATATCAACATTTTTTCACCCTCGCAAGTGACTATTAAGAAGGAGGATGGAAATTAAAAATAGTCAGTAGATGAAATGTAACAACTTATTTATGTTATCTTGGTTATTCTAATTCTGAGAATGTTATCAATGCAGAACACAATCCAATTATAAAGGTTTAATCAGAACTTTTTTTTATTTATGTTTACAAAAAGGGTTCCAATCGAAAACAAGCTTTCGTCGTTATGATGTGCCAGAACAGGTTATTAGTTAATAAGGCTGAAATGTATTTAAGGTTGGACAGAGAATGCGTAAAATTCGCAAACGAAAAAGGCAGTTTTTTCCACACCGTATGCCAGATCTTCATAAAAATCAATCAGCGTATGTAGAATGTTGTTACAGTACTGCTGATTGATTTTTATGAAGATCTGACATACGGTGTGGAAAAAAACTGTTTTTTTTCGTTTGCGAATTTTACCCTTTCTCTGTTCAACCTTAAATTAATGTGTTGATTCATTTGATTAAAAAAAAGGTAGTACACCACATAACGGGAACTTTGAGGTGCTAGAATTTATGCATTTCGCAATTCATTAAACCATTTGTACAATGTCATTTGTAAATCATATTGAAATGCATTCAAACTTGAGGCACATTTTGGTGTTTTCTTTTCAAAGTTGGAAAACGATTCAATTTTTTTAAACTAATTAAGAACAGATTCAAAATTTTCTCAGAATATTTGATGTTATGATAAGTAGAAGGTGCAAAAATCAAACATTGTAACGATACAGTAAGACTCATTTCTAATTTATAACTAACAATTTGAATAATTTTGAGATCAATTTAAAAACTAAACCTGTTTGTTCGTTTAAACGAATTATATATCAAAATCGAGAACAGCATAACTCTACGATATCAAAAGGGAAACTTATGCTGGAATCTTCAAGAGAAAATTACAAATCAGTATCAGATGTAAAAAAAACCTGTTAGCGAATTTCTGAACTATATTCAAACTAAGATTTTAACTTGATGCTGTCAACAAAATATTTGTTCTAAATGTGTGGATTTTGGTATCTAAATCGTCAAAATTTCGACCAACAATACTCAATCAATCGCTAATATAAAATACAACCGAACCTGTATTCGAGTACTGTACCAACACATCTACCAATGATTATCAAATAGCAATTAGGTCCAAATGTCGTACAAATTACACATCATTTATTTCAGTCATAAGTCTCATTCACCTCGGAAATTGCCTATTTGCAACGCATTCCAGCTAGCACAATTCAACATCCATTCTCCCGGCAGTTCCCGGTTTCCTTGGAGGGATTTAGCAGCGGAACCCATCAATGCCTGTGGCCTGTGTAGGTGACATCTGCTCTCGACCTTTTCCAGTGATTTCGATTCAGGCACAGGATGCTACCACCACTGACTGACTGTCTACCGTCAAATTAGCTTATCAATTTCACTCGTTTAATGCTGAAAAATTACAGCGGGCCCGACACGCAGCGCAGGGCGGTAGAAGAAAAGTCAACCCTTTACCATGGGAGACGAGATTCCCCAACGCTGCAAGCATAATTGTTACGCTTTGGCATTAAATAAATTAGGTGCAGCATTGTTTCACAAGGGTGAAGAATTGAATCTAGTAATTAAATACTGCCAAACCACGGACAAGTCTAGTCGGGGTTGTTGACTTGCTATGTGGCGCATTTTTCAAACTCCATTTAGACATTTTTAATCCCATTTTTCATCTCATGCCAATTGTATCCTGTAAAAATATCTTAGTTAATAGTAGATATACCGTTATTGCGTATTTCAATGAGTGCTTGGATGAGTATTTTTTCACTATCCAGTGGTCAATCAAAAACGCCACACCATGCGCATGAAATTGTTGGCACCGTATTTTTATCAGAAATATCTAAGAATAGACAGCATACTTTTGCAAAACGTTTTCTATTATTGAATGTCAGCGTTTGTGCCAGTACCGTACAATAGTGATCAAATGAATAGCTGCACTAGCGCATTGCATCACATTCCCCCTTCATATTGTGACAAATGTCAAAGTAAGCTCAGATGCCAAATTTCACTTCATTTTGACAATTTTTGAGCCGTGAAAGAGATTCCAAGGCAAAGTGGACAAAGCATTAATCGTCAAGATGAATGAAGAATTCACGTACGCTGAGCTCCTTTGGTTCTATCCCACGAGAAAGCGATTGAGTGTAGGAACCTTCACGAGATAACAACAGGAGACAAGCTAAGAAGTCTGCTGAAGGAACAATGTGATCTGGGAGATACACCAATGGTAATCCGGATGAGGAAGGCGTACGGCGGCAAACAGACGACATCGATACGGCTTTCCAAGACAGTAGCTAATTAACTGTAGGAAAAAGGCCGAATCAAGGTTTGGTGGCCAGTGTGTTCACTAAAGGTTGCCCTTAGAGTTTCCGAACAAATGGAGAGATGCTTCAAGTATGCCAGGCGAGAAATTGCAAAGACCCGGAGAGTTCTGATCTGTGGACAACATGTGGGAGAAGGAACACTTTGAAATAGACTATAACCCTCTCGAAGGCCCTGCCCAAAGGAGTGTGGGCAGGACCGTCGAGAGGGGTGGGGAGACAAGGTGCCTCCGCCCGGACCCAGAGTTGTGGAGGGGGCCCGGACTTTGAACTGGAGGAATGACTCTGTTAAATATTATTTCAATAACAATTTATTGGAAAATTCAATAAGAGTTCCAATGTTGGTATGATTTAATTTCCTCCAATTTATATTATAAAGTTAATCGTACATTACATTAGAAAGTTTATATTGTATGAAACACTAGTCAAAAGAAATCTTTGAAACTTAGAACCCAAAAACGATTTTAACGCGCAGTGGGCAAAAGACAAAAGATCTTTTTGTAAATTGTGTATTAAAGAAACTGAAATTTATTTTTCTTTTTCATATTTTACAACATTTATTTTATGGATTTTAACAAACTATTTAAAAAATAGAGACAATTAATGTTGAAACGGATTTTGATTCGTATTTTACTAACTAATTTTGAAACTTTCAACCTGTGGATGGGTTTCAAAAAAAGAGATTTTCATCATTAGTCCAATTGCGTTTTATGTTTCCAGGACGATAAGTGACTTATATTTCTACTTATTTCAATCTGTCGTGGCTGCTAAAGGAATCACAAAAGAAACTATTAGAAAGAAATAAACTCAGCAACGTTCATTTAGAATGCTCAACTGTTCAAATAGGATTTGTGAAACGAATTATGAATAACTCCACAAATCAAGACAAAACATGAAAATCCACGAAGAAAACAATCCATAGTAGTTTTTCGTATTCACTTGGCATTTTTTTATTTAAAAACGCGAACCCAAAAGTTTTTGTCATCTTTAACTGACTTTCTCAATTTAAATGTTAATCTTTGTTCTCTTGCTTAATATTTGCATTTTTTCCTTTTCCATTTCATCCAGGGTTTGCATATTTTCTATTTTCTTAATTTAATCTTATTTTCCTTTTTTGTATATTTTGCCTCATATTTTCCCTTAACTGTTTTTACCATTTTTGCTTCCCTTTTAAAATTTGTCCCATTTTTTTAATTCGTTTCAGCTTTTCGCGTTTAGTTCCATTTTTTGTATCGTTTTAGTCGTTTCTTTTGTATTTGTTTGTTTAACTGATTTCATTAAATTTATTCAATTTATTTAACTATACCTTAATTTTCTATGATTTCTTTGTATATTTTCATATCTTCAAATAAACTTATTTTAGTATTTCTCTATCCACCTTTTTCATTTTAGGTTTCTCTCATTTGCTTAATAAATATTTTAATTTTATTTTTTTTTGTGAAATTTTCTGTTTTCCGTTTATCAGGTTTGAAATATATGCTTTTCTTTGGTATGGATTTTTTTTTCAAAATTCTCCCATTTTTGTATATTGGTATGTTCCATTACTTTAAGTATTTTCCTTTTTTACCCATTTAAACCATTTTGAATTCCATGTTTTCTATTTTGTTACATCTTTCATTTGAATATTTTTCTTATTATATTATTTTGATCTTTTTACATTTCTTATAAAAGAAATGTATAGAATTCGCTCAAACTTTCAAGATTTTTTCCGAGGCCAATCGACTCAGCTCGACGATTTGGGACAATGTCTGTGTGTGTGTGTGTGTGTGTGTGTGTGTGTGTGTGTGTGTGTGTGTGTGTGTGTGTGTGTGTGTGTGTAACGGACAAATTCTCATTCGTGTTTCTCAGCAATGGTTGAACCGATCTTATCCAAACCAATTTTAAATGAAAGAACTAAAAAACAGTATAAACGCTATTAATTTGTTTTTGATTCTGATGTTTAGTTTCGAAGATATGAATGTTTGAATGCGTAAAAATGGCGTTTTTTGCAGTTTTTTTAAATTATCTGCCGAAATTGACAATATAGATTAAAAATTTATATTTTAGACAGCTTCAACGAATACCTTTCAAACAAGCTATAGATTGTTGAAATCGGACTATTATCAAAAGAGATATTTAACATTAAATGCGGACGAAAGATTTTTATCATTTCCCATTGCTTGAAATATGACCAAAAACATGTAATCTATTATTAACGCCAAAACGGCTTATTTTAGGTGAATAGTATCTTCGGAGAATTTAATGGAAGTAATATGCCCTTTCTTTTGGTATTGTGCTTTTGCTGATTAATCCCCCTATGAGTGAGATATTTTCACAAATTTTCTTGGATTATATCGAAATGATGTCTTCAGCAAATTTGTAGCTCTTACTTTTGCGAATAACTTTACTGAAGACTTCAAATATCTATTTTGAATACTTTAAAAGTTATGGCTTGTTGTTTGTGGATTACTCTTTGTCGCCTATTTATTTTATAATCCATTGAAATAAGCCAAACATTATTTCGATAAAACGAATTTTGTATTTCATTTTACTATCTACAACTGCTAGAAATAATCACCGAACACATCCAAGTTGTCTGGAAGGAACCTGATAACTTATCAGTACAAAATTGTTCATTTGTGCGTACCTTCTGACTGCAATTTTTCTAACTTATAACCATCGGATCGATCTGAAACATATCGGAAAATGAAAAGCGAAAAAAATAACTCCAAGCAACGGCGTAGCCAAGACAAAGTTTTGGGGTTTAACACCATGCAACCCCCCCACCACACCCAAAAAAAATATTGGATTGAAGTTGAAAATTTATTGATGCAGACTGATTTAATTCAATATTACAATAACAATTATCTGATCTGTAGATTGATAACCTGTTGTTGTAAACGTCATGAGGACTTTTGAAAAATTGTCGGAATGGGGTCCTGCTATGTAACTGATCTATTGGTCTTGGTTTCACAGTTGTCTAATAGCATCAATATCAAATTCCTGTCTGAAAACATTCCAATAGAAAATTCCAGAGCTCTGTAATAAATCATAATCCTCAGATTTATTTTCAAATTGAGCTCGTTTTTGTAGAAATGTACTGTAATAACGGTCTTTATTTAATAGGAAGCGAAGTTAAAATTGATTTAATGTCTATGAAACATAGAACTACTCACCAAAAAAATGCATAACTTTCAACATTTGCTTTCTCATTCACTCTAAAATTCGTAAATCTAATCCCGACCCGGAGGGCCGAGTGTCGTATGCCAATCGACTCAGTTCGTCGAGATAGGAAAATGTCTGTGTGTATGTATGTGTGTATGTGTAAAAAATGTGACCTCTGTTTCTCAGAGATGGCTGGACCGATTTGCACAAAGTTAGTCTCAAATGAAAGGTACAACCTTCCCATCGGTTGCTATTGAATTTTTTTATTGATTGGACTTCCGGTTCCGGAGTTACGAGTTAAAGAGTGCAATCACACAGCAAATTCCCATATAAACTGAAATGAAAAATTTTCAAAATCAAATTTGTATTTCTGATGCCAAATGATTTTAAAATGCATGAAAGATTGAGATGTTTGACAAAAATTGACTTTGGTACATTTTTGTCTTTCTCATATAGAAAGGTTATGCAATCACTCTAAAAATCGTCAATCATACCAGCCCGGAGGGAGTATGCAGTTAGGGGTTGCTACTTTAAAATTAAAACTAGTTTAAAATTTCTTAACAAGTTGAAAATTTTCGGAAGGACCTGAACCTCCCGGATCTTTCTCCATGATCCGCCGCTGGTTTCAAGCGATGTTTCAGTATCGACACATAGTATCTTAAGATCGTGCCTGTCGATCCATTGTATTTATGTGCAAATCGTACTGAACATGTAATATTCATTTCCACCATTGTATTGAACATAACCAGCCATGGAATCGTAGTCTGGACAAACGAGAAAAGCACAATTGCACCACTAGGTGGATTAAAACAGGTTTTTATTTTGGGAATGCGTCGAGTTGAGACGAAAACGTAATATGATTAATAACGAGGATAGCACTTTCCGAATGTAGAGAGAAATTTATGAAAAATGACGATTTGCATTCGACTCTAGCAGGTCCTGATCGATTTTGATGAGCATTTGATTTTTGTTGTATGTATTATATGTATAGGTCAAATGTTTAAAAACAGTAATTTAAGGTCAAGATAGCATCATTTTGAAACCGCCAATTTCGAAGGCTTAGTATCTTCAATGAGTTTTACAAACGTTAAACAGCGCATCATTTGATAAAATAATTTTGACGGTATATCGTCCAAGAAGTATTTATGGTGAATTTTGTCAGGTTAATATTCATGACTACAATAAAGTCTCAACAAATTCGCTTAAGACACTCTGTTACTATTTTATGAAAAAATAATTCTGCATAATTTTAAAACTTCAAAAATTACGGTTTCGGAATTATGCCGTTTGGACAGTCTTATCGATTTTCACCAAACCCCATCCAAACCGAATTTCTGGCTACGCCGCTGATTTCAAGCAAGTAGAAACAAAGTCGTTCTACACTCGTTCACAAGAAACTTTTTCGAATGCAGAATATCTATTATAATACATTGAAACCCCGATTTTATCAGCCAAATATGAACATATGTTTGATGGGCTCTAGCAGACGAACAAGACTGAATTCGAGTAAATCCTTTCTTGAGCATGTTTTCCTGATCATGAAGATAGAAATATGCAAAAATGAAAAATTCATCATAATCAGAAATAGTTATCAGACTATATCAAGGGACGGGAAGAATATTTTAACAGCTTAAGTTTATTATAAAGAAAAAAAATTGCCCGCTTTAGTCAATGTCCCCATTTTGTCAGCCTAAAATACGCCATGAGACTGATAAAAATGGGTCTTTATTGTATGTATTATTCACTGTGTTTCACATTAATAGGTACATTTCATTTTTGGAGATTTTTTTATTGCTTCGAACTACAACAATTTTTAGGTAGTTTTCAAGGGGTTATTTTATAGACTTCTTCCAAAATTTGGCGAACCTATTCCAATTCGTATACCAATTAATTGGTATACTTAAGGGTTTATATGTTGCAGATAGAGAAAATACTGAAATTTTCAGCTTTTTTCTTACACAATATTACGAAAGCTTATTAAACAATTTTTCCTAAAAGTTTGTGAAAATTAAAAACTATTTGAATTTTTTTAATAGTTTTATTTTTTATTTAACCGTGATTTTTTAACAAATAGTGACCATCGCTTCACAACGTAGTCTATTTTTCATGGCTTGCGGTGAGCACGATCTCTCGAATTGCTGAACTGAAAATTATGGAATAGAAATGAATTTTTTGTATTCTTTACAGCTCTGAATTAGACCCGCTGGTGCCCTAAGACGATTTCGCTAGATTTTCAGAGCACTGTGCACCCAGTGCATTAACGTAATAACGGAAGGTTATCGAAAAGTTTCGTGAAAATGAAAATTTCAGTAATGATGATGATTTTCACAAACGGTTCGTTTTCGAGAGGTTTTTATTTGTTCTTTGGAATTAGGATTAGCGATAATAATTCAAATCAAGGATACTACTGGGAAGTCACCTTTAGAAAAAGTCGATGTCGAAGTAAAATTTGGAACTATGCACGCATGCACTTCAGAGATAGCGTGATATCAGGAGCTGCGATTTCATTTCAACGCTTTTTTTTGTGAAAAGGGCGATACTTACAAATGTAATCATATGGCTTTTTTCATACATGCGAATGAGGGCTTTGAAACGCAACAAATTAACCTAAAAATTTTGATTCTACGATATTGCTTTCTTAAACTACAGCAAAAAATACAACGGGCGAAACTGTATTTTTGTTTGTTTATTTAAAGTTTCGCCCTCCACGCTCCATGCAAACAAACAGGGCGATACTTTTTTGCTAGCAGTTTAGTGGCGAAGCTGTTATTTTCGTATTTTGTAGGATTATCAAGCTGATACCAGCTGTAAATAGTAACAATGATCGTTATTGAAAAAACACGGACGAAATCGGTGGTGTAGAACGGCAGTTATTGTAAAAAAACTTAGGGGCGATACTTCAATGCTGATAGGTGGGACCGAAAAAGTAAACAATCGCCAAAGGGGCGATACTATCATTTTGTCAATTTTAATAGCAAAAACAAATTTTAATTTAATAATTTCAAATATTTTATGAAGTTTTGGGTTTCGATCACTGAATCATGCAATCTAGGATGTAAAAAACACAATAGTTCTTAAATAGGAAATAAAACCAAGTCTGGAAATATTCACTGTTGATTTTCTTTGCATGGTATCACTGCTAGTATCGCCCTTTTCAAGAAAAAGCGTTGATTTCTTAGTTCTCAGTCGCGTTGGAAATTTGAGTAAAGTATAAACTTCAAATCGATTCAAAAAAAATTTTTTTGGCTCAGTACAATATATAACCCCTTTAGGAAAATTCAGTTTTCCCACCACAATTAAGATATTTTATTAGCAGAGCATTAACAATAATTCGTTGGTATGTCTATTTTATGGGCCATTTTTTCGCTTTCCCATTGATTTGGTTTGAGATTTCTAGCACTGATGTTGTCCTATGCTGATTTGAGCGATTCTCTGAGTCCTGCCACTATCCCATGTAGTATGTGTTATCAAAAACATCGCGAAGCATCAAGTTCTAAATGTTCTCAAACGATATAATATCCGAAGAGAGTGATAAGAGTTATAAGAAATGTCTCATCACACTGTTAGGTGGATTAAAAACGTTTTTTATAAGAATTCTAAAACAAGTGGGATGGACTTTTCATTAACTCAACTGCAAAATGTTATTAAAAATAGATCCTCGAGAAATTAATAGCAAAAACTGGTAGTCTCAATAATGATTATTTTTAGTGCGATTCATTATCAAAAACCATAATCATACATTATTTAAAACCTAATTCATGGTGTTTTCTATAGTATTTCCAATCGATTTAAATAAAAATGTACAGGTGTTTACTTACATTAAAATATATAAAACTCCAATTTTCGCGCGCTTTATCATGGGCACGCTTGTCCCACTTAATATTATTTACTCTAGTATGTTTTTAGACAAGCTCAAGCTCAACAAGAAAAATGTCATTCGAATAGCATGAAGCACGTTTTAACTCGTAGTTTGATAGTAACATAAAATATAATTGTAACTAGTCCAGGTGAAGAAAAACAAATCTCTATGTCATTAGTTATAGACGGTAAACACATTCACACCATAATTCAAACACCACAAGTTATTTGATAAACTTTTCTTGATAAAAATACTCACGCTGATACAATCGTTGATAAATGATGCCCTAAGACACAGCTGGCATTGATGAGTTTCTTAACTTATTTTGTCTAGTCGTTGACATCATTACCGGCACGATAGGGCGAGAAACATGATAAAGGTAACGACAACCTTGGCTGTCGACAGAAAAACCATATGTCGTCACCGCCGCTGTGGCCTTGCATTTCACACCATTTTGATAGCAGTGAGAACAAGTTTTCTGCCAAGAACGGGCAAACAAAATTCCTCATCTTCACTGAGTTGTCCCACGATGACACGTGGTACATGGAATAACTCAATATGCACCGCTTGTACTCGTTTGGAAACTTTCTCATCACGCTGTAATCTCGTCACCAAGTGTTGTCGTCGTCACCGTCATCGTCACACCGCAGAATTATTGGACAAGTTTCCAGCGCTGAATTAATAAAGCTAAGCCATCAACATGAATACGTACCTACAATATGAAAGCACCCGCCCCCTATCGTTTCTAATTGCAACTGTAACATATCCGTGTAACCCCGCTATGATAAACCCGATGACAACGATAAGCTTAGCATTTCCCCTTTCCCCACCCCATGCTGTGGGGCCTGACGAAAGGAGGTGTGAAAAACATCCGAAATCCTGACGGCTTGGTGGAATGAATAAACGTGTCAGAAACACCGAATATCATTATCTCGTGCCGGTTTCTGGTTCATATCGGATGTTCGCTTCTACTCACCCCATCGAACGCCGCTAAAGCCAGCAAATGAGTACGATTCGCCAAGTAAGAGTTATTACCGCTTGTCACCCTGAATGGTAATAACATATTCAAAATTATCTAATCGGCTGCTGCTGCTGCTGCCGCTGCTTAACTGCTGACTGGTTGATCGGGCGGCAAACAAACCGGGAGCTTGTTTAGACAGCAATGCAATTAAAACTGATGCCTTGCCCGAACTGCCAGTCGCCTTCGCTAACGAGGAGGGGCTTTCGCGGGATTTTGATATTCATAGAGCACAGATGGATGTCATGCTTCGTGACCGTCGGTGGGTTGGGATGACTGTTTTCGGACAACGGGTTCTAAACTTCTACATGACGATTCCGGGACTCGATTGACGATTGTTTGGAGTTTGTATGATTATTGATTGCATTTCTATGCAAATAATTACCTAATGATTTCAGGTATTTTTTATTATGTTAAATCGTCAATACTCGTTTTACTCAGCCAGTGCACGTGAATGCGTTAGCTTTACGGTGCCGAATACGTTATTTTTGTTTTTACATTATAAATGTCATAGAACTAGGAGAATACAATTTTGATTTTTTTAATATAATATCTAACGGAGAAAGCTACAGATATTTTGAACTGGAAATACAATTCAGGACATAAGAGAGGGGACAATAAATTTTATATAATTTTTACACTATCTTAAAACTAGGAAAACAATTTATATACAATAGGGGAACCAATATTTTTTATGAAAAATTTTACATCTATCTTAGAACTAGGAAAGCATATCACTTTACAAAACAACTTTTAAAGAGCTATGGTTTAAAATTGGCATTTTTTGTAAGAGAAATGCGGTACGGTACTTTTAACAAGAAATGAGCAATGAATTCAGCAACTAACACTAGGAAAAGGCAAACTATTGAGGGGTATGAAGTAGAGCGCAGACAGCGACGACAGGGAATAACGAAGAAGACGAGCTTGCAGCCCCATGGCAACCGGAGAATTGAGCTGAGACGCCGGCCTGTCCTTCTTGGGTCCGCAGGGAAACATTTTGGACCAGGTTTCCAGACCGCGGTGACATCTGGCGCAGACGATAGGGATTAGCAACTTCTGAAAAAGTGAATGAAAAGAGGTCCAAACCTGGGCATCAACGGACT
The DNA here is from genome assembly GCF_030247195.1 of Topomyia yanbarensis. Taxonomy (NCBI): domain Eukaryota; kingdom Metazoa; phylum Arthropoda; class Insecta; order Diptera; family Culicidae; genus Topomyia; species Topomyia yanbarensis. The sequence goes on along the minus strand of NC_080672.1, from coordinate 108,796,978 downwards.
TTAAAAACAGGTAGATAAGAGACATATACGGGACATCACGACTTGCCAATGGAATAGTTGTTTGATTTTGATTGGGTGTTTATTTTTATATTCTATACTATCGATGATCACGGGTCAATACGCACTGAAAATTTTCCCCGTCTGTTATTATGAATCTTATTTCAAGTTACGTTATTGTTAACAAGCCCGTATAGCAGGTTAACAATCCTTTGTATGTCCCTTCAATGTTCGTTATTATCGCTCGTATACGTGTATTTTGCAAATTATTACTTTCCTTGATTTATATCACCTCGCCCTATCATAATTTTTTTCTGCATAACTCGGTAGTTTTCAACCCAATAAATATATCATAGAGAAGAAATAGCGAAATCTGTCCAAATGCTGTTGCAATAAATAGTGATCCTATATTACGCAGATAAGTTTAGCTTTTCTAGACAATAATCCCACGGTCTGCTGTGTTGAGTTCAAATCGCTTTTGTTTAGGAAACATAGGATACTATCGGTAGCCGGCTACCCAGAGTTTAAAAGGAATCTAAAACTGGACAAGATCTTTTCTTTTTCGAGTGATCGATATATCGATATATAACAACTACATAATAAACTAGGCTTTACAGGTCACATCGTTTGCTTGGAGCGAAACCTAGATCTAATATCCTACTCAGAGTCGAAAAATGTTTTTTTTTCATTTACCAAAATCAGGCGAAAATGACGAGACAGCGACGCTACTTTCTAAAGCATCGGAACTTTACAAAAACGAAAATGAGACAACGGCCTAGGGCGAAGCGTACGAGTAAGATCAATTTCATTATTTCCTACGCACACTCGTTTTCGCTTTAAAATTGAGAGCGACATTAGTCCCTTCGATATTGAACGTAGTGCTGGGCGAACGAAAATACACTATAAACGATATTTACTTGTCGTTGTTCTATTTCGTGGAATTAGAAGCTAGCGATGATATTGGACGGCTGAAGCACTATTGGTGTGCATATTTCCCGTCGTTGCCTCGTTCTAGTTGCAGTTCTATGATGCACATTGCTATAATTGCATTTAATAAAAATTAAAATGAATATCAAAATTGCTGATTTAAAATTAAAACGAGATTGAATTTTAGTATTGTTATAGGAAAACGAAAGTCGCTGCTTCTGCTACTCGCTTTCATAGAATCGAAAGAAGAAGCAGTATGTCTTTTTTGTTTTGCTTTGTATGTATTTAGTAATGAAGGAGGCAACAAAAAGACGAAAGTAAATCCAGTGGGTTTCATCGTTCAATGAAAAGATATGGTCAAGGCTCTGAGTTTTTTTTTTCAAATTTCTCGTCAAAAAGCTTTTTCTCGTGTGTTCATTACCTCCAATATTTGAAAAGATAAATGACAAGCATAAAAAATTGTCTATCTTTGTCATTGATTGATGCTTGTCGATACATCTTACACGGCCTGTAGATGATCAAAAAATCGCAAGTGGTTGAAAAAATTCATAAAAACTATATTTTCAGCTTTTTATCTTAAAACACATTTTCCCATCATAGTCTAATTTAAACTCAACACTATCACTTAAAGTATTGAGAGGAATTTTGATAAAGGGTTTTTTTTCATTAGAAGGTAATGGATAGGGTAAGGTGGGGCAAATCCGACCTAGTAAATAGTTTTGGCTGTAAAATGCTCATTTTACATCGAATCAAGTCGTTTTATATACCAAATGATCGGTGTTAAGTCAGACCGGACTAAGTCGCAAAACATCAAAAAATGAGATAATTATAGCCATGGATAAAGAATTTCGTCAGCTACATTCGACTCTTGCCAGATTTGAAATATGTAACAATAAACAAGAATTACGGCAAAAATTAATTTTCAATCATAATGTAAAGGATGCTGCGATTCAAACTTTAAACTCGTGTTTCTCGAAATCAATAATTTGTCACTTAGTCCGGTCTGACTTAAAGGTTAGATTTCTGAGCAACTTTTCGTGTATAGCATTTTATTCGTATCTTTAGAAAATTTGGAGATACAAGCGTTTTGCGAAAAATTTCATTTTTGCTGTTTTCAAAAATGGTGAGGTAAACCCGACCCGACGATGTTTTTGGTTGATTTAGTACAGATGTTACCCAAATTTTATGGTTGTTCAATGATAAATCGATGAATGTTATGTTATTGAATTGTAACATGAAGAAAATGGAATTCAAAGTCATTCTGGGAATGTCAAAATCACGAGCAGTAGCACGTAAAAATATTCCCATTTGCATCGGAGCAATACTATATTTATCACTCTTTTGTGTTTTTCGTTTGTAATTATGAACCATTCTGCAAAAAAATAATAAATAATGAAAATAAAAAAAAAATTCAAATTGATAAATAAATATTTTTTTAGCAAAAAAACTACAAGGGGCAGCCCTATGGGGTTGCACGAACTGTAGACGTAGGACTATACTACTTAATGTAAAATATTTATTTTCTTAGTACTTAGTGTGTGGGAAAAAACACCCGGACCGGTGAAGAAAAATCAAATTTTAGACAGTATAATCACATCTCATGTATAGACCAAGCTTTCTAGTTGCTCTCAAACAGATCCTAAAAGTTCAAACTCCCATGGATAACCCCAAGTTTGTAGATGTGTTTCAATGCCACAGGATTGTAAAATGGTTAATATTACGTCATGAAAATTCAATTCTTCCGTGACAATTTTTTTTTTTGCCTGCAAAATGCCCTGTGCAAAGCTCATGATTTGTTGGGATATTAGCATTGATCGGAAAATGCTTTCCAACGCTGCGCATTGCATACATACAGGACATTTTGCAGGTCACCAGAAGCTGTTCATTTTACCACCACCACATGTTCATTTTACCCACTCGCTATAAACATGTCTCATTTTTGGACATGTTTAGAAATCAAGAATCATGTTTGAAAAAATGTGTTTATGACGAAGTATTTTTACCAGATATCTACAAAACATTTCTAACAAGAAACATAAGGTGGTTGTAATATCTCATTCACTTATTAGTTAGAAAATAATGACTTTGCTTAACGTGTTCATTTTACCGCCAGTTCCCCTACCTACCAACACATTCGCCCCAAACATTGAACCCAAGCGTACAATGCAAAATGAGTCAACGCTGATGATGATGGGTAGAGCGAAAGAGACAACTAGTACCACCACGACACTATTAGCGCATTTCACCAAAATTCCACACGGCCTTTCCCGATTGAAAGGAACGGCCGCGCTTAGCCCATCTGTCATAATATCGTGATTTTGCATAGCGAAGGGCTGAATGATAACACATTTTGTTCCAAAAAACAGCCCTGCGTTATGCAACACTTTGTGCAGGTTCATTACACCAGTTGCAAGTGGGGCCAAATTCACCAAGTTCCGTAAAATTCCTTTTAAATTACAGAATTGATAAAATTGCTTAGATGAGCTAAACTAATTAATCAAATCCTGTTTTAAAAACTATCCTTGGGTTTAAACCAAAATGGGAAGCTTATTACTACCACTACATTACTTAATTTCAAGCGCAAATAATTTCAATAGCAAATACATGTGCTAGTTAAACCAAAAATTTACTGGCAACATTACAGCGGCATTTAGGAAGCAGTTGGAGCGGTCGCCTGTTGGACGACACAAGGTAGCGTACCTCCACAGCCAGTGTAACGGACTTCTAACTCAGCTACACTGGCTGTAAAAAACACAGCGCAGTGATCTGCTTCGCCAGTCGCTCAACAGGGAACTGAGCGTGTCTGGCCAAGTCCGTTCTTTAAATAGTCGATGATGACGTCATCCATAGAAGCGTAGCGCGCTAGGTACACCAATCTGTCGTACAGGGCTTGGGAAGCGCTATCTTCTGTGTGTTAATGCGCGATATTTTGACAAGGTGGTATGTTATTTAATTTTTTAATGCTATGATATCAAAAATCTTTGGTTTTATCTATTGGAATCTATTCTTAGAAGTATTTCGGGGCGATTTGCGCAAAAAATTTGAAAATTTATCGTGAGATGGCTGAATTATATGCGTTTAAAATTGGACCACTTTTCGTTACATACCATTTTTGTAGAATTTGCAGAGTGCACCCCCATATCGAAAACAAAGACGTAGTCCTACGTCAAAAGCGGGAGGAATTACCCCACTATTTAGAGATCGGATTTGCCCAACCGCGTCATTTTTCATTACGACGCGATTAAAAAAATATATGAGAAAAGTTGGACTATTTTCATCTATGCACTTTGTAGGACTTAAATCAAAGAATTTAAATCCACTTATATTTTTATGCAATCACTTTAACAAACAGAAATATCTTGAAATCAATGATGCACAAAAATCAAATCAAAGGTTTTAAAAACATACTTATTCTCGTTTGAGCATCTCAATGTAGACTAATAAAATGATGTCAAGCCATAATCATAATGGTTTATTTTCGATGCTCTACCTGACAACATTGATATTAGTTCGCGTAGTACTTCCGATTTTCGATAACAGAGGGGGTCTGGTGTAACCAACGGTCGGATTTGCCCCACCTTACCCTACAAATAAGTTGTAACGTGACGGATCCAAAATTCGATAAAGTTTTTTGAACCACATAGATTGGTTTCATAAAATATATAACCTACATTTTCTTTTACTACTTTGGATCTACTTATTGAAGGGATATTGTAAAAAAAATATATAACTTTGAACTATGAAAAATAAGCAGTCAAATTTATGTAACGTGACAGACATTTTGTGCAACAGAGAAGTGTGGGCTACGGATGAATACCAAATATATGGTGTGTTGTCTTGAACATCAGCGGTGTAATCCAGTGCACTCATATTCATTCTGAGTGCCAAAACGTAGACGTAATCATAGTAGCCTTTGACTTTGCCTCTTTTCGCTATCGACCATCCTAGAGGTAAGTTGTCTGGAAACGTATCGTGCTTGGTGATTCCATTCTAGACTATTCAGCTTTTTGCTGGTGGCTGCGTTTTTAAATGCGCACTCTATTTTGACAAGTCGTCTGTACAGTGTCAACTTTGACAACTCGTCAGCAGTGTCAATTTTGACAAGCGGTCTCATCAGCCTTGAGTTTCATGGCTATCATATATCCTGCTTTATTTATAAGCAGATTCTCAGCTTTTGGAAAGTGTCGAGAGAATTATGCGATTAGAACCTCTGCTCTTACCTAAATTCATCACACATGAAATGACTAATAATAGCACATAAAACTTGCTTTTAAACCACCCGGAAAAGCATCTTTAACGATACAGTACCTAAAAGTAGACCTAAACAATGTTTGTTCGCATCTGATTTTGGATACAAATTTGTAGAAAAATTTAGCACCAAGAATTGGCTGCAGCTGCGTTTACCGAAGAAATCGGTTGCAATTCACCTGACTTATTAGTTTCGACTAGATTGAGTATCGCTAATTGGTTTTACTCTGCATAACAATCGCCCAATTATATTATAAGACTGATTAATTGCCTTATTGGTCGACCGATTTTTGTATGCCGATTGAGAGTAGCATTAGTTTTGAATAGCAGATGTTCTGTATCCATATTTCGAGTTGAGTGCCGCTGTTGAATGGGACTACAGTTGACTGTGCGGATCCGTACCGAAATCAGTTTAGTTTTTCAACTGAAAAACAATATTTTTATTTGACGTTCAATTTTAGTTGAGAGCAGAAGTGAACGCCTACCGCGATCAGAAAATTGAATCTAAAGCACGGTTTGTCATATTTGACAAGACTGTTGATTTGTCAAAATTGACATTGGATGGAGGACTTGTCAAAGTGGGGTGCGCATTTGGGGACGCAGCCACCAACAAAAAGCTGAATAGCTCCCACTAGCATAATTGTTAATTTAAGTAAAATTCATTATTATATCGCAGAAACAAATCCCAAATAAACCGAAGATACTTAGAAAAGCTAAAAAAATCGTTAAACTGTGATGAATACAGGAAGAAGAGGGCACTAGCCACGAAGAAGTATCGCTCGGAGAAAAAAATGAGGTGAACAAATTGCCGAAAAGAAAGCGTGAAAATATTATTATTAAGCAACGTCAAGTTACCTACAAACGAGTGAAAAAACATAGAGAGAAAATAAAACAACGTAAAATTGAACGAAAACATGGTTCCAGTATTGGACAACGACTCTGTTTAAATGACATCGTATCCGGAGTTTACAGCAATACAAAAACGCTTGGAAAAGCTGTCAAGAAAGTTTCTCGGGCATTTCCTGAAAGCTGTTTTGGCAAAGCTCGTTTTCGACATGGATAACAACAACAAAAATGATTTAGCACATGTAATGAAGTTTGTACCGACCGAAAAGAAGCTTCAACATCAGATTGATAAATATAATGTCAGCCAGTTTCTGTAGCGCGATGATATTTCACGAATTTCCCCAAAAAACGAGAGATGTACGAACGCACATTTGTCCGACAACCAGAACTGAAATTTTCGTACCAACAAGACACCCGAGCAAATACTCATGGGTTCAAACACCACACAGCCCCTTGAAAAGACCTTAAACATGGTCCGTGCCAAAATTCCCAACCATAAAGACACCTTAAAAGTGTCTCAATAACTCATAAATACACCAACATATGGTATTTTACAAGGGATCTACCGGACCATGGTAATGGTGTTTTCATGGGTTGAACCCATTTCAAACACGCATGAGCATGAGGGGTATTATGGACTTTCCGTTTGCTCGGGCATATGGTACTTTCTATGAAAGAAGCTTATTCTCTTTTTGTTGAAGAAAGAGAGAATGCAAAAGAAGGTAACGAATCTATTGATTAATTTCATTTCAATATAGTCTACTATAATGCTAATTGATATGAATTACAATACTGTTTTAGTTGAAGCAAAATTCCAAATATCTCGAAAACTATCGCATTTTGGAAGATATTTGTTAAATACCTACATTTTGATTTAAAATAAGACTAAGAATTATATTCTGTAATAAAATTACAGTTTTGTATATCAATAAGTATGAAATTTAAAAACATGTATAAAGTTATTGTTAGAAAAACTTTTTTACCGATAATATTTCTTTTCTCTTTAGATTTTTGTTCCCAAAATATAAAAAATTAGAAAAAATGGGTTTTTATGCAATTTATATTTTTAACATCAATTTTTGTTTTTGTGAAAAATGACACAATATTTTTTTCAGAGTATATTTTTTTCGCACATAAATATTCATTCCCTGAAACTCGTTCTCAGAAAGTTTCTCTGTATAAAATACAGTAATCGAACAAAAAAAATTGAAATTGATGCACGTACAAATGTTTACGCCCTTTTGAAAAATTGCTCTTGAATCAAAATATTGCAATTGTCAGAGAAAATATTGGAGATTCATAAACCGAACACAACTTCAAAGTTTTGTTCGAATCGACGATGGTCATAATTTGTCGTCTGCCGGTTTCTCATGCTCTCAGGTGGTTTGATCAAATGTACGACATAAGTGTTATATTTTTCTATGCCCATAAACTGTACATGAAGGTTTCAACTGTTATGGTGTATATAAAATTTCTTTTAAAGATTTTGTCAGTCTTTTGAGAAATCTATTATTTGAAGTGTAAATGAAGATTTCGACTGTTATGGTGTATATTAAATTTCTTTTAACGGATTTGTCAGTGTTTTGAGAAATCTATTATTTCTCAAAAGACTGACAAAGCCGTCAAAATAAATTTTATATATACCCTTAAATGTATTTTGGTATTATGCAAATTTAACCATAAGTGCTATATCCTAGCACGTTATGAATGATTTTAATAATTAGGAAAATATCCCTCGAAATTACCCATTTATAGCAACAAAAGCGGTTTACAATTTGCGGCTAAACTTTACTTGTTTACAAATCACCTGATTTAAAAAAAATCTCCACTATCGAATCGTATTTTCTAATCTCATCATTTCCTCATCCCACCACAACACATGCTACAGTTTGGCAATCTTCCTGTGCTGTCACGTACCTGCCTCCGATTTTACCACAAAAGCCACCAAACTTCCGTGAGGGAAGTCGTTTCGTCGAACCAAAATCACGGAAGTAACTTATCACTATCTCATATGCAATTCATTTCGGCTTTCTTCCTTTTCCTGTACGACACTAGACGATAGATATTGCTCAGGGTCGGTAACATATAAGGTTGCCTATCCTTTCCATGTTGTGTGTACTTAACTTTAAATTTTAAACGAGACCATCGATTACACAACCGTTTATCGCGCTCGGTTTTGCATAAACGGGACCGACGCTGCTGTTCTTTGCCCTGCTGATTCAACACAAAGAGAGAGAGGGGGGTTTTGGCGAGTTTTTTTTCTAAGTTCAGTGATGTGTGTGAAATAAGGATATTGCCGCGTGTGTGCCATTATTTATTTGATTTTTTCCTATGCTTGGTGCTTCTTCGGTTGATCCTTTTCAAAATTAAGGGATCAATTTTACATGTTTGCATAGCAGTTTAAAAATGCTGTTCGGGGTTACTTCCGATGCGTGTGTGTTTTTACGAGATGAAAAAGATTTAAATTTGGCGATACGTGCATAGGTTGTTTGGAGATGCGTTCGAATTTTGCAGATAAATTGGCTTGATAGGATTAGGAGTAAGGTGATTTGGTTTGGTGAATAAATTAAAATGAACACCGAAACGAATATTTGTGTTTACTGAATTTCGTTCAGTAAACACTATATATTCTTATAAGATGTAATGGCATAACACAAATTTTCTGGATCAGTGAAATTCCCAATTAAAGCTGTCAACAGACGAGGACACACCTCACATTAAATAATCGCTCTGGATTTCGTTCTTGCTATTCATGCGGATGCATTGCGGAAACTACAGGTCTCTGATTTATTTAATAATTCATTATCCATGGAATTCAACATTACTTTAAATAAAAATTGTTAAAATTAAATTACTTAAAATTGTTTAAATTCTTTGTGCACGACTGGCATATTTTAAACCCTCCAGCTCTTGAGTACTCGGCAGTCCTGTTTTCAGTCGCATCGTAGGACATGAGAGCAAGAATCCAGTGCAGTGGCTCAATTCTTGGCCGGATGCCACACTGCCTCTGGGTAGGTTTGTCTGCACACATCGAAATTTGATAATCGAAATCAAGTAAAACTACACCGAACTACCATCAGCCGAAAGCCTTACCAAACCTCCAACCAATAAAAATTTAAAAAATAAATGACGCCGTCCATCTGTGGAAAAAATCAGTGTGTAGATCGAACGTTCCGCTGCGTATTTTTTATTACACACGTTTTAACCTTTAGGTCATTCGCCTATTTTCTCACGTTAGAAAAATCTCTTAAGAAAAATTCTTAACCCTATGTGCGGGGTTGGGAATCGGTAAAGGTAAAGGCAGTGGTACGATCAGCAGAAGGGTTTGTGCATTGTGCCGGAGTCCCAAGGGTTGCAGGATCGAATCCTGCCGGTGGGGGGGATTTTTTCACATAATTGCTATCGTCTGGCTCACCATTTCGATCTGTTTTCCCGGTTGGATACCACCAAAAAGCTTAAGTTTTAAGCAATTCCTAAGCTGGACTATGATAGTAATGATAGCAATATTATTGTAATCGAAACGGTCTAGAACTCCGAACACATTTCTATTCAATTGTTCCAAAACAAAATGGCCCGTACGCTTTGCTATTTAACGATACCAGAACGAATAATTTGGCCTGATTTCGTTTAGCATATGTCTGTCTACATATCGATTCAACGATCCAACATGGCATCGCTAAAATGCAAATTCGTCGCTCGAACAGCAGCTGGTTAACAAAACGATTTCCTTCGCGTAATAAACAAAAGATTACAAGGTGTACAATTGCATTAATCGTTGCTTACAATGGCTGAACGGATGTTCGGGCCCATTTGCCAGGGAAGCTAACAATAGGTGATTTAAATATCTCGCGAAAAAAAACCCATACTCGGCTGCTCCATTATTGGGCCAGTCGATATAGCAACATTTGCTCAATGCACCCCCTCCACAAAACAGCCAGACCATATTGACGAACGCTTGATGTACGCGAGTAGATAAGTATCGCCTGACGGGACGGCAAAGCGCATACCGCACTCCAGACTCCACCCGTCCATGTCGTATCGTCTTGTCATATATCTATCAAAATATTCAATAAAATTATATTCAATTAGATCGCATTTGTCTGATAGCCATTTTCATGCCGAACAGAAACGAATACGTCGTTGCTGGTGAAGTCTCTTGGCTCGTTCGCTAGTGAGGGATGTTTGTATACGCAACGCACCGTGTGCCTGCCTAAGCCAAAACACTGTTAAATGCATGAATAAATATGCCTGACATAAAACGATCCACTTGGCATACTGACTGTTGATGGACAACGATGGAGGAGGCGGATGGAGGAATGTGGCAGCCATTCGTCAATCAGTTCCTGCTCGGAGTTTTAGCTGCTCACTCAATGACGTTAAATTTTTCCGCTCAGTGCGAAGCGATTTTCACCGTCGTCCTGAACTTCGTGGCGAATTTGAATCAATGTGACAGATCGGGGCGAGCGAGAAAACAAAAGTACATACATATTAGCATAAATGAATATTGGTTGTTTTGGGGTTCAGTCTTTCGCGTGGGTACTTGAAGAAAAGCAATTCGAGTGGGACACTATGGAAAAATAACAGAAAAATTTCTTTCGACAACTACGCAACTTGAATAGTCGCAATCTCTCTTCGGAACGAATGATTTGAACACTAGACGAATAAATGTGTACAACAAATTGCTGAGTCTCCTTTGGAATTTTTGGTCAAACAATTGGACAATAATTAACATAGCGAAATAGAAGTATTCATTCGTTTAACTGTTTTCATCAAATATTTAAAGTAAGCAATGAAGGAATGCATTAGAGATAGTATGAATCATGTCAAAATAATGAAAAGAAATAAAAGGAAGTCAGTTACATTTGCGCGCCATTATAAATTCGCTTAGTTCAATTAGGATCAGCGACACAGGATTATGTAATAACTAAAACAAACATTTAATACTGTGTTTTCGATGCAACGAGAACTGTAGCCTTTTGACCCTGCGCGCTGCTGCAGTTGATTCGCTGCGACAACTTTGCGCTACTGCGATGACAGTGATGATAGCAGCCCATCACTGTCAAGTGATTCTTCCGTCAATGTTTATGCTTGAAGCTCAAAGAGTCGAGTCGAGAGAAAAAAACGGAGCACCCTTCACTTTCGGGCATCATTCATTCATACAAGATTTAAATTTACCTTTTCATGTCGCTGCACTGCGTCGACGGGTGAATGCAACATTCATATCGGCAGGCACACACACACGAAACCAGAAGCATCCGTCCGTTCTTCGTTCGCCATCAAGTCTGCCGACAGGCAGGATAAGGACATCGCCGAGTGCTTGGCAAGCCTCTTTGGTTCAATAGTGTTTTTGTGTTGGGTGAGCTCTTCAACTGGTAGTGCTTGAGTTTTGCTCAAATTTGTCACAGAGAATTGTAAATTTTACACGATTAGAAATCTCGAGCCCTCACGAAAAACGAAGGATCGTTTGAGGGGATTCACATGCGAGATGAATAGAGATAGGAGGTATTGAGTAAAATATTAAAATTTGAATGAGAAAATAAAAATAATTTATGCGCAAAAGTTCGTCATGGAATAACAAATAGAAAAATATTATCCTAAAAAATCAGTATAGCTGAAATACTCATTAATCGAAAGCTTAAATGTTCCTCTGTCATATGAGACTAAATTTGAAATGTGCTATCAAGGGATCAAGCACAGTTTTTAATACTTTGATGTTAATTTTTAAATATGTCTTCCAATGCACAAGTCATAAAAGAGATCTCATTTTTAGGGGGAATAGTTGATGAACAAATATTACCAGAACAAAAGGCTAAATTTAGTCGATTTCGCGTTGATTATGAAATGCGCAAAATACAAAATTATTTCAAATTTCAATTTTGGACTATATTTTTTCACTGGGTTCATTTGTCTCTGGTAGACAAGAACTATTTTAATACGTGATAGCTCATTCTACGTTATACATTATCAGACGCATGACCATCACTAGTGATCAGCCACACCCTGGAGACCAGCATAGTAACAGCCACCAACAGTATCGAGCCACGTGGCACCATCAAACTTAAAAAAAATCAAGATTGTTTAATCCTCGATCAACTCATCGATCCCATTTTTATTACTGCAGATAGAGTAGGTTTGAAGAATCAGGAATCAGAATAGATTGGCTCAAATTCCGTGTCTTATCATCATTTCCCTAATCGGTAGGAAAGGAGAGGGAGGAGGGAAGATGGGAAAGGTGGGAAAAATAACAGCAAAATAACATACAGGAGATTAGTAAAACTCACAAGTCGTCGCTGTTGTGCTATCTTATGACAAGCGCCATTTTGCACATTTCGAGAAAAACGATTTTTAAAGTTTGAGATCGAATATCATGAAACTTATAAATGGTAGAAACAATTCAGAGAAGACAATTGATGCTTCTACCTATTATGTACTAATCTCTCAAATATTACGAAGATCGGTTGACTATGTTGCGATTTTTCACTAAAAATATAAACAAAAGTCGCACTCACACGTGTCATAGGTGTTTATTGATGAAAAAAATTGTATGACGTGTCATAATCGTGCATGGAAAATTTTCCAAAGAAAAAAATCACCAATTATGAACTTCTATTCATATCTTTGGCTTCATTTAGTCTATAAACAATCGGTTGGATGCATTTTGAAGAAAATGAGTCAGGGAATCTAGAAAAAATAGTTATTTTAGTTACAGTGTTGCCAAATAGGCAATATTTCCAGTTTAAAGCTAAAACTGCGTTTTTCTCCCAAAACATGTATTTTTCTTTTGAAAATTATTATGCCATTGTGTTCCTACGACATTTTTACACATAAAAGCAACTAAAATTTTATTATAACTTGAGCCAATCCCAAGATATAATGATTTGAAGCAAAAAACTCACAATTTCTAATCACTTTTCTCGCTATATTTCAGTAACCAAGCAAAATTTCAAAATTCTGAAAACGCCATCTTGTAGAGATTCGTTAGACGAGTAATGGTGCATATCTAACTCAGTTTACCCCAAAATGGCGTTTGAAATATATTTTCAACGATGTAAGAACTGTAAGTTAATGTTTGCCCACTACTCGGGTTCTTGTTTGCCCGGCGGACCAGTCTTTTCAGGGCGGCCTAGGTGCTTCTACCGGAATTTCGGATTTTCGTAACACATCAAACAAAAAGGGAAAACAAATAAATTAAATTTACTGACTTTATATTTTCCGATTCTCCTTTGCTACTGAAACTGGATGCTCTGCTGTCGCTGGCGGAAAGGCGGATGGTCTCTGCTGCGTCCGACCGGCCGGGAACACAACGGCCAAGTTTCCCCGATTTTAGAGCGCTGCTCCGGCAGCGGTCCTTGATAATTAGCTAGGGTGGTGAGCTTTGCTCTTTTGTTGGAACCTCCCTAGCGACGGGAGGAATAATCACCGGGCCCAGTCACTCCCCGAGAATGGCTCAGGTAGGCTCCGCAGTAACCTACCTCAGGGGAAAATTTTGTCCGCCCTGCTTCGTTCTCGTTTACAATTAACTGTGGAGGAGAGCTAGGCTCGTTTGGCTGATCCTCCACAGTGAGAACACTGTGTTACCTGGGTCCTTTTTGTTTAGCCGAGGAAGTAAGTGGCCCCTTGATGGTTAGGACTTTTCTGAATGCCCGGACCACAAACCGATATACTGACGGATTTAACTTGCCGTCGCACGCGCGCACTGCACTTCTATTACGGTGGCGCAAAACTGTCAAAAAAAGAAATAATTTCGAACGTATGTTCTTGGCTGTGGTCCGACACTTTCTGTTCTTTCACGATGGCCGCCTTTTTCACTCCATAAAACAACTACCAAAAACACACCGCCGCATAGCTGTTATTGCTATGGTACAGCATAGTTAGCAATCACTTTTGTAGCGAGAGGAGAGCGGTGACTTATCTAAACCCTATGTTATTTATAGCATAGCATAGCATAGCATAGCAAAAACGACCGCACTCATCATGGGTGGCTGATACAGTGAAATCTTTTTATACAATAGTATAGTTCACTGCACACCTGGCCATGTCCTTACGATCGCAAAAGGGAAGGGAATATTAGTTGAATACCTACTTAAGGAGACACGGGGAACCCACGCAATCTCCATAGGTATTACGGATGCTAGATATTGTTAGTAGGAAAGGAATTTGGGTTGTGGAATTGGTGCTGTTTATATAATATTCAACGTAATAGAAAATAAAAAGTAAAAAATAAAAAATAAGCTGGATTGATCTCACCAAATTTGCAGGGCTGGGCTGCAAAGGCACCTGCTTCAGGCACCACCGCTCAACCACCTCCTCCAAGTATTTCGCTGGCGGTGTTGATTACTGTATTCCAAGGCGGACATGGAATTCTTCTCCGCAAATTACTCTTCAGCCAACTGCTTCACGCCAATGCACCTGCTTACATGCCGCAGCTCTTCCAAGCGCAGCAGTTTCATGGGATCTCATTTCAACTGATATATTGCAATAGAAGATTCAACGATTCAAACACTTTTTATCTATACCCGAATACTACTTCCGAAAGGTAAGATTCCACAATCAGTAGAATAACGATTTCAATGACTAGAGCTGACGCTTCCACCAAGCGACCAAATATATTAGTTTGCGGACTTAACACTTTCATACACGTGCAAAATTACTTCCCAGTTTACGAAATCAACGGTTTATTTTTTCAGCACCAGAAAAAAACTAAATTACAACACTCAAGAACTGATTTTTCTACAAAACTGTCGCACTACCGTCTTTCCATGAATTAATTACTTCATGACATTTCTGCAAAGAATTCTCTACCATGAGTCAGCAAAATCGTTGCATCAACTAGTCAGGTTTAGATGGCGTTGCAGGTGCTAAGTGGAGCGAATGGTATATTTTTCGGAAGCTCCTCTCACACACGTGTAAGGGAAAGTTATTGGAATGATACGTTAAAATCACTACGGAAATTTATATTCTTCTCGAGATATTTCAACCTACAAACACGTAACTTAATAGGAGAAGCAACCGACTGAACAATTAGTTTTTCTTATCTAAACCCTATGTTATTTATATACAAATATAAAACAAAAATTACTACACCTATCTGAACGCACAAAACCGTTCACAAACGCGAAACTATGCAAAAATTTACAAACTAAATGTGAACGGTATCGAAACAGCGGTGAGCATAACTTTACGTAAACAATACACTCTACGGAGAGAGTACGCACGAATAGGTATATTTCCACCCTGTACTAAATTGTTACCCTGACGGGTTACAGAACAACAAACATCGCAATTGCGTTACTGGCAGTAGCTGAATAGTAGCTGTAGTAATTGTGTTTGCAGTAGCCAGTTAAAGCCTTAATCATCGTGGCATGTGTTGTTTCGAAAAGTTGGAGAGGCTTTTCAAAGTTGCTAGGCGCGCTTTTCCCAAAAAGTGTTTGTTAAAATGCAAGTTTGTAGATTGTGCCAATACGAACAGCGCTCAGCTGAAGCCAAAAAGTGGATCTTTTCCTTTATCGAACTTGTTGAAATTGGCAAAGCGGGCTGGATACTAACAAACTCTATATTTGCGACTGCTGTGGCCAATTCGTCGACCTATTAATTACACTATTTTTCAAATTTTGGGGTAATCACGATAAGCTTAATGAAAAATGTTTTCTAAGTCGCTAAATACGACCAACAATGGAACATACTATTCAGCTAAATCTAACCATTATTTCACAAAAATGTTTAGTTCGTGAGAATCGAGTAATGATACACAACCATGCACAGCTAATAACGTTTAATAACTTCTTTTAACAAAGCCGGATTGACTAACAGTCTTTGACAAAGCAGTAGACAATTAAATTATCATTCTTATTTTCACTTACAGTGATAATACGATACATACAGTGCTACATAGCGGCGAAAATGTGCAATTGGTTTTCTCCACATAAATTGTCGAAAAATCTAATACAAACTTCAGGCACGTTGGTAGTTAGACTTGTCCGATTTGCTTCAAAATTGGTACAAGTACTCCTGGTGGGACTAGAAATCGACTCAGGGGTGGACCGATTGAGTTTTGAAAAAATGATCCCTTTTCTGGGCAGTCTAGTGTTTAATTTAATGAGTACCTGGTGGAATTAAACTTTTCTTCTTTTATTTTTGGTGTTTTGGAGATTCTTTGCAGCTATGTATTTGTCAATATCTCGTATAAACATCCAGTCGACATAACAGACCTGCAATTCGAATATCGAATATAAATTTATTAATGTTTCAAGCGATCAGCTTAGCAAGAATAATTTTCGACAATTTAAAAAAAAACTATTTCGATTTTGGTCACATGTAACCCTAAAAATATAGATGTGATCCACACATATTGTGTATTTTTGGAAAAGGCATACTAATACCTTTTAAATTGGTTATTGATTGTAATGAAAGAGTAATTTTCGCACGAGATATTGACCAATAACTAGAAAACGAAAAAAAATGTTTTTCGAAAAAATCTCTGAAACGCTTTTTTGAAAAAAATAATGAGTATTGTTTTCGTGCTCAGCGACCCAATATGGGCCTAGAAAATATCTTTTGACGCTACTTAAGTTTTTTTGTAAACTAGAGTTAGGGGGAAGTGGACCAATCCGGGCAGCTGGCCAATTCGGACACCCAGCTGTTTATCAGCTATGATAATATTATGAAAAGTGTATATATCATTTTCATGGCTGTCATGTAACTCTGTTCTATCTCACAAAATTTGGCGGTTCGCAGTTTTCGTGTGCCTGCGCTAGGGGCGAATGTTGTTTCGGAGTGCTCTTTTTAAAAAATGTGTAAGCCGAAAAAAAGATTCTTGTTGGCAACAACAATTAATTAAATCATGTGCATTATCATGATTTTGGGTCTGCTGGATAATATCTTTTATTTAATATCTTTTTTTTTGGGCGAGACTATCAACCGCTTTCATTTAATCGGTGTGTGAATAATTAAAAATGGGTTGGTTCAATTCGGACCTTCAGCCGTATATACGGGATCGCGAAAAACCGTTTGAGAGAAAAGTGTGCGAAGTCGGTCGAGCTTTCAGGAAAACATTAGTTTTCGCAAATCGGTTGACAGATTTTGACGTATAGCTCATAACCTATTTTTAGGTAATTTGGCCACATCTCTTACTTTTTATTGTATATTTACTACAAAGTTTTATATATCAAAGAGATCTTTTCATTTCACAATTGGAAATTTAGTGAAAATCAGATAGGAATAACTTAGGCCGAAATAGAAATTCATTTCTATTACAAAAAAAATCGATAAGAAATGGGTGGTCCGAATTGGGACAGGGTTGGGGTAATTCGTGCCATTCATGTACTTTTGCGCAGAACCGTTTAACACAATACGGCAAAAGACCGGAAAAATCGCCTTTGAAAAAATATTCGCAGTTGATCAGGTTTTCAGGAAAAAAAATATATATGTGTGAATCGGTTGACACGTTCCAGCTCTACAGCTCATAAACCCTTACTAGATCCGAATTGACCCAGTTCCCCCTATCAGTAATACCGGATTATCGGGATGGCTGTTCGGCCATTTACGGAAGCTGTCCGTTTCAATGTTAGCTTCTTTCTCCGAGAAGCCTAGATAAGCCGTGCAGTGTCGGTACTGGTTGTTTCAATCGGCTAAAATTACAATCCCACCAAACAAGGAATCCCTATTCCATAGTGTTAAAATTGTTTCCACATAACACAAAGCAATTTTCGCTCTACCACACTGATTTTTCCACCAATAATTGAATTCATTTTGCCGAATTTTTATTGGCTGGAAATTTGGTGAAGTTTCGTTGGATTTTGATTATCAAATTTCAATGTGTACAGACAAACCTGTCCAGAGGCCGTATGGTATCCGGCAAGTATTAAGCTTCCATGTCCTTCGAGGTGAATCTGTAATAAGCTTTGATGAATTCATTTGGTAAAATTATAACATATTTATGGAATGAAGATTCGTCAAATCGTTGTAACGTCACGAAGGAGTCAATACAATAGCACAAACCAATATCCAGCATAAGCGTACAGCAACTATGAATATATCTCAACTCATGCAGGAAGGAAAAGCTTCCATAGCATTGGTTAAAAAATCCGACTTCTCTAAAGGAAGATTTTGTATTGGAAAGTTACTTAATATTACCTTTATTGCTTACAACAACACAAGTATCAGCAATCCAAGTGAAATGCCCCGTGCATGCATTCTATTCTATTCTTCTATTCTATTCTAACCCTTACACAGCCAGTATTGAAAAGCATCCTGGAAAACACTGCAATTATACCTTAGTGTTTCTCTTGTCTACATTAATATTTGAAGCATATTAATATTAAAACGGCCAGGCCTACTGTGCAGAGTTGGGTTTGAAGTTGTTTCAATATTATCCGGCAATTGAATTATTCATTTAATGAAAAATTCAACCAACGAATTGTTTCGAAACTTGAATGCGGATGAAACGAGGGCAACCGTACCGACCGTTTCAGATTAGAGGGGGTTGGGTTAAATCGTTGGGAGTGACTTGGCTAAGAAGGTTAATGTCACTCCTTTGGTCCTTTTGGATGGGACAGAGGTATTTACACCTTGCCCTGACTAATGAGCCTAGGTTAAAGCGCCTATTCACGCTCTCTGAAACAAGAAATTAATTAATTTAATCCTTAAAGGCGTCCATTGTTTTTCAAACTTTGTGAAAATCATCTCAGTGTCAATACGTTACTGTAATAATTTTGAGATGGTTGTCGCAATGTTGATTTAAAAAAACATTGCGCAGTTAAGGGATAAAGAAAATAACTTTTGGTATATGGGTTTATATGGGCTTCAATACTATTTCATCAGCAAAATAAAGGAAAGTTTAAATAATTTTGGTAACTGAAAAGTTACCGTTAGTTCGAATACCATTTGTTAATTATGTTATTTTCAATTCGGATCTGACAATTTACTGTCCGAAAAGCAAAAAATTCAGATGATGCAAGAAATGAATGATCCCATCATCTCCCATGACATGGAAGCAGGAATTCATTGCATCAGCGGATTGCAGCCGTCCGATATTTTACATCATTTAAGCTGACGTTATAAAGCCATTAGTGGAGTTTTTAAATAAATAAAAACACAGTGAAACTCAATTGACCATCAAAGAAATATACAAAATAGAAACTACATGGAACCTAAAATATAACCGGAACAGGCTCACCGGAAACAGACTTGTGGTCCATAGCTATTCAAACCAGGCGGCTTCAAACTCTTCTTCACTTCTGTATCCTGATATCTTGCATGGGCCTTCCTGTAATGTTGCGGAACGCCTGTCGTATTGGATCGCTTGCCTCTTCAGCTCTTCCGGAAAGTCCCTCCACTTCTTCCGAGAATAAACAGCAAAACACTACCTATATTAAAATATCTAAACCGGTGTTACTAAGAAAAAACTATCAAAATCGTAGAAAATATCGCGAGAACAATTGTCGACAGAAAAAATGAACTGTCTCGAATCAGATCTCGCCTACTAATCCTGAAATGCCCCGTGCATGCATTCTTACAAAAAGGCTTCTGGCGAGTGTCTCATATAGCCACTCTCAAATTGCAATATTTTTGCTGTCCCTGTTACTTTGACGTTTGATTACATAGACCGGATGTATATATTTTGTTCGGCATACCTGCTGCACAGCGAGTCATTCCCTTCTGATAATTTCAAAAGCGTTATATCTCATTGTAGTAGAAATGGGCTCATTATGGCCAGTGATGCAAATGCTCATCACATAATTTGGGGCAGCTCAGGCATTAATTTGAGTGACTCTGAACTAGTGGTGTACATTAGTAGTACAAATCTGCATGATCTGAATGTAGGACCAATTTTTGCGAGGTTTGGGAGAAAGGAGGTGTTAGGCATAACGCTTTGCTCTGAAAGAGTTTGGAATAAGCTGGGAGTTTTTCAGGTTTATCTATTTGTTTTTTTTATTATTTTTTATCTGACCTGTGTTGGTTTACATGAAATGATTTTTGAATGGGAAAAGCCCATTTCAGGATATATTTTTCAAACCTGATTACAATGGTTTTACAGTACAATTAAACATAATCACATAGTACACAGTATATCAAGAACAAAAATTTTAAATTTTACAAGAACTAATCTTAAAATTTAAATCAATCTTTGTAGTCTATTTTTGAAAACATCGCAAGATACAGAAAAGTTAAAATGGTCATAAACATTTTTAAAAACATTACATATCGCCCTACTGGGTTCGTTCTGACCGTACTCTGTGCGCTGAAATTGTGGTCTTAAGAAGTTATGCGATATCAGTTATTATCTTCCTAACAAATACTGCTCTAAATGTGTTTCGCCTTTTCGCTAGAGTTTACAAATCGAGCAAATGACAGCGATCGATGTACGGTGGTAGCTCTGCTGGGTTACACCACAGCAGAGGTCTAAGAACAAAACGGAGGAATCTTGCATGCACTGCTTTTATTCGGTTGATCCAAATGCTCGTATAAGGAGACCAAATGAGTGCTAAAGCTATAGGACAGATCGAACAAGTGAAAAATAGAGTGCACGTAAACAATATGGATCAGTGAACTCCTTGGCGATTCTTATAATGAAGCCCAGATTTCTATTTGACTGTGCTATAGCATGAGAGTAACGATTTCTGAATGTCAGTTGTGAGTCCAGGAGTACTCCGAGTTCTTTGATAACTATCATTCTCTTTAGCGATTCCCCTGAGATGGTGTAGCTCCAGAGTATTGGATTTTTGCTGCGTGTTGAAGATATTATGGAACATTTGGACACGCCGAGAGCCAGCAAGTTGGGTTTACACTAATTACAAAGAGCATCTAAGGGTCGCTGGAACAACATCTTATATTGACCGCACAATGAGATATAGTTTGAGATCATCAGCGTATATAAGTTTTCACCGTAGACATAACATAACATTACAAACGTCATTGAAGAACAACGAAAAAACAACGGTCCTATATTTCTCCCTTGAGGCATTTCCGACAAGTTGATGAACTATGCTATATTCCCCTCTAACGAGAAAAATTGGGTAAACACCAAAATTTTTCTTTATGGTGGTGAAATATAGTATAGTGCTTTCGCATAGGCCTCCTAAACTAAGACAAGTTTCTATAAGTGTCACTAATGAAACATATTGAACACGTACAAATTAACACTAGCATTATTACTACTGATAAAAGGCATTTTGAATCCGCTTGCTGCAGGAGATCTGCACAATCAATCCGTTACTGTAACAGAAAACTGCTTCGGTAGCATCTTACAGTCCGTAAGATCCCAGCGGTCCTTATAGCTCGTTGAGTGGACTCTATGGATGACTATGAAAAACGAAGCGCTAGAAGCAAATAAGAATATCCGACTGTCCTACAGCGATGATAGCATTGAAAAAAATCTCCCTAAGTTGGATAACTTTCTTATCAGTTATTCAAAAAAAAACATTAAAAACCAAAGAGAGTGTTTAGCGATGATTAATTTGTACAGAATGAGACTCAGATATTTTCACAATTTTTTTTTACCAAATTGTCTCATAAGCCAATCTTCTAAAATTTGTTCGCTGCAGGAAAGTTTCCTGATTGGATCGTTGCACTATTCCTACAATAGTCTTGTACGGAATGATGTTTGTCAAAAACCAATATAATAATGTCCCGATCGGAATAAAGCAACAATGATTTGCTGGTTGTTTTCCCCAGTTGGTAATTATTTTGGTTCCACTCCCCCCCTTGCCTCATCATGGAGTATCCAGGAAGAAAAATAATCCCAGCGCTTGTTCTTTTGTGGTTCCGGTTTTCGTTTCAATTTTCCCCGCATTTAAATTTGCCCTGGTGGTCCGTTGTTGGTCTGTTATTTTTAAATAGCCTCACTTTCTGCGAGATTATATACAAAACGGAAAATAAACAAAAAATCAATCTCAAAGTTGTGGGACCAATGGAGTATTGCTTTCGAAGTGATGGAATTCAAATACTGGGTTTCGGGGTCTTCGAAATACTAACATTCAGGGTAAAAGAATTCGCGGATATGTATCATTAGGGGTACTGCAATTCGGAATTAATAAGTCGAAAATCGGCTTTGTGGGGTAGAATTGCTTTTGTTTGATTGCTCCCAGGCATCTCGAGTGGTATAAATACATCTCTAAAACAATGTAGCGCTAGAGTTAAAATACAAATAGCGTATGGATTAGAGAGATAGGAAAAAAATGACCCCTGTCAGTCCATGCCTGCGTCGATTCCTAGTCCCACCAGGGGTACTTGCTCCAAATTTGAAGCAAATCGGACAAGTCTAGCTACTGGAACAAAGTGCCTGAAGTTTGTATGGGATTTAGCGATAATTTACATGGAGAAAACCCACCCACTGCATGGTTGTGTATCAGTACTTGAACCGCATTTTACCGAATAGAGGGAGCCACTACTAACTTTTCACCGAAAAGAGAAAGAGATTAGGTGTCTTCCACAAAGTTGTAGAACAAGCATTTTTAATTATTTCTTCCGAACATCTCGATATTCTATATCACTTCTATAAAAAGTTAGTGTTGGCGCCCTCCATGCGGTCACAGGTGGAACTAAAATTTACTAACCAAAACATAACTCGTATTATGTACTACAATTCTTCTAGACGTACTATTCAACTAAATCTAACCATTATCACACAAAAATGTATAGTTGGTGGGACTCGAGTACCGATACACAACCATGCACTGCTAGGCCCCATGCAAAACTGACTCAGACAATACTTCGTTAAAAGTTTAATAACTTCTTCTAAGAAAGCCGGATTTACAAGCAGTCTTTGACAAAGTTGTAGGCAATTAAATTATCTTTCTTAATTTTACATTCAGTTATAATACAATGCATACAGTACCACCTAGCAGCGAAAATGCGAGTTAGTGGGTTTTCCCTAGGTAAATTGTCGAAAAATCCCATACAAACTTCAGGCACGTTAGTTCGGTAGCTAAACTTGTCCGATTTGCTTCAAATCTGGAGCAAGTACTCCTAGTGAGACTAAGCATCGACTCAGAGGTGGGCCGATAGAGCTTTCCAAAATTCATCATTGTTCTGGGCACTCTAGTATGGATTGTAGAGGCAATAGGAAAAGTAAAACAATAAAATTAAAATTTAATTAAAGGTAAAGCTGATCGAGCAAGATCAACTTTCCACTTTAAGGGGAGAAATATTACCAGGAGGAATGAAAATTGAATCATGACAAGTCTTAATTTGCCGTACCACTAGCGGCTTCACCTTTATGCAATAACCGAGCTCAGCAGTAGACCACTAAATAAATCTTCCTAGTAATAAAACATAATTTCGTTTAATTCCCCAAAATACCTTCACCGCAACTGCAGGCACAACTGAACTGCCGTCTTCCATCTTCATTTCCACATATGAACGGTCCGGAAAAAATAAGGCTTTTCGCAAACCACCCGGCGGCTGCCAACAGTTTCACGGCGGAAAATTCGCAAAAGGAAAATTATTGCATCTTTCATATTTCAACACCATCCACCTCCATGTGTGCAGAAGCTTACACAAGGACCAAAACCGAAGTGCCAGTGGGATACAAGATTTAATAGTCATGTTTATGTACACTTTTATTATTAAATTAAACTGGCATACACGCGTTCCTCTGGCTGTTGCCTGCATTATGAAGGTACATACCGTCAAGGTACCATAGTCCGTGCTATGTCGCGGAAAATATCGAAACATGTTTAAAAATAAAATAATAAGCGTGCGCAGCTGTAAACAAGAGCAAAGAAAACAGAACAAATAGATTTTCATATTCATTGTTTAGAAAAGTGAACTTATTTTACTTAAAATCGAACATGATATTCTTTTATGTGTATAACTTGGTACTGTACGGTACACGGAGCGTTGAGTTAGGAGATTTGCTTCACTCTGACAGCCAGCCAGTCAGTGGGGTTGCTTATTGCCAGCAACAATTATATTTTATGTGTAGCTTAATCATGTGTGAAATATGTTTCTCTATGTCATGCTGTTCTAGTAGTGGGAGCGATTTCGGTGGTTTCAAAGGAATTTTTGCCTAGAGGCTGCCCTTTTAGTGTTGGCCGTTTTGATATTGCTTCATTGAGGGTGAAAATAGCATCAAGAATTTCAGAGCTGCAGCTGGTAGGCAAATCGCTAGTAAAATAATCTGTTTAATTTCCCTTAAAGTAATCAAGTGAAAACGACGGTGAAATGACAGAATAAATATCATGTTCCGTCATTGAAGGGCGAGGCTGCTGTATGTCAATAATTTCATCACGAACGTTTAATCAGCTTCTAATTACACAAAGAAAAAGGAAGTAATGAAGTGCTTGTTCTGAGTTCCGATGATGATATGGAAGAAAAAAAATGTTCTCTTTTACCAATTAACCACCATTCTTTCCATCAATCTACACCCTGCTAGATAACGGACAACCTTTCCTCACTGTCGTAAAAAAATCTACCTTCAAAGCTGTTCTGATATTAATTTTCAAGAATTTAATTTAATAAAACATCTTCCCGAGGTTTGCTGCTCATCAGCCGTGAAGATGCGACCCTCATGAACGACGACATTCCCCGCAAAACGTTAGCCTGATAGCTCGAAATCACTCATTACAGTCGGCCCTCTTCGTTTGCGATGCTAGAATCCTGGCACTCGTAGCTTACGCTATAGGCCAACTGCCTCTCTCTCTAGCACGCACAACCCCCACACGGCATCAGTTCTTAACGAGCAGCGAAAAACAACAGTCCGTTGCCGTGTTCCGCGTTGCGGTCCTCAGACAGGCGAGAAAATCACCCACCCTACTGGATGCCACCGAAGTGAAAAGAAGTGCGCTAATAACTAGCGGAAAACGACACATAAAAATCCCCTGAAAAATATCTTTGTAATACTCGTTCCGTAATCTTATCATTTATACAACTTTTGACGATGGGTCTTTTCCTGCTAGCCCACTTCCTGACTGACTGATTTTCTACTCCGTGTAACCATCGTGCGTAGGGACGAGAACTGTGTGTTTTAAGTAGAAATTGAGCTTGGGTTGAACGAATCGACATAGCCCTCCCATCCTTGCAGAACTCAGCAAATAGCATCGAGCAATAAAAGCAAAAATTTTGCGCTAATCATTCGAGACTAAATGCGGTTATATTGACAGTATAGCGACATTTCATGGCTGTTTAAGTTTAATGAGATAGAAAGTTTCTTCTCATTAATGAGTTCTGCTGTAAATTTTGTGATAATCACTTTTGCATATCACTATGCTTTTGAGCTGGCTATTTTGAATTATCGTGATTGTTCTGACAATTACCATCTTGTTCGTGGGCTGAACGGGTTATCAAGCAAATAACACGGTGCTACAAATTAAAAAAAGTTGAATGTACCTTTCAAGTGATCTGTTAAAGGTTGTAGGTCTGGTGAAATACAACACAAAACCACGTTTGATCAATTTAATGTACCCCCAAAATCTTGATTTATAACAAAAAATTATTTTTCAGGACTTTCGGCACTAAAAAAATTTCTACTTTGTCTTTTTTCAACCGATTTTCAAATTTTTGGATGTTTTTGAAAGAAGGAGAAATTACCTTTTCAACGGTATACTAGGTTATGCTCTTTTGTCAACAATACTATGCGGTTGATATGAAATCAACCATTATTTTGCGAATTTGCCATTAAAATTAAGAAAATTTCTCAACATTTCTATAAATAAGTGTCTTTGTTTTAATAAAATTTAAAATAGAACATTTAATTCCGCATCCAACGACCTATTATTCATAAAAAAATATCCCAATGTTTTTTTAAATTATAATAATAGTGTGGTAAAAAGCTTTTCTGGCCAAGGCTTTTGTCTGTCACGTTACAAGATTACACATATTTCTGCAAAAACGATAAAATCAGATTCTATCATAATTGCACATTATAAGGATCCCTAAACCCTACAGTTTGTCTATAGAGAGTTTTTTTTACTACCATAAACGGTTTTCGTTTTATTGACATTTTGATACGTCTGTCACGTTACGCTATTTTTGCAGTGAGTTCAAAACTCGGTTACACGACAAAGTTGAAAAGTCTGTTCCGTTGGCTCCCAAATTTGCATGAACACAGTTCTAAGTTGAATTAAGAAGAGTTTGAAACATTGTTTTCCTGAATAAAGTTTTTGTTTTAGATTTTATGGAGTATTCTTAATGACCTTTCACGTTACAACCACACTCTGTCACGTTACAGGTGTATATTTCTATTGAAGGAAGGATGTCAGTGCAGTCGGACACATCAAATTCTTGATCGGGGAATATTTACTGGAAGTTTCATGTTTATTTTGAAAAACCTATTGTTCTTGATGAAGAAATAAAAAGGTTAAATTTTTCGAAAAAATGAAGCATTTTCGAAATAAATCTAAAATAACTTGAAAGCGGCTGCATTTTGAAGGACAATTTTCCATGAGTATTTTAAATTGAAATAACATTTTGAAATAAATTCTATAAGTAAAGTTTTTGCAAATTAAATGAATTTCAAATATATGTTTAAAGTTTTTGTTAGAAAATCTTTTATTGTTATTTTCTTCATAATAATTTGTACATTTTGTTTATTTGAAATTATATTTAAAACATTTTTTTTATTTTCTTTTTTGATTTAATTCGTTTATTTGATAAGGCACGTTTGCGTTACCTTAAAGGTGCCAATTTTTTTGCTTCACATTTTATATTTCCTAAAACTAGGGGATTACAAATCGTTATTTTTTGTAATGATAGTAAGGAGGTTTTATAGCTATCTTATACGTACTGCACCGGGTTAATATAACTTTCGTGAGATTAGGGCGGCCATTTAGTTTTTTTTTCCATAGTATCGCGGTTTGACATTTTTAGCATGGAGACTATTGGAACAAGCAATTAGTAAGCGAAGGGGAACAATTTTACAACCATCTTAAAATTAGGAATAACTAGAGGGCGTGGTTGATTTTCGAGATAATCTAATATGACAGCTATAACTAGAAGAGACAGGAAGAGCAAAATGCTTCGGAAGATATTTGGGGGGGGGGGGGGTGGTATGAGGTTATACTTCAGGGTGGACAAAGACGACAGGGGGAGAAAATTATAAACTTTCAGTTTTAGGCATCAGGCGATCAACGGGATAGATTACAGGCTCGGGCGGCCTTCAGCACGAAGAATCATGGGCTGGGATGCCGGGTGGTCCTCCTCGAGTCGGCAGGGGTTCCCCCAGACGATTTCGTAGTATGGATCAAATGGGGACTTCGATTTGCGCCGTTGCGCGTGTTATGTTTGTGCTGCAGGTCTCGTGTTTGTTATATTATTCGACAGCGATGTTTTATGTCGCCTTGAAGTCGCATCAAACCATCATGGGTGTGCGGTACAGGCGAAAGAAGGCACTTCTGAGGATAGTAAGAAAAATAAGAGGGGCAGTTGAATCTGTATATTGATGGTTTTAGGAAGGTGTATATAGAGGACATATAGAGAAGATCGCGGTTTGCAGTATGTCTCGAACCGGCATATGGGGTGATCTGCCTCGGGCCCGAAGGAAGTTCAATAGTTGAGCTCTAGCAGAACAGTAATCGGCGCATGTCCAGATAATAGGTTCGATATCGTAATAACCGTTGCCACAAGCGCAGCCCAATACGCCAAAGATGAGCGTCTAGCGAGTAGTGATTGGATATGAGTCGAGACATCACACTAATGAAATCCCGACCCACATCCATTCATCTGAACCAAGGTTTCATTAATATCTTCGGGATGATAGAATGTAGCTATCATCCTAACTCTTCATTGCTCCAAGGTGTCTGCCAACTTTCTATCGTCCGCTGATGAAAGATATTAAAAAAATCATTGAAGCAGAATGGTCTTTCGTAGATGACACCCTCTTAAGCACCCGCGCTTCTTCATTACCTGGGATGGAGCAATGCGAAGGAACCCAAACTAAGGTAGTCTTGTACGATCTTACAGACAAAGCACATAGGAGCTCCCATTCTTTCCCCAGAATATATGGAATGAGTTTTCTAGGTTATATTCCACGCTCTCGTTAGTACTGTCTCGCTTTCGTAAACACCGGGTCGTGTACCAAAGAGTGCTCATCGATTTTTCTCTCGTTAGTCCGGCAACGAGCCAGCGCAAGTAACTACGTTTCTCGGCCTTCATCAAACTCTTCATTCGTGTTTCTAATATCGCGTACCGCCGCACAGTGTCGCCTAGCCGGACAAAACCTCAAAATTTTATTTTAGATTTTTCATGATTTAACATTTTCCCTGTTTCAGGTTGAATAAAGTCTTCTCAAAATATAAAGTATTGAGGCCGACAGTTCGATTTTTTACAGAACTTCAAAGATGAAATAGATGATCAATTCTGAGAAACACTGTATTCAAGCCTAAGTTATTCAAATGAATATATCTTTTTAGTTAAGACTCCAATTAGAATTGAACTGGTTTCATTTTAAAGGTTATTCACTGGACTTGTAGTTGCCATTCGATTTAGTTGATACAAGCCTTTCTTCTCGCTCAGACATGAGGAACAAATAATAAATCACGCAATGAATTAAAGTTATAATATTCAAAGTGGCTGTACTTTTTTTTGAAACAGTTCAGAAAAATCGCTTGTTGTTCATGATACTTGAAAATTAGTGTACTTTCCGAAAATAAATATCTTGTTTTGCCCCTTTCTGCCCCGAGCTATGAAAAAAAGTGATTTTTCATTATGTGTCTGAAGGAGACGCATGGTAGCCTTTGATTACCCATGGTTCGTAATATAATTTATAGATGTGTCTTACCATTATTAACAATTGAAAAAATGTGTACTCTGTTAAAAAATTCATCGCACCTAATTTTTTGAAAATGAATTTTCGGATGTAGTGCACATTATATTCGTAAATATTGAATTTTCGAACTACTCTAAGTGCCAAAATTTTAAGGCAATAAAAAAAACAAAAAATAAACATCAAATATGAATTCAGCGTCACAAAATTACCTTAATGTAAAGTTTCCATCAAATTCAGGCCACTTTTGAGGTCTTGTCCGACTTTTGTATGGAAGGTGATCACTGTGCGCCGATAACTAGCGGGTAGCCCGTCGTCCCGGAAGGTCTTATACGCGGCGGCCTTCTTCGCGTACACGTCTGAGTACTCATGGGTAAAGAGGACGCCCGCGAGAATTCGCGTTTGGTACGCGTTTAGTCTGAGCTTGACTAAACGGTATCGAGAATGAAGCCAGCCAGGAACCCGTACTCTTCCTCTGGAGGAAGCTCTTGTGTGGACTCGACTTTGAAATCGCGGACGCGTAGCTCTTCCAATCAAAACTTTCTGTGAGGTCATACGGAACATTGATTGTATTCGGTTGCCCCGAACCGTTTGTAAAAGTAATTACGGTTGACAGATAGTAGCTGCCGTGCGGATCACGGATTACCTTCCACGTGTATTCTAACCGCAGCGATGTTGGGCAAAGGGCAAGTCTAAGGCGCTCCACAGTGGCACGACGAGTGACAAAACCTCAAAAATCAAAGTCTTGTAGTTCTTTAATAAATATTTATTTTATTTTTTTCTCAGTCTAAATAAAATTATCTCAAATAGGATAATCGGATGAAAAATGAATTTTTAACATGACGTTGAAGCAAGTGATTTCTGTTCAATTCAATTCATTAGAATTGTTAGTATCTTAGAACTTCAAATGGCGATCTCAAGAACTACACGGCCGATTGGAGTAATTTTGAGTTTAGAAAAAGCAATTAAGAAATTCAATACCATATTAGTAATTTATCTTTATACGTCTTCTAATTTTTGAGATGGTCTCCCATGGGTCACTTATCATGAATCTGATTCAAAATTTAGTGTAGTTTCAAGATATACAGGCCTCATCTTGCGCATTTTTTTGCGCCGAAGTTATTATATCTATGTTTTTGAAAATACACATATGAAGACGCCCTGTAGCTCATAAATCTCCTTACAAATTGGTTGCCTAAACAACATCATATTACTCATTCGTTTTCGAGCTCTCCATCGAGACAGAGGTTGTTTTTTCTAGTCCGTAGTGCTGTGTGAGGCGATAAAGAATAGTTTTAATCCGCATTCAAGGTTATTTTGCCAGTTCGGTTCGGTCCTCAGTCTTTTGTTCGCGTGTGAGGATTAAACAATAGCCAGCTGTATAAGCTGGATCGGTTCGTCGTTGGACACCAGTTTAAAGCTAAGTGGTTTTTGTCTTTTGTAACACATTTATTGCTTTCTTCCGTCTGCGCGGGCGCTGACCCCGTGCGTTGACGTTTTCTATGGTTCCCTCTCCGGATGGTCAAATGGAAGTTGAATCGGGTTCAACTTCTAAGGCTCCCCCCCGGCCCAAATGCTATCCAGAACTCTCAACTGGTCCATTTGTGGTCTTCTTTCGGCCCAAGACTAAATCACTGAATCTTCTTCAGATTTCTAGAGACCTGACGGAACGGTTCTCGGCTGTGACCGAAATTTCAAAGGTCCGCTCGGACAAGATAAGGGTGTTGCTAGCCAACTCAAAGCAGGCAAACGATATTGCTTGCTGTGAGCACTTTACGCGGGATTATAACGTGTATATTCCGGCTGTAAGAGTACAATCCGAAGGCGTCGTAACCGATGAGAGTTTGACGTGCGAGGATCTGCTGAAGTACGGGGTTGGCCGATTCAGAGACCGCTTACTTCAGCCAGTTAAAATACTTGAGTGCAAACGTTTGCACTCAGTAGTAGTTGCGGGGGATGGTTCAAAAACGTACCCCCAATCAAACTCTTATCGGGTGACCTTCGCTGGTACCGCTTTGCCAAATTTCGTCCTCTTGCACAAGGTTCGTCTGCCTGTGCGTCTGTTTGTGCCGCGGGTCATGAATTGCACAAAGTGTAAACAACTGGGTCACACAGCCACCCATTGTAGCAACAAGGCCCGCTGTGGAAAATGCGGGGAGAATCATCTAGATGATTCGTGCAGTAAGCAAGCCGAAAAGTGTCCTTACTGTGCGGAGAGTCTGCATGATATCTCGGCATGTCCCGCGTACAAACTACGCGGGGATAAACTGAAACGTTCCCTTGCGGGACGATCCAAACATTCTTTCGCAGAAATGTTAAAGAATGCTACGCCACCATCCTCAGCAAACATCTATACTCACTTGCCTCCTGACGAGGGCGAGGCTGATAACCCACAAGAGGGAACATCTACTAGGGTGCCTAGAATTTATAGGAAGAGGAGGAACACTTCCTCTCGTAAAGTTCCTTGTAAAGGCCAGAAGGTGTCCCTTGAGGGGGCTCCGAAAGTCTCATCTATTGGAAGTGTTGCAACCAAACCGAAGCAATTAGCTCCTGGTCTCGGAGGATTAAGCTCAGAGAAGGAGTTCCCAGCACTTCCAGGAACATCAAAAATCCCAAGTGTTCCTTTGTTTCAGTTCGAGAGTAATCACAGCACTGGAATTATAAAACTCTCGGACATAGTGGACTGGATAATAAAAACTTTCAATATTACTGATCCTATTAAAAGTCTTATGTTAGCTTTTCTCCCTACAGTGAGAACATTTTTGAAGCAGTTGACTGCTAAATGGCCCCTCCTCTCAGCGATTGTATCCTTCGATGGCTAACTCATCGAACGAGGTCACGGATTTGATCACTGTTCTACAGTGGAATTGCAGAAGTATCATCCCGAAAATCGATTCCTTCAAAATTTTAATAAATAATTTGAGTTGCGATGCATTTGCATTATGTGAAACTTGGTTAACTTCCGACATAGAACTCAACTTCCACGACTTTAATATTATTCGCCTGGATCGAGACACCCCCTATGGAGGAGTGCTTTTGGGGATCAAAAAGTGCTATTCCTTCTACAGAATTAACCTTCCCTCGATAACAGGTATTGAAGTTGTCGCTTGTCAAGTAACAACCAAAGGTAAAAGCCTTTGCATAGCTTCCATATATATTCCCCCCAACACCGCGGTTGGGCACCGACGGCTACAAGACATCTTAGAATCCCTGCCAGCACCGCGACTAGTTTTAGGAGACTTTAACTCTCACGGTACAGCATGGGGTTGCCTCTATGATGATAACCGGTCTTCCTTAATTCAGGATCTTTGCGATAACTTCAATTTGACAATTTTAAACACGGGTGAAATGACACGGATTCCTGCTCCTCCAGCGCGCCCGAGCGCCTTAGACTTGTCCCTTTGCTCAACATCGCTGCGGTTAAATTGCACGTGGAAGGTAATTCCTGATCCCCACGGCAGCGACCATCTGCCGATTGTAGTCTCAATCAATAACGGTTCAAGGCCATTGAAATCAATCAATATTTCGTATGACCTCACACGAAATATCGATTGGAAGAGCTATGCTGCCGCGATATCCGACAACATCGAATCTACCCAAGAACTTCCTCCGGAGGAAGAGTACAGCTTTTTGGCTGGCTTGATTCTCGACAGCGCGAATCAAGCTCAGACTAGGCCAGTACCCGGCGCGAACATACAAAAACGTTCTCCCAATCCCTGGTGGGATAAAGAGTGCTCAGACGTGTACGCAGAGAAGGCCGCCGCGTTTAAGACCTTCCGGAACGACGGGTTACCCGCCAGTTTTCGACAGTACGCGACGTTAGACAAGCGAATGAAGAGTTTGATGAAAGCCAAAAAACGCGATTATTGGCGCCGGTTCGTCGACGGATTAACGAGAGAAACATCGATGAGCACTCTTTGGGGAACAGCCCGACGTATGCGAAATCGAAACAGTACTAATGAGAGCGTGGAATATTCAAACCGTTGGATATTCGATTTCGCCAAGAAGGTTTGTCCGGATTCCGCCCCGGCACAGAAGATTTACCGCGCCGCGTCTCCTCACGATAGCGCGAACGAAACACCTTTTTCGATGGTGGAGTTCTCACTTGCTCTCTTGTCGTGTAACAATAAAGCTCCGGGGCCAGACAGAATCAAATTCAACTTGTTGAAGAATCTGCCTGACTCTGCCAAGAGACGCTTGTTGAACTTATTTAATAAGTTTCTCGAGGCTAACATTGTCCCACTCGATTGGAGACAAGTGAAGGTCATCGCCATCCAAAAACCAGGAAAACCAGCCTCCGACCACAATTCGTACCGTCCGATCGCAATGCTATCCTGTATCCGGAAGTTGTTCGAGAAAATGATCCTATCCCGCCTCGACAATTGGGTCGAAGCAAATGGCTTACTGTCAGATACACAATTTGGCTTTCGCAAAGGCAAAGGGACGAACGATTGTCTTGCGTTGCTCTCAACTGAAATTCAAATGGCCTATGCTAGCAAAGAGCAGATGGCATCAGTGTTCCTAGATATTAAGGGGGCTTTTGATTCAGTTTCGATCAACATTCTTTCAGAGAAGCTGCACCAGCATGGTCTTTCAGCGACTTTAAACAACTTTTTACTAAACTTGTTGTCGGAAAAGCACATGCATTTTTCGCATGGTGACTTATCGACATCACGATTTAGCTACATGGGCCTTCCCCAGGGCTCATGTCTAAGCCCCCTTTTATACAATTTCTATGTCAACGACATTGATGAATGTCTTGACAATTCCTGCACGTTAAGGCAACTTGCAGACGATGGCGTGGTGTCTGTTACGGGACCCAAAGCTGTCGATCTACAAGGACCATTACAGAATACCTTGGACAATTTGTCTGCATGGGCTATTAAGCTGGGTATCGAATTCTCCACGGAGAAAACTGAGCTAGTTGTATTTTCAAGGAAGCGTGAACCAGCACAACTACAGCTTCTATTAATGGGTCAAACTATCGCTCAGGTCTTCACAGTAAAATATCTAGGGGTCTGGTTCGACTCGAAAGGTACTTGGGGATGCCATATTCGGTATCTGAAACAGAAATGCCAACAAAGGATCAACTTTCTTCGTACAATAACCGGAACATGGTGGGGTGCCCACCCAGGAGACCTAATTAGGTTGTATCAAACAACGATACTGTCGGTAATGGAATACGGAAGCTTCTGCTTTCGCTCCGCCGCGAACATACATTTCATCAAACTCGAAAGAATTCAGTATCGTTGTTTGCGTATCGCCTTAGGGTGCATGCAGTCGACCCATACGATGAGTCTCGAAGTGCTGTCGGGCGTTCTCCCGTTGAAAAATCGATTTTGGGAACTCTCATATCGATTGCTCATTCGATGCGATATCTTGAACCCGGTCGTGATTGAAAATTTCGAAAGGCTTGTTGAGCTCAATTCTCAGACCCGTTTCATGTCCCTGTACTTTGACTACATGGCGCAGAATATTAACCCTTCTTCTTACAATCCCAACCGTGTGCATTTCATAAATACTTCTGAATCTACTGTTTTCTTCGACACATCCATGAAAGACGAGATTAGTGGAATTCCGGACCACATACGCCCACAAGTGGTTCCAAACATTTTTTATAATAAATTCCGAGAAGTCGACTGTTCTAAGATGTTTTATACTGACGGATCAAACCTCGAAGGATCCACTGGCTTCGGTATTTTCAATCAAAAGTTCACCGCCTCCTACAAACTCAGTGACCCTGCTTCAGTTTACGCCGCAGAACTAGCTGCCATTCAGTATACCCTTGGAGTCATTGAAACATTACCCGCAGACCATTACTTCATCGTTTCGGATAGCCTCAGTTCCATTGACGCTATTCGCTCGATGAAACAAGGCAAGCACTCCTCGTATTTTTTGGGGAAAATACGGGAGCTACTGAGTGCTTTATCTGACAACTCTTTCCAGATTACCTTGGTATGGGTCCCTTCTCATTGCTCCATTCCGGGCAATGAGAAGGCAGACTCCTTAGCTAAGGTGGGTGCCTTAGAAGGAGACGTTTACGAAAGACCAATTTGCTTCAGCGAATTTTTCAGTATTACTCATCAGAGAACCCTCGAAAGTTGGCAAACTTCGTGGAGCAGTGGAGAGCTGGGAAGGTGGCTACATTCGATAATCCCTAAGGTATCGACGAAACCTTGGTTCAAGGGGATGGATGTGGGTCGTGACTTCATTCGTGTGATGTCCCGACTCATGGCAAACCATTACACGCTGGATGCACATCTCCGGCGTATTGGGCTCGTGGATAGTGGTATCTGCGCTTGTGGCGACGGCTATCACGACATCGAGCACATTGTCTGGGCGTGCACCGAGTACAGTTCCGCTAGGTCTCGGCTAATGGATACCCTGCGGGCCCGAGGAAGACCAACCAACGTCCCGGTTCGAGATGTGCTGGCAAGCCGCGATGTTCTCTATATGTCCCTTATATACACCTTTGTGAAAACCATCAATATACAAGTCTAACTGCCCCTTGTTATCTCCTTATCATTCTCAGAACGCTCTTCCACCTGTATCAAACCATCTGTATCGAATGAGCCAACAAGCACGGGACCTACGGCACGAACATAACACGCTTAACTCGAAATGTAGCCGATCCACATCTGAGCCGTACTACGAAATCGTCTGGAAAAACCCCTGCCATCTTGAGGAGGACCACCCGGCGTCCCAGTACATGATTCCCCTGATGAAGGCCACCCGAGTTTGTAATCCATCCGTTGATCTCACGATGCCTGAAACTGAAATAATTTTCTCTCCCTGCCATCTTTGTCTACCCTCCCTCCCCTGACTCTTATACCCAGAAGTAACACCCCTACCCCCCCCCCCAATATCATCACGAAGCATTTAGCTCTTCTTGTCTCTTCTAGTTTTAACTATTATATTATATAATCTCGTTGAAATTGCCCAACTCTACTACCCACAAAAATAACTATAATTACGAATCTTTACAAAATTCAATCATGCCCTCTAGTTATGCCTAGTTTTAAGTTAGTCGTAAAAAATTGTCCCCCTTACTTAAACATTATTTGCTCCAATAATCTCACTGATAAAAATGTCAAACCATATTGCCACAAAAACTAAATGACCCCCCTAATCTTACGAAAACAATATTATCCCCTTGTGTAGATATATAAGATAGCTATAAAATCGCATTAGTTTCATTTTTAAAAAATCAATATGTAATCCCCTAGTTTTAAGCAATTTAAAATGTAAAACAAAACAAAATTGGCACCTTTAAGCTAACGCAACGTGCCTTATCAAATAAACGATTTGAATAAAAAAATAAACATCATATTACTAAAAAATTGTGATTTTTACTAATTTTGTCAATCATTTCTGCTATCTGGTGTGATTGGCTACTATGATTACATAAAAGTATTCGAAAAAAAAGAAATATGGGATTTCAAAACTGATAGCAGAAATGGATTCAGCCCCAGTTTTTAGCCACATAAACCAATTTTTATAATTTTGTCGCAACTTTCTATGAACAGGTACCAATGTGCGCTCGGACGAGCTGGAGGGGCAGGAATCCATGATATTATACCCATGTTCCAAATAGTCATATTTAAGGGGGGCGTGTGGTGTAGTGGGCTAAAAAAAATCGACTTCTTATATATTCGCTAAATTATTAGTATTGAACCTCTAGAATAGTCTCCCGCAATCTTGGTGACCACGCTGAACTTCTTTTGTTTAAAAAAGCCATGCGTTCCTCGCGCGTGTTTGCTGTAACACACGCAGATCTATCTGCAACGTAATAGCGTTTTTCTCGAAACCGTGTTTTTTAAATTGGCGAACACGATAACTCAAAAACTGATCAAAGAAATGACATGATTTGTTGTATGAGAATGCACAATATATGTAGCCTGTTGATGAAGCGCAGATACATATTTTTTCTCCTTATTATTTTGAAGAAAAGTTTTCATGAAGCCATTTTTCAAAAGTTGAACTTTTTTCTATTTTTTGGTTCATCGAGTAATTGTAAGTCTAAGCTTTATAAATCACATTGAATTTTCTGTGTCAGACAATTTTATCGCCGCGGGCTTCCTCGACGTGGAAATGCTTGGACTTCTACTCTTCAGAATCAGAATCAGAATATATTGGCTTAAATGGCACGTTCCCCACGTAGCTAGTGTAGTTTATGACAAAAAGACGATCAGGTAGAACTTTGTCAAATAGGTGTGAGTTTTGTAGAGCAAAATCGGCGAAGGTCATTGATAAGAGTCTGAGTTTACGTATGTCCTCTTCCCGTCAGCCAGTACTGATGCTGAATACAAACGTTTGCAGTCCAGTTTCTTCACTGGTTAAAGCATGGTGTATTTAAAACACCAACCCCGTGTTTATTTATTTTGTTTATTTGTTTGGTATAATTTCATCTGACATAGATTGTCTTAATGAAAACTTAAAACTAAAAGTTAAAACTAATTAAAAATTTAAACATTACGAACAACACGAAAATTATCAAAAACTCGTTGACGAAACACATTAGTCGACACATTGCAATCGAAGAAATCAGCAAGTTCGTTGAATCACGAGCAAACGAATCGAAGCGGATCGTGCTATCCATACTGTGTATTTCGTGACTCCAGGAACAAGAA
The DNA here is from genome assembly GCF_030247195.1 of Topomyia yanbarensis. Classification (NCBI taxonomy): domain Eukaryota; kingdom Metazoa; phylum Arthropoda; class Insecta; order Diptera; family Culicidae; genus Topomyia; species Topomyia yanbarensis. The sequence goes on along the minus strand of NC_080672.1, from coordinate 108,759,631 downwards.
GTTACGACGAAGAAGTTGTCTCTCAGGAGCGTACAGATTCAGCTGAGTATACAGATCAGAGCTGTCACTATCGCCTGTGGGTAGCTTTACAGCGAATAATCCCTGTGAAGTGATCCTTCGTACTTCCAGCGGCTCGATGTTTAACAGACGACAGCGTTCTTCGTATGGCGGCAAGTTAATTAGGTCCCGCCACGGCAGAAACCGCAAAGCGTACTTTACGAATTTTCGTTGAACGCCTTCAATCCTGGCGATCCAGTTTGCATGCTAAGGGCTCCATATTACGGCATTGGATTCCAGCAATGAGCGTACAAGCGAGCAGTACAATGATTTTAAACAAAACGGATCACGAAACTGTCTAGTAATTTTAAAGATGAAACCCAATAGTCGGTTGGCTTTTGACAGGATATCGTCATAGTGGAGTCTGAAGGTCATTTCACAATCTAAAGAAACGCCAAGGTCCTTAACGCGTTCTGTCCTTGTGAGAGAGCAGCCACAGATTTGGTAATCATAAATAATGGGCAGAGTTTTCCTATGGAAGGAAATTATGCTGCATTTTGCACTACTTAAGCCCATAAAGTTATTTGTGCACCATTCCTCAAACAGATGCAACATTCTTTGTAACTCCAGACAGTTTAATTATTTTGAAAATTTTCGTATCGTGTGCATAAAACAGACGACAGTCCGATGGTAGTAGCGATGCGACATCGTTTATAAAAATTGAAAACAGTAGCGGACCGTTCCAGGAGATCCTCGAAAATTCAAAAAAGAATCGGTGACGACCCCGTCACATTCAACCCGATTTGTTAGTACATATACTCTGTACTTCCTCGTAAAAGGCCTGTAGCTAGCAATACAATTTTCCTGTTTCAAGCAGGCCCATGCGCACGGGGGGGGGGGGGGGGAGAACTTTTTGAATTACTTTTAAAAATTTGGACACATAAAATGTCATTTGAGTTCTGTCACTCTAGAAACAAGTCAATGAAGAAACGAAGGACGCAACTTTGCGAGGGTGGCTGGAAAGGGATGTATGTCAAGTTGGACGGTTTCTCTGAATGATCGGTTAACGTTTCGACAAGCTTCTATATTAGCAAAAGTAGTGAGTAGACAGCAGAACACGAAGTTGGAGAAAATCGGGATATCGTTGCCTAGAGAATTTTTACCACCGATGATTATTCCGTTAGAGTGGCAGCGAAATGGATCGCGAAAATGGGCATCGGTATAGGGTGAAATACTGCAGCCAAGAAGTTCTCAGCACCAGCTAGCAGATAAATAGGAACGACTAGCACCAAGAAGGATAAGAAACCCGGTGAAGGTGGTTGTAAACAGATGTAAATCCTTATGGTCGACACACCCGGATCGGTTCTTGTACCAACAGGGTACGATATTTGCAGCAGACCTGAGCAGGTGAGATATATCGCGAAGGTTTGACAGTAAGTAAGGAAAAGTAGCTATGGATAAAAACATAACGATTAACACAAAACAAAATAAGCATGAACACAATCCCAACTAAAGTAGTACTTAACGGTTGCCCCGGATGGATGAGGATTACGGGATACAAGAGGTTTAAGTTTAGTCGGTTGGCTTAACAACTACTACAAACCAATCCGAATCCACCACGAGCCAGCAGGCAACGCACGGTGGTCGGAAATGCCAAAAGCGTCACTAGAGGCCAAACCATTGAATATATTCATAGGGTAGGAGAGACCGGGGCTAGTTGGCGGTGTTTTCAGTTTTCAATTTTTATCGCTTTGATGTAGGTAGATCTTGCAAAATAGAACACGCGACATGAAAGAGCAGACTGTTGGCAACATCTCTGATTTTTTTTAAGTGTTTGATGCATTGTGTGCATTTTTAGAGACAAAAATATGTGACGCGGAAAACCCGCCAACTTACCCCGGCCCCGGGGTAAGTTGGCGGTTTGCGACTGTACGCCAAAAACTAAGCAATCAAATGGAGACTCAATTACTTCAAGGGTCCTTTTGGAAGGTGCTGAATGTCTTTTCGAGAAAACTGTATATTAACCGACATTTGCTATTATATTTCAGTTTCAATACTCCGGCATTTTGACTTTGACGCGTACTCCCTATTCAAAAGCAAATTTTCAAAATGTTTTTTGCCTTTCTCAATAGAAAGGTATTGCAATTGCTCTGAAAACCGACTGTTTAACGGAGGCCCGGAGGGCCGAGTGACATATACCATTCGATTCAGTTCGTCGAGTTCGGCAAATGTCTGTGTGTGTATGTATGTGTGTGTGTATGTATGTGTGTGTGTATGTGCGTCTGTGTGTGTGTACGCGAACACAATCTCACTCACTTTTCTCAGAGATGGCTGAACCGATTTTGACAAACTTAGTCTCAAATGAAAGGTGCAACGTTCCCATAGGCTGCTATTGAATTTCTAATGGATCCGACTTCCGGTTCCGGAATTACAGGGTGATGAGTACGAACACGCAGAAAATGTCGATTTTAATAAATTCTGCAATGAATGTGTAAAGGTGAAAATTTTTCCAAAATATGACCACAACTGCTTCGATTTGTAGTATTAGGTCACTAACATCCATTCAAAGTCTATTTGGCCACATTGGCCACCATCATCGGTTCCCGGCGGAAGTATCTAAATTCAGAATAACAGTCACATCGGTTTCTCGGAGATGACTAGACCGATTCGACTAAACTTGGCCTCAAATGAAAGGTATTGCGTCCCCGTAAATGGCTATTTAATTTCATCCCGATCCGACTTCCGGTTCCGGAGTTACAGGTTGTGGCGTGCGATCACATAGCAAATTGTGATTCAAACCGATACTCCGATGAAAGCAAAAAAGGTAAAAATTTCGCTAAAATGTCTCTCAAACAACTTAAATTTGCTGTTCTAGGTCACCGACGGCCAACCAAACTTTCGTTGACTACATTGACCACCATAGACGGTTCCGGAAGTGCTTGGGAAAAGCGGCCATCTTTCAAAATTTACGAACTCACATCAGTTTCCCGAAAATGGTTGGGCCGATTTTCACAAACTTAGTCCCAAATGATAGCTATAATATCCCCATAGATGTCAATAAAATTTCGTACGGATCGCTTATATGGGTCCGGAAATATAGACTAAATCGTCCGGTCACATATGAAATTCCCATATAAGCCGGAACTCAAATTTTTTTTTCAAAGGGGGGATCTCATGAAATTTCAGAAATCGAATTCGTATTTTTGATGCCAAACATCTTTAAAATGCATGAAACGTCGAGATTTTATGTTATCTCGAAAAAATTTTTTTTTATAAAAATCGACTTTTTGGGACTTTGCCGATTTCGCACCTTTTTTCAGTTCAATATTACCGTGGCTGTTTTTTCTTTTTCAAAATTTTAGAACTCGAATAATGATTTATTTTACTGTATATAGTTGTCATGTGATGTATAATAATAAAATGTAATATATGCATTTAAAAGTTTTTAATGAATATAAACAACGCACACATTCTCGTGATTCATGATTGAGAAAGGCACAATTGCACCGCTAGGTGGATTAAAATAGGTTTTTTTCATATTATCATATTCAAACTATTCATTTTCTCTTTAGGTTTTTGTTGACAAAATATAAAAAAATAGAAAAAATGTTTTTTTTTGCAATTTTGGTATTTGTAAAAAATAACACAACACTTTTTTCAGTGCATATTTTTTCGTACAGAAATATTCATTCCCTATAACTCATTCTCAGAAAGTTTTGCTGTATAAAATACGGTAATTGAACAACAAAAATTAAAATTAATGTACGTACAATTGTCTACGCCTTTTTGCCTTTCTCATATAGAAAGGTTATGCAATCACTTTGAAAAACGTCAACCTAATCCCGGCCCGGAGGGCCGAGTGTCATATCCCATTCGACTCAGTTCGTCGAGATCGGAAAAAGTCTGTATGTGTGTGTATGTGTTTTTTTTACAATGGAGAATACCTTTATGTGCTAGCCCAGTACACGTGCTATTGGTAGGGTCCAATCTACCACACGGGGTGCACTGGGGGCGTGTCGGACTCGAATGGTGACCAGCCATTAATACCGACTAAACTCCATTGGGCTCCGCCATCATTCCTCCCAGGAACTACCTCTCGGTATTACTTCTGGGGGGATGGCTGTACTAAATGTACTCATTCACTCTCACTCACGCGTTCATACATCCTGTATGAGGCTTACTTGGGTGCTCTCTCAATCGCACTTTGATTCACTCTCAAACACTCCCACATGAGGCTGACTTTTGTGCTCACCTTTTACGTTCCATGCGAGGCTGACTTGTGTGCTCACCTTACTCGTTCCTTGCTAGGCTTACTTTTGTGCTCGCCCCACCCATACCATGTGAGGCTGACTTGGGTGCTCACCTTTTTCATTCCTTGCTAGGCTGAATTTTGTGCTAGCCTCTACCATACCTGTGAGGCTGACTTTTATGCTCACCCTTAACATGCCGTGTGAGACTGACTTGGATGCTCACCCTTTCACTCCTCTGCCACGCCATGAGGCATCGATAGCTAAGTTCCAACATACTACGCTACGACCCTCCCGTCTTGGCATGAGGCAGTCCACTTATACGCCTATACACTCACTCTTCTGTCTTGCTTCGGGGTGGCTGGGTTTACCCCTTACGCGGTTGCCATTCGCTGCGCCAAACCTGCCTCGGCATGAACAGACCATTCACTCCCTTTTTTTCGCTTGGCCTTTTTCGCTCCAGCTAACCAATCACTAGTTAGCCGTGCCCGTCGTCTGTTGCTCGGTTCGCCAGATTACCTGTAGCCTACTGGCAATCTGGATGGTAGCAGCCGAGACTGCGTTCCACTTCTCCACCGATTGACTCATCCGCTGAATAAGGGTATCAGGGGTTGTGTCCCAGCCACAGACGTCAAGCATTGCTCTTCTTTCGACGTCGAACCGATGACATACGAACAGTATGTGTTCGGCAGTTTCATCTACACCTGGGCAGTCCGGGCAGACTGGGACCTCCGCGTGCCCGAACCTGTGGAGGTACTGACGGAAGCAGCCATGGCCTGACAGGAATTGTGTCAGGTGGAAGTGAACTTCCCCATGGGGTCTTCCCACCCAGCTCGATATGCTAGGTATCAGCCGGTGGGTCCACCTACCTTTCGAGGAGTTGTCCCACTCACGCTGCCATCTGGCGACCGAGGTCACCATGGTGCACTCGCGTGCTCCCCTATTTCCACGTAGCTCAAAGCACTCCTCATCTTCCCGAATGACCAGCCCGACTGGCATCATGCTCGCTATCATGCAGGATGCATCGTGTGATACCGTGCGGTAGGCAGATATCACTCTGAGGCACATCACGCGGTAGGTGCTCTCCAGTTTCTGTAGGTAACTGGTTACCCTCAGTGCTCTTGACCATGACGGGCCGCCGTACCTGAGGATAGATACGGCAACGCCTGCCAGCAACCTACGTCTACTGGCGACACCTTTGAGCTGTTGGACATCATTCTCGATAGAGCCGCAACAGCAGTCGACGCTCTCTTGCACGTATAGTCGACATGGCTACCGAAGGTCAGCTTGTCGTCTATAATGACTCCGAGAGACTTCAGACTTCGCTGTGAAGTGATCGCGACCTCTCCCACATGGATAACTGCATGTTGTGCCGACTTGCGGTTGTTGACGATAACTACCTCCGTCTTATGATGAGCGAGCTCCAGGCCTCTCGCGCTCATCCATTCCTCCACCGTGCTAATCGCGTGTTCTGCGGTTAGTTCTACCTCAGGAATTGACTCCCCGTAGACCTCCAAGGTTACGTCGTCGGCAAAGCCGACGATCTTGACCCCAGGAGGGAACTTCAGTCTCAGAACCCCGTCATACATGAGGTTCCATAGCACCGGGCCTAGGATCGAGCCCTGCGGGACTCCGGCGGTAATCGGAACCCTTTTCTGACCGGCATCGGTCTCGTATAGCAGTACGCGGTTTTGGAAGTAACTTTCCAGGATCCGGTACAGACCCACCGGTAGGCTAAGCCGGTGTAACGAGAGCGCGATGGCATCCCAGCTTGCGCTGTTGAATGCGTTCTTCACGTCAAGTGTCACTAACGCACAGTATCGAATACCTCGCCTTTTTCGTTGGACCGCTATCTCGGCAGTATTTATCACTGAGTTGAGAACGTCCACTGTGGACTTACCCTTCCGAAAGCCAAACTGGTTGCTTGACAGACCGTCCGTACCTTCCGCGTACGGGGTGAGCCTGTTGAGGATGATCCTCTCAAGCAGTTTGCCAGTCGTGTCGATCAGACAGATTGGTCTGTACGCCGATGGGTCGCCTGGCGGCTTCCCGGACTTCGGCAACAGCACCAATTTCTGCCTTTTCCATCTATCGGGGAAACGGCACTCGTCAAGGTATCTCTGCATAGCTAGCCTGAACATGTTCGGGTTCGCTATGATCGCTGCCTTGAGAGCGTTGTTTGGAACTCCATCCGGCCCTAGAGCTTTGTTCATTGCTAGGGATTTAGCCACTGCGAGTAGTTCTTCATTCGTCACTGGAGCCACCATTTCGACCGTGCCCGCACTGTCTCGTAGTGCAGGTAGCCAGGGGCTTGTGGCTCGAGACGGGAAGAGTACTTCGATAATCGTTGCCAACCGGTCCGGAGACCGTTCTGGGGGTGAGGAGCCCCCTTTGGTCTTGGCCATCACAATCCGGTAGGCGTCACCCCACGGATTCGCGTTGGCACTCTCACACAGGTTGTCGAAACACGCTCTCTTGCTGCTTTTAATAGCCTTGTTAAGGGCCAATTTCGCAGCTCGAAACACTTCACGGCGGTTCTCTCTTGCATCCTCGGTGCGAGCCCTTTGCATCCTACGTCTAGCTCTAAGGCAGGCTGACCGTAGAGCTGCAATCTCGGCACTCCACCAGTATACCGGGCATCTACCGTTTCTTGGCAGTGTTTTTCTCGATATAGTGGCGTCGCACGCGCGTGATAGAATAGCTTCCAGCGCATCCCCGCTTAGACTGTCGGTGTTGGCCTCCAGTCCCAGGGCCGCGGTGAAAGCTTCGCTGTCGAAGTGATTGGACTTCCACCCGCGTACTTGACAGGGATCTCCCGCCCTCGGATGCTGCACACCATAGTTGATTATAAAGCGGATTGCTAAATGATCGCTATGGGTGTGGCCTTCGTCTACCCTCTATTCCATGCCTGGAGCCAGACTCGGGCTGGCAAATGTTAGGTCAATCCACGCCTCCACTCCGTTTCTACGGAATGTACTAGCGGAGCCATTATTAGCTAGCACAGTATCGAGTTTCGCAAGCGCTTCCATTAGTGCTTGACCCCTGCTATTTGTACAGCGGCTGCCCCACTCCACTGCCCAAGCATTAAAGTCTCCCGCTATGACTACCGGTTTCCGGCACACTAGGTCCGACGAGAGCCTGTCGATCATCTGGTAGAACTGTTCTATTTGCCACCTTGGTGGGGCGTAGCAGCTGCAATAGAACACACCATTGATCTTGGCAATCGCCACACCCTCGGCGGAGGGGTGTATTACCTCTTGAACCGGGAACCGTCCCGTTGTACAGATTGCCACCATTCCAGACCCGTCCGACACCCAATTGCCGTTGCCGGCAGGGATGCGGTACAGGTCTGATAAGAGGGCGACATATGTCCTCGACTCCGAGACCGACTGCCACAGCAGCTGTTGGGCTGCTGCACAATGGTTAAGATTTAGCTGTGTGACGTTCACGGCTTCTTCTTATTTAACTCACCGAAGGGACACGAAGGTCCGCCCATAGCATGTTTATGGGCTTGCTTCTTAGCGGTGCAGATAAGACACTTGTGTGCCTTAGTGCACCCCCGCTCTTTATGTCCCTCCTCGCCGCAGCGACGACATAGTTTGCTCCTATCTATGCCTTTGCACTCGTATGCTTTGTGGCCGGACTCAAGGCACCGATAGCACCTATCCACTGAAGGCGGCTGGGGTATACTAATAGGGCATACCGACCAGCCGATCTTCAGCTTCCCTTTCTTGGTTACCTTTTTGGCATCCGCCTTCAGTAGCCTGAGGTAGGCTACTTGGGTGCCAGAGGGTCCATCTCTCAATCGCACAGAGGCCCGCTCGATTGTGACGTCGCAATGCTCCTTAACGGCTGCGACGACGTCTTCTGCGGTCGTGAACTCGTCCAAGTGCTTGCACTGGAGAGTCATTTCCGCCCCTAGCGACCTGACTTGGGCGCCCTCTCCAAGGACCTCTTGGGCCAAGGCCTTGTATACCGCACTAGATTGTGCGCCTCGCTTCAGCACCAGCAGCATTTCTCCCGTGTTGGTGCGTCTCACGCTACGCACATCTTGCCCAGGGGCCAAAAGGCTTTCGGCCGCCTTCATCGACTTTAGGACATCGGCATATTTGTCCTTGTCGGTTTTCAACCACAAGGCCTCGCCTCTGTCCTTGGCCTTTTTCGCGGGCCGCGATGCCTCCGGTGTCGGTGCCGGCTTCTTCCTGGTGACCAGCGTCCAGGGGTTTGGGCCCCCCTGCCCCGGTCGCGCCGGGTTGCTGGTACCAACACTCTGCTCAGCGAGGTCACTCTCGCCCTCGCTTACCTCGCCCAAACGGCGTTTGACCTTAACGGTTGCACGCCGTGTGGTGTCGCTTTTTACACCCTCGCCTGGCGACTTCCTAAGGCGCTTCGCATTCGACGCCGTCTTGCGTTTGCCCTTGCCCTTGCCTTTTCCCTTCGAGGGGAACTCGGCCGCCGCTTCAAGCGACGTGGCTGCTCCATAGAAGGTGAAGGGCACTGTCTGAGTGCCCGTATCGACCTTCTCTTTTCCCTTCTTCTTGGAGGCCACTGTCTGGGTTTTTCTGTCGGACTTCTCCCGACATTCCACCCTCTTGGCATAAGCCTGCTGTTTCTGTCTTGCGACACGAACAGTTTTTCGGAGTTCCAGGAGACTCTGTTTTAACTCCTTGCTTATGTTTTGCTTTGCGCTAGTGTACTCCATTATTGCATCGAGCTGCTCCACCACTTTGCGCATCGCCGATAATGGCCCGTCCGGTGCGTTGGTAGGGCTATTGCCTACCGCTGCTGGGGGGTCACTGGTGCTTTCAGATGCAGCACTCATCGCCCCAGTACTCTCCCCATGGGGGGGAGACCTCGCCAAACCACCTCTAGCGAAGGGGTTTGGCACCTCCGACTGTTTATTTTTATTTTTTGTTAACTCCATGTAAAATCCCACGAGTCGCGCGAGAAATAAATGTCCGCCACGCCAGAGCTCCGCATTAACGTGGTAAGGGACGCTTACTGTGGGGGTTGCCCAGGTACTCCACAGGCTCCGTTAACGATCGAGCATCTTTTTCACCCCCTCGATCACTCATCCCTCGGCACGGGTCACTTCACGCCTTGGAATTGGGGCTATGACCTACCTTGCTTTACGTGGTGACCTCGGCCCAGATCATCACAACCATCCTCCTTTACCAGGGCTTTGGACCTGTAGCTCTGGTTCTCAATTGTTCCATGTACGTATATTATTACAGACATGCCACTATTGAGATCCGTCATTCGCTAGCGGAGTTGTGTGTGTATGTGTGTGTATGTGTGTATGTATGTGTGTGTATGTGTGTGTATGTGTGTGTATGTGTGTGTATGTGTGTGTATGTGTGTGTATGTGTGTGTGTATGTATGTGCGTATGTGTCAAATAATGTCACTCATTTTTCTCAGAGATGGCTGGACCGATTTGCCCAAACTTAGTCTGAAATGAAAGGTGCAACCTTCCCATCGGCTGCTATTGAATTTTGGATCGATCGGAATTCTGGTTCCGGAATTACGGGTTTCAGAGCGCGGCCACACAGAAATTTCTCATATAAACTATAGGAAAAATTAAAAATAGAATTTTTATTTTTGATACTAAATGTGTTCAAGGTGCATGAAACGTCGAGATTTGATGCAAACTGGAAAAAAAATTTGACGACGGTTCACTTTTTTGGATTTTGGCACATTTTTGCCTTTCTCATATAGAAAGGTTATGCAATCACTCTGAAAAACGTCAACCTAATCCCTAAACCTAATTTTTTTTCGACTCGTTTAGGGTTTCTGGATTTTAACAAGGGCTTAGTTGATGGTTTACGGAGAGGGATTACACCCCCCCCCCCTCTACTGTTCACTCCCCTCCTTTAAAAATCTCTTTAAATCACCCCTCAGACCACCACCCCATCCAGCCCTCATACCAATTTAAGCTGGGGAGTCGTTCGTTCATGGGACTTTCGCCCTCCTCAAATACCCACCCTCGCATGACAAAATGAGTTAGCAAGCAGATAACATTGATCTAATGCTGATTAGGCTAATGGAGTATGATATTTTTTTTATTTCAAGTGTTTCACCGTCGTAATGTAGCTCATCAAGTTCGTGGCTGGCATGCCATTGTATATAAGTGCAAAGTGTACTAAGAATGTAATGGACATTTCCACAATTATGTTGAATATAAAAAGCCTCCGTGCCATAGTTTAGAGAAATTAGAAAGGCACAATTGCACCGCTAGGTGGATTAAAACAGGTTTTTTTTTTAATAGCCCGCCTCTTACCCCCACACCAAAAAGCTCACAAACGGAGCCCCCTGATAGTGGACACATCAGTTCTCAGCGTACAAAAAAAAGGTCAGCACAACAAAACAAAGTTACGAATCGCGGAAACGCTGAGAACAAAAAAAACAATACGAGACCGACAAAACACAAAATTTGACAAGAAGCTACGGCGAGTACCCAGCGGAAAAGAATCCTTTTAAGGGTCCCATCGTAGCTTTGCAGGAAGCTCATAATAATTTAAATTTATTTATTACTTATTGCTATAAAAAATGCATTTATCAATTGTTTTCATTAAAAAAAATGTTAACCAATTATAGCTAAAGGAATAAGCACGATTGGTGGTGAACGAAGTTTATATTAAAAGTTCTCCTATTTTATTTTTGAAAATTAGTTTCAATTTTGCTTGGAAACGAGTGCGACATGTTATTTGCTTTAAATCAGTAGGAAGCTGGTTGAATAACTTAGGTCCGATGAAAGTAATGCGTCTTTGACCAAGGTTCGTGGATACTCTGGAGTATAATAAATGATTGGCTTGTCTGGTGCTGTAAGCTCGAATTCCTGTCGTAAATTCTAGATTATTATGAGCAATAGTATTATGCAAAGCATTGTGGATGTACATTATTGTTTGGTAGTTAGTCAACCCAAGCAAAGGTAAAATGTTATGGGCATTATTATTGTATAACAAAATAGTAGGGTACATAAATGGTTTTTTATAAATAATTTTAAGACATCTGTTTTGAAGCGTTTGTAGCTTTTTCAGATTCGAAATACTGGCACGGCCCCACACAGATACAAGGTAGTTCAACAATGAGTGGATGTGCGCATAATAAAATTTTAGAAGTACATGCTGGGGAACAAAAGAGCATACTTTACGCATAGCCCCACAAAACGATGCAACTTTTCTCTCTATAGATGTTATATGCTCAATCCAGCAGAGTGTGGGGTCTAAGTGAAGTCCTAAATATTTGAAGCAATTAGTTTCCTGAATTACAGACTGTCCCATTCTTGGGTCTAGATGCACGCCTATAGCTCTTCTAGATGAACGAAACAGCATATATTTAGTTTTTGATAGGTTCAAGGAAAGAAGGTTTTCGTTGAAATACGTCGTTAGTGTTTTTAAATCCGATTCAATGTCGCGTACAATATCCAGGCAGTTGTTGTTCGGATAGAACAACGCGGTGTCATCCGCGAAAAGACGAGGAGTCCCTTTTAACCCGAGTCTACCTAGATCATTGATATACAATAAAAATAACAGTGGCCCAATATTACTGCCTTGGGGCACTCCTATTTCTATTGGTCTATAAGAGCTACACGAGTCTCCAATAGATACGAATTGGTTCCTATGCGACAGATAGCTACGAATAATATGATTTGCTAATCCCCTGATACCATAGCATTCTAACTTCTTAAGCAGGATTGAGTGATCCAGAGTATCGAATGCTTTTTTTAGGTCCAGAAAAAGGGCACCAACAATTCTTTTGCTATCAATTTGACTAATGATGGAGTCAATTAGTTCGGTCATTGCAATTAAAGTGCTGCAGCCCTGTCTGAACCCATACTGGTAGTTGTAAATTATGTTGTGTTTGTTCAAAAACTCGAGTAGTCGAGTGATGAGCAATTTCTCAAGAATTTTATTGAAAACGCACAATGTTGAAATTGGTCTATAGTTGGAAGGTTGGTTTGGATCACCAGCTTTGAAAATTGGAATTACTCCGGCTATTTTTAAACAGTCTGGGTATCTGCCGGTTTGAATTATTAAATTAAAAGCTTTGGTTAGGATATTTGCAAAAGTGGTACAGTTACTCTTAAGAACACTAGCGGGGATCTTATCAGGACCACAACAGTTATTTTTTTCGAGGTCTTTAATCAAAAGGATCACTTCGTTTATGGTTGCAGGACGCAAGAAGATTGTTTCTTGGACGTGTTGTATATTTGTAATAGGATTTGAGTTGGGACTCGTGGGAATATTGTCAGCCAAATTTTTGCCAATACTAGAGAAATATTCGTTGAAAACATTACATACTTCTTTAGTCTCAGTGACTCTGATATCATTGGAAATTAGGCTGATGGGAACATCCGACTTTGAACGACCAAAAATGGTATTAATATTTTTCCAAAGTTTTGAATGAGTTGTGTTGGATAGAAGGTTTTCAAAGTAGGCCTTTTTGCACCGCTTTTTCATTACATTAACTTTTTTAGTTATGTGTTGCAGAAGAGCTTTGAGGTTTTCATCATTGGGGTTATTTTTTACTCGTTTCAGATAATTACTTTTGATTTTAATCAGTGTCCACAAATCGAAATTAATCCAGGGGCAAAAAACGCCTTTACATTTAAAAGTTTTGGAGACTGTTCTAGTGTTTTCCGCAAGTAAAGAATTGTAGGTTGTGATGATATTTGTAAGACATACATCTACATCATCAATCAACTCGATGTTTTCTATGAAATTTTGGAAGTCGTTATTGAGTTTTTCATGATTGATTATTGATTTAGTCAAATTAACGGGTTCTCTTTTTACTGCAAGTTTATATGAAGATATAATTTGAACGTGATCACTAACTATGGTGTAAACCGTGTCGTTTCGTAAGAAATGCTTCATGCGATTAGCTGGAATAAATGTCTCCTACATTGACGAGATACACAAGAAAAAGATTTTCTTACTTTGGAGTGGATTCCAGAAATAAAATTTTTTGATGACATTTTTGCACTGTAAATAGTACCGTCAACTTGCCCCGCGTGCAGCACCGCCAACTAACCCCAACCGCATATTTTATTAAAAACTATTTAAAAAATAACTTTTGTTTGCGGATAGATGTAATATCTATACGGATACTGAATGCTCTTTTCACGCGCTATCGAAAAAAATAAACATTCGGGAAATAAAATGAAAATCACCCTAAATAACGCAAAGTATTTAAAATTTAGAAAATTTACTTGATATGCTCAAAAACACAATATCACTTACAACTTCCACCAAACAAATCGTTTTGCAACAAAACCACATTGGATAACGGGTTTCACATAACTTGAGGTACACAAGAAGAGGCAGCGCTATATGTCTAAGAGAAACAGAGAAAAAGGGATTCCGCCAACTTACCCCAACCGCCAACTAGCCCCGGGCTCCCCTATCTTTAGAGCAATTTTTCGTAAGAATATTCCCCACAATCTGATGAAAATTACATTGAGGCATGGCTTACTATGATTGAACTAGAAAAATTAACTTTTTATACTGACGAGGTAGAAAGTTAGTGTCTTCGACAAAGTTTTAGAAATACTCATAATGAAGAATTTTGTTGAACAACTTGAGCTTGTAGGACTTAATGTTATCGATTTGTAAAGCGTTTTCTAAGGCAAACCCCTTAAATTTAGCTTTTTGCCTTTCTCAATAGAAAGGTATTGCAATTGCTCTGAAAACCGACTTTTTAACGGAGGCCCGGAGGGCCGAGTGACATATACCATTCGATTCAGTTCGTCGAGTTCGGCAAATGTCTGTGTGTGTGTATGTATGTGTGTGTGTATGTGCGTCTGTGTGTGTGTACGCGAACACAATCTCACTCACTTTTCTCAGAGATGGATGAACCGATTTTTACAAACTTAGTCCCAAATGAAAGGTGCAACGTTCCCATAGGCTGCTATTGAATTTCTAATGGATCCGACTTCCGGTTCCGGAATTACAGGGTGATGAGTACGATCACGCAGAAAACGTCGATTTTAAGAAATTCTGCAATGAATGTATAATGGTGAAAAATTTTCCAAAATGTGACCACAACTGCTTCGATTTGTAGTACTAGGTCATTAACAGCCATTCAAAGTCTCTTTGGTCACATTGGCCACCATCATCGGTTCCGGAAGCCCCGGCGGAAGTATCCAAATTCAGACTAACAGTCACATCGGTTTCTCGGAGGTGGCTAGACCGAATCAACCAAACTTAGTCTCAAATGAAAGATGTTGCGTCCCCGTAAATGGCTATTAAATTTTATCCCCAACCGACTTCCGGTTCCGGAGTTACGGGTTGTGGCGTGCGATCACATAGCAAATTGTGATTCAAACCGATACCCCGATGGAAGCAAAAAAGGTAAAAATTTCGCTAAAATGTCTCTCAAATAACTTAACTTTGCAGTTCTAGGTCACCGACGGCCAAACAAACTTTCGTTGACTACATTGACCACCATAGACGGTTCCGGAAGTGCCCGGGAAAAGCGGCCATCTTTCATAACTAGCAAACTCATATCAGTTTCTCGGAAATGGTTGGGCCGATTTTCACAAACTTAGTCCCAAATGATAGCTCTATTATCCCCACAGATGTCTGTAAAATTTCGCACGGATCGCTTGTATGGTTCCGGAAATATAGACTGAACGGTCCGGTCATACATGAAATTCCCATATAAGCCGGAACTCAAAATTTTTTTCAAAGGGGGGACCCCATGAAATTTCAAAAATCGAATTCGTATTTTTGATGCCAAACATCTTTAAAATGCATGAAACGTCGAGATTTTATGTTATCACGAAATTTTTTTTTTTTTTGGAAATCGACTTTTTGGGACTTTTGCACCTTTTGCACCTTTTGCCTTTCTCAATAGAAAGGTATTGCAATTGCTCTGAAAACCGACTTTTTAACGGAGGCCCGGAGGGCCGAGTGACATATACCATTCGATTCAGTTCGTCGAGTTCGGCAAATGTCTGTGTGTATGTATGTGTGTATGTATGTATGTGTGTGTATGTGTGTGTGTATGTGACCAAAAATGTCACTCATTTTTCTCAGAGATGGCTGAACCGATTTTGACAAACTTAGTCTCAAATGAAAGGTGCAACGTTCCCATAGGCTGCTATTGAATTTCTAATGGATCCGAATTCCGGTTCCGGATTTACAGGGTGATAAGTACGAACACGCAGAAAATGTCGATTTTAATAAATTCTGCAATGAATGTATAAAGGTGAAAATTTTTCCAAAATACGACCACAACTGCTTCGATTTGTAGTATTAGGTCACTAACATCCATTCAAAGTCTATTTGGCCACATTGGCCACCATCCTCGGTTCCGGAAGCCCCGGCGGAAGTATCTAAATTCAGAATAACAGTCACATCGGTTTCTCGGAGATGACTAGACCGATTCGACTAAACTTGGCCTCAAATGAAAGGTATTGCGTCCCCGTAAATGGCTATTTAATTTCATCCCGTTACGACTTCCGGTTCCGGAGTTACAGGTTGTGGCGTGCGATCACATAGCAAATTGTGATTCAAACCGATACTCCGATGAAAGCAAAAAAGGTAAAAATTTCGCTAAAATGTCTCTCAAACAACTTAAATTTGCTGTTCTAGGTCACCGACGGCCAACCAAACTTTCGTTGACTACATTGACCACCATAAACGGTTCCGGAAGTGCCCGGGAAAAGCGGCCATCTTTCAAAATTTACGAACTCACATCAGTTTCCCGGAAATGGTTGGGCCGATTTTCACAAACTTAGTCCCAAATGATAACTATAATATCCCCATAGATGTCTATAAAATTTCGTACGGATCGCTTATATGGTTCCGGAAATATAGACTAAACCGTCCGGTCACATATGAAATTCCCATATAAGCCGGAACTCAAATTTTTTTTTTCAAAGGGGGGACCTCATGAAATTTCAGAAATCGAATTCGTATTTTTGATGCCAAACATCTTTAAAATGCATGAAACGTCGAGATTTTATGTTATCTCGAAAAAAAATTTTTGTTATAAAAATCGACTTTTTGGGACTTTGCCGATTTTGCAGCTTTTTGCCTTTCTCAATAGAAAGGTATTGCAATTGCTCTGAAAACCGACTTTTTAACGGAGGCCCGGAGGGCCGAGTGACATATACCATTCGATTCAGTTCGTCGAGTTCGGCAAATGCCTGTGTGTGTATGTATGTGTGTATGTATGTATGTGTGTGTGTATGTGACCAAAAATGTCACTCATTTTTCTCAGAGATGGCTGAACCGATTTTGACAAACTTAGTCTCAAATGAAAGGTGCAACGTTCCCATAGGCTGCTATTGAATTTCTAATGGATCCGACTTCCGGTTCCGGATTTACAGGGTGATGAGTACGAACACGCAGAAAATGTCGATTTTAATAAATTCTGCAATGAATGTATAATGGTGAAAATTTTTCCAAAATACGACCACAACTGCTTCGATTTGTAGTATTAGGTCACTAACATCCATTCAAAGTCTATTTGGCTACATTGGCCACCATCCTCGGTTCCGGAAGCCCCGGCGGAAGTATCTAAATTCAGAATAACAGTCACATCGGTTTCTCGGAGATGGCTAGACTGATTCGACTAAACTTGGCCTCAAATGAAAGGTATTGCGTCCCCGTAAATGGCTATTTAATTTCATCCCGATACGACTTCCGGTTCCGGAGTTACAGGTTGTGGCGTGCGATCACATAGCAAATTGTGATTCAAACCGATACTCCGATGAAAGCAAAAAAGGTAAAAATTTCGCTAAAATGTCTCTCAAACAACTTAAATTTGCTGTTCTAGGTCACCGACGGCCAACCAAACTTTCGTTGACTACATTGACCACCATAAACGGATCCGGAAGTGCCCGAAAAAGCGGCCATCTTTCAAAATTTACGAACTCACATCAGTTTCCCGGAAATGGTTGGGCCGATTTTCACAAACTTAGTCCCAAATGATAGCTATAATATCCCCATAGATGTCTATAAAATTTCGTACGGATCGCTTATATGGTTCCGGAAATATAGACTAAACCGTCCGGTCACATATGAAATTCCCATATAAGCCGGAACTCAAATTTTTTTTTTCAAAGGGGGGACCTCATGAAATTTCAGAAATCGAATTCGTATTTTTGATGCCAAACATCTTTAAAATGCATGAAACGTCGAGATTTTATGTTATCTCGAAAAATTTTTTTTATAAAAATCGACTTTTTGGGACTTTGCCGATTTTGCAGCTTTTTTAGTTCAATATTACCGTGGCTGTTTTTTCTTTTTCAAAATTTTAGAACTCGAATAATGATTTATTTTACTGTATATAGTTGTCATGTGATGTATAATAATAAAATGTAATATATGCATTTAAAAGCTTTTAATGAATATAAACAACGCACACATTCTCGTGATTCATGATTGAGAAAGGCACAATTGCACCGCTAGGTGGATTAAAATAGGTTTTAATATAGTTTTTTTCGCTGTGACTTTTCGTGCAAACGATGTTCCAGACAAATGTTGGGGTATTAAAACCATATGATATTGTTGAAGACTGCATGTAGAAATTAAATTATTGTTGAAGACTACATTTAAAAATATTTTTGAACACTGCATATAAATTTTTACCTTAAATCGGCGGCGCGGTGCACACCTCTTGTAAAAATACTCATTCGTTTTAGAGTTATTGAAGAATTTTAAATTTTTTTACACTAAGTTCAATTGCGTATAAGAGAGAAAGGTACAGACCAAAATGGACGAGCAGGCACTTTTTTTAATGTCCGTACTACGCATAATAAAGGTAAGAAGGTTTTAAGCTCATTTTGTAATGTTTTTTTACTTGGGTATTTTTACTTACAGTTTTCAATCAAATTATGTGGTTTTAATGCCTCCACATTTGTCTGGAGCACGGTTTGCACGAAAAGTCACAGTGGAAGAAGTTATATACTAAATTTGAGGGTGTTGCCATAGAAAACGCTTTACAAATCGATAACATTAAATCCTACAAGTTCAACTAGTTCAACAAAATTCTTTATTACGAGCATTTCTAAAACTTTGTCGAATACACCAACTTTCTACCTCGTCAGCATAAAAAGTTAATTTTGTTAATTTGATCGTAGTAAGCCATGTCTAATTTTAATTTTTATCAGGTTGTGGGGAATATTCTTACGAACAATTCGTCCAAAGATACCTTGTGAATATATTCGATAGTTTGGCCTCTAGTGAATAAGGTTCACGTTTTTGGGGTTTCCGACCACTATGCAGCGGTGTCTTTTGATGACTCCTTCTCGATAACAAACATTTACCCAATTTGTTGAGCAGAGTCGTTTGGTTCACAAGACTAGGTCCAGGCCTCTGAAAAAATCTTCAAAGTTTGAGGGTTTCTGTACGTTTCTTTTAAAATAAACGTTAAAAAATCAAACCCCCCCCTTGAGAATTTTATACGCACGGGCCTGGTTTCAAGCTATTTATTTCGATTTTATTTCACTGTCTATCTCGCCCTACGACAAATCACTGTCAGGGGAAGCCACTTTTGCATGGGCCGAATTCCCAGTGCGGGATGGTAGTAGAGACAAGAATGCAGAATGTAGTATTATTGCGATACTTAACTTGTAAATGTAACGGTATCCAAGCGGCCTATAAGAAAAGAAACGCTGCTGCTTCACTGCTCTGCTGGCCGAATAAAGATCAACGCTTATGCAAAAGGAGAAAACATTCCGAAACTTCGAAAAGGAATTTAAAGTGGATTAGTACTATTATTTGTTGCATTACACTGCACGGGCTGGGATGATCGACTTATCGGTCTGAGAGTCACCGAACGAATGACAATCAGCTATTGACGAGACTTATGTGAAAGCACGTCTGCGTGTTATAAGTTCCACGTCAATAAGTTAGAAAGCATAAGGTGTTTAAGTGTGCCAAAAATACATGATTTGGCAAGCAATTTGATCGGGTGGAACGTGAAGTACCCCGTTCTTAACCCTTAAATGCGCAATGTTGTTTTAAAACAACATTGTGAAAACCATCTCAAAATTATCATAATGACGTATTAAAACTGTGAGACAATTTTCAGAAAATTTGAAAAAAATTGCTTTGCGCCTTTAAGGGTTAACAACCCACAGTGATTTTTTGCCAAAATCGTGTGATCTATTGATTACGCCTAAATCATTAAATTTAGGTCAATGACATCTTCGGAGTAATTTGTAAACATGACAAGCCCTTTCATATGGTGTTAGTATTTTAATGGTTAATCTCCGTAAAAGTGAGATATATTTACCAACTTTCGTGCAAGCGCATATATTGAAATTATGTTTTAAGTAAAGTTGTAGAGCAAGCTTTTTTCAACAACTTTGCTCAAGACACGAAGTATTTATTCTTAATATCTTCAACATTATTGTTGGTTATTTGTGGATCATCTTATGAAGCCAATTCAATTATAAAACTTTTTAAATATCATTCTGACAAGTTCTGAATGTTCCGTAAAAAGGTTTGAATTATCAAAATGAAAAACTTTCTATATAACAACAATGGCTTGTCTAGTGTATTTTCAAATAGTTTAGTATTTTTTGAAAAATAAAGTGTTTCAAATGGTGATTGGTTATTAACGAGGAAACGGCTGAGTTTTCGTCAATAGTGTTCTCTGACAACTCATCAAAAATAGCAAGATTTGTCATTTGCTGCTATGATTTTCGTGATTAATCCTCCTATAAGTGAGATTTCTCAACAATTTTTTTGTTTGGCGAAAGAAATGATCTAACGTCTTTAAAAAAGTTGTGGAGATTACTTTCAGGAATATTTTTACTGAATACATGAAGTGTCTTCTTTAAATGCTGGAGAAGTTATAGCTCGTTAAATTTGGATGGCCCCAAAAATGTTTTTTTGATATCTTTTCAAGTATTATACCTAAAGATTTCATTTATTCTACGAATTTATTTCTCTCGCCAAAATACACAAATTTTATTAACGCATAATATCTCTTATTTCGAATATCTTCGGAGATATTGGACGTTTTTTAAAAACAATGTTTTTTTTTCAAATCATCTATAACTCTACTGGAGACAACGAGAGACAAGGAAACTCTATTCAGTTTTATGGTGTTGATACGGCACTTCTAATGGCAACTAGAGCTGGCTAACTGTTTTTGCCCGTTCAAATGTTATTACCTTGAAAACTTTTGCTAATTTACCAAAAATTACTCAATAATTTCTAAGTCGCAAGAGATGGACCGATGATCTCTTCTGCAATGATATGTATTTTGATAATACAAACAACATTATCGAACACCTATTGAAAACAATTATGTCAAAAATCTCACTTCAAGGGGGTTTAATCATTATAACTATAGCATCAAAACGAAGGTCTTGGATCGTCATAAAACATTCCAGAGGACATAATTGTTGTACGCTTTACCGTTTTCGCATGTTCTTGACAAAAAACCACTGTGCAACCGGACGGTCAATGGACAGGTCTACTTGAAAAATGCCTCCAAAAGCGTCTATTTCCACTTCTGAGTTCTCACAATAGCCCTACGCTTTGCTCGCCGGACTTAGCTTTGCGCCGTTAGTTGAAAGATATTCTGGAGCGGTGCAAGGCTAAGGAGGTCAGTTTCGTGCCAAAGGATCTTAATCCTCCGAATGCACCGGAATACATGATACAATTTGTTTTCATACACCCTTTACTATATTCCTGCTTGTTAGTGGCAAATTAATAGTGGTTCTTGAACTATAAATCTGCATTCATATGTTTACATTTCGAGCAAAATTTCCTAGGTGGCCCTAAACTGGAGCCAAAAATCAGGCCGGAAAGTTAGCTATTTATCATAATCATTTTTGTCAAATCGATCAATTGATTAGATAAAATATAACAAAACATCACTAGATAATTGGACAACCGCAAACTGTTAAATTAATTAAATTTCCTTAATTCCATTGCAAGCAAATCGTCAACCCACGCTACTTCCCAAACATTTAACCGTAATCCGCCTCCTCAATCAAGCTTAATAATCACAACATTATATCCTTTCAACGAGCTTCACGTTCGCATCTTAGCACACGATAAACGCCTCAACGTTTTGGGGCGATTCTTTCGGAAAGGTACTTGCAAATCAAATTCCTTTGAAGGGAAAATGATGAGATCGTAAAATTTAACGACACTCGCCGAAATTAAATTTTCCCAGTTATAATGTACTTGAGCCTG
This sequence comes from Topomyia yanbarensis, assembly GCF_030247195.1. Lineage (NCBI taxonomy): Eukaryota > Metazoa > Arthropoda > Insecta > Diptera > Culicidae > Topomyia > Topomyia yanbarensis. The sequence goes on along the minus strand of NC_080672.1, from coordinate 108,738,221 downwards.
CGATTGAGCGTAGCATCCTGTCTAGCAGCAGCGTCGAATCCGCTGTGTATATTTACTCGCAGGACTTTTTTTGAATGTTAACGAATTCCACCCACCGTAAGGTAAGCCCCGTGGGGGAAAAATGGGTTCAGGTGTCCTAGCACCGATAACTGTGCAGTTGAATCCCTCGCGTGCAAATATTGCTAGTAAATCCCTCACCCAATAGTTTGTTTGGGATTTTCGCAGTAATCTACGATAATTTAATATCTTAGTGTGAAAATCGCTCCAAAACATGTGTAAACAGATTGCACAAACCGCGTATCATGCTGAACATCGAATGGAATATGTTTAGTGTTGCTACACATTGGTTTTTCCATTTGTTTTCGTTTGGACCAAAATTACACCCCTCAGCGCAGAAAACACTCCCCCGGGCAGCAGATATTGAATTCGGAATAATTTTCCCATTTTTCATTTTTTTCCTCCCGAGAAGAGAAACCAAAAACGTAGCAAATATTACCCGGCACTTCGCATTTCGTTTGGGCAAAAGGGTAACATGTGAGTGTTGCGTTCAGACTCAAAGCTTCACCCCCACCAAAAGCCATTAGAAAACACAGTTGTTGAAATATAAAATCATTAAACCACAATATGAAAACAATTAGAGGAACGAATGAATTTGGGATTTTCCTATGCTTTGGAATGGGTCTGCGTTTGCCGACAGCAGCCGTTTTTCTACATAGGTTAGTTACTATAACAACTTTGCCCCATCTCCCTCTAACGTAGAGTGTGAGTAGAATTTCATTTGAAGTCTGGTGCAACATTTATTAAATATTGTTCGGTTTGTATACGTGGATTATAACACAGAAAAGATATTTCATTGTTGCCTTTATTTATTTATTTATTTATTTATCGCACGCATCAACAGGCCGCACTCGGTCCCAATGATGGAAACTTAAATTAATTACATTTAAAAAACTGCAGGAATCGCTTTCTTAAAGTTATCCGAGACAAATGAAAGTCGAACAGGTGCGACACACGATTGAAGAGGCGTTGTAGTCCCGTGATAGCGGCATTAGCTGTTTGAATAGTTCGTCGAAACGGCACTCTCAGAAGAACGTTTCCGCGTAACGTTCTGAACCTTGCTTGGATGTTGACTCGCTCTAATAAATCTGGAGAATCGATGCGTCCTGACAGAAGATCAGAGATGAATAAGGCTCTTGCAGTTTCTCTACGGCGCTGAAGGGTATCGAGCTGGATGAGTTGACACCGACTCTCGTAGCTTGGTAGACGAAAAGGATCGCGCCAAGGCAGGCGTCGAAGAGCATACCGTATAAATTTTCGTTGAACGCCTTCAATTCGATCGCTGCTGTTCATGTAATTCGGGTTCCAGACTGACGAACAATACTCCAGCGTGGAGCGCACTAAAGAGCAGTAGAGGCTTTTGAGACAATAAATGTCTGTGAAGGATTTAGCCGTACGGAAGATGAAGCCCAGGCTTCGCGATGCTTTACCAACAACATACGAAATGTGATTCTTAAATGTAAGTTTCGAATCTAACAGCACTCCAAGATCCTTAACGCAGCTCACCCGGGAAACAAGAGCTCCAGACAAGTTATATTCAAACTCAATGGGATCCTTTTTTCTGGAGAACGATATCACAGAACATTTCGCCGGATTCAGATTCATTCGGTTGTTTTCACACCATCTGCTGAAAGTGTCAAATTGCTGCTGCAAATAAAGTGCGTCCGTTCGGCTCTTAATTCTGTTGAAAATTTTCAGGTCATCTGCATACGACAACCGTGGCCCTTTCAGCTGATAGTTTACATCGTTGAAATAGAGAGTGAATATCAAAGGTCCGAGATGACTTCCTTGCGGAATTCCAGACGTTGCGGAGAATAGTTTGGAGTATGCATCACCTATGTTCACACTGAGTTGACGGCCAACGAGATAGGATTGGAACCATCGCAGGAGTGATCCACTGAAGCCAAGTTTTTCCAATTTAGCGATTGCGATATCGTGATTGATTTTGTCAAAAGCTGCAGATAAGTCAGTATATATAACATCAGTTTGTTGATTCGCATCGAACCCTTCGGACACAAAAGAGGTTAGAGATAGTAGATTCGTCGACGTCGATCGATTCGGCATGAATCCATGTTGGTCTTTAGAAATATATTCCTTACAGTGAAAAAACACTGACTCCACCACGACTAACTCAAAGAGCTTGGAAATGGCACAGAGCGCAGAAATTCCTCTATAATTGTCAATGTTCCTCTTATCACCTTTTTTGTGGACAGGAAAGATGAAAGCTGCTTTCCACAATTGAGGAAAAATCGCGGTTGTCAGTGACATTTTGAATAGTTGACAGAGTGGTTCCACCAAACCAGATATACACTTTTTCAAAAACACAGCAGGGACACCATCTGGCCCGGGAGATGACGATGCTTTAAGCTTGGATGCTGCTGATACAATATCCGAGTGCTCTACACGAATCTCATTCACTGACCGTTCGAGTTGGGCCACGCCGCTAGCTGCAACGTCAATCTGCTGCGAGGACAATGTCTCACTGACGAACACACTCGCAAATTTAGAGGCGAACAATTTGCATATGGCTTGTGAATCATGACCAGCTTCGCCATTCAAAAACATTGCAGAAGGCAAGCCGGTTTCTTTCCGCTGGTCATTGACGTATCTCCAAAACGATTTAGGATCCGACTTAAGCTTACGTTGCATTTTTCGTTGATAGTTTGAAAAACAAAAACTGTTCAGTTTTTTAAAATCGTTATTGAGCCTTACATAATAAGCTCTCAGTGACAAGGTACGGCGTTTGGTAAACTTTCGTAATGCAGCTCTTTTCGCAGTTTTTAGCTGACGTAGCTCGGCTGTCTGCCAGGGGGATTGATCACTTCGTTGATTACACTTTGGGACATGACGATCGATAAGGTAGCTCATTATATGGCAGAACGTTTCAGCGGCGGAGTTCACATCATCCTTACTTAGCACAGAATCCCAGTTAATACTTTGTAAAATATTCAAAATTGTTGTTTCTAATTTAATTGTTATTATGCTTGAAACCAATGTTAAGCTTAGATTCTCGGTTTGAATTTACCATTCACCCTTGCATGCACCTCATTTTGAAGAGGTTATTGAATGTGCAATTCTTATCGACATTATTGAATTAATGGAACCTTAAGTAATCCGAACAACTAGCGCAACTAGATATTCTCTTATTCCAAGGCTAGGGTGCATCCATAAATGACGTAGTATTTTTGGAAAGGGGGGAGTTTTGTATTTTGTAATGATGTGTGACGACAGGGGGTCGGGGGTCATGTCATACTAAGTAGCTTTTTAAAAGGGGAATAGGAGTTGACCTGATACCACGACAATCTTAGGGGCCATTCATATACCACGTGGACAATTTAGGGGAGGGTAGGGGTCACGAGAAAGTCCACGCTACGGGGAGGGGGGTGAGGCTATTGGTGTGAGCGCTTACCTTCAAATTGTTTGAAGTTTTTGAAATAGTCAAAGCGCTTATAACAGCATACACTCAAGTTTTTTTTTACGCGGTTTTTTTTTGCGCGGTATTTTTTTACGCGGTTTTTTTTTACGCGGATTTTGAAATTTACGCGGTTTTCATTTACGCGGATTTTGAAATTTACGCGGTTTTCATTTACGCGGTTTTTGAAATTTACGCGGTTTTCATTTACGCGGTTTTTGAAATTTACGCGGTTTTCATTTACGCGGATTTTGGAATTTACGCGGTATCCATTAATGAGGTTCCCTTTATCGCGGATTCTTAAATTTAAGTGGTCTTCATTTACGCGGATTTTGAAATTTACGCGGTTTTCATTTACGCGGATTTTGAAATTTACGCGGTTTTCATTTACGCGGATTTTGAAATTTACGCGGTTTTCATTTACGCGGATTTTGAAATTTACGCGGTTTTCATTTACGCGGATTTTGAAATTTACGCGGTTTTCATTTACGCGGTTTTCATTTACGCGGCTCGTATCCCCCGCGTAAAAAAAAACCTGAGTGTAGTGTATAATGGTGACTATCATCAAAAAATCAGAGGAAATCATGCGAAAATCTGAGAATAAATTCTGTCTGGCTCATTTCATTCAATCTTCTATAACTTAGTCAAATACCACTAATTTTGGGTTTGATGGATCTTTAAAACGTAAATATAAAATCATAATGTTGTTCAGAAATGAGATATTTTCATGCAAATTTCACGAAAGACTAAATAAGTATTTGATATTTTATGGTTGAAGTTTGAAGGATTTTTATAAAGTCCTTCTTCGCCATAGTAGTCTAACACATAGGAAAATTTTCTGAAAACCCAGTTTTTATGAAACTAACCGAAAAAATTGGAGGGTCCACGTGGACATCGTAGAGAGGGACGGTAGGGGTACAGCATTTGTCCACGCTTGTCCACCGAGGAAGAGGAGGGGGATAAAACGAAGGTTTTTTGTCCACATGGTATATGAACGGCCCCTTACCCGTTTCATCTAACATAGTTTTTTTTCTTTCATTTTTTTAAATTTTTTACAGTGACAAGTGAGGGGGGAGGGTTACCGTCAAGCTACGTAATTACCAGCGGGTATTTAGATGTTTGTGACGAAATGCTACGATGGGGGAGGGGGTGTTTTAAAATCACTCAAAAATGCTACGTCATTTATGGATGTAGCCCTATGAGTGCGTTGTCAGCAGCAAAGAAATTGCGAATGCATTCCAATACTGCAAAAAAAGTATTCTATGCACTGCAACTTTCGGTAAGTGTGAACGAAGTTAGTGTGTAGTGTGTTTACTACCATAGCAGATCACTCAGGAACACAACTGAAAAGTGCGATCCAACGCAACTCTCATTTCCAAAGCAGTGGACAGAATTATTTTGTCTGATAAAAACTTGTCGTGATACTGATTGATGATGTTCTCAACTTGCTGCTACAATCAGAAGGAATTTCCTTTGAATTATGTATTGGAATGGGTCGCTTCGGATACTGCAGGTACGGTGCTGGCAACTGACGCGTTGCGGGATGCTGTAAATTCTGATGCCCATCACTTGGCTGATGGGGTCTCCGATTTTGCACTCAATGTGACACGTTCTACACGCTTTCCTGCCGAACGGGCAGTCGAGAATCAGTAAGAGCACAGTTCGGGCAAAACAAAAATAAAAAATCTGTTGGAGATGTCCGAACTAAAATGTTAAAATTAAACGACGAAATTATATGAGAGAATGGAACTTCTCAGCCGTTTTAGCTGATGGATCTTAAAATGCAATATAGCGGGGCTCATGAATTTTACAGCAGCTTTTTACTCCATATTCATCCATTGTACTGGTCAGCGAATCTTCCATTCGATCGCTATATGGATGACTTATAGCTCAAAATTTAAGACACTTCATCTTGGCTACATGAAAGAGGAACCGACCTCGGCCTGCTCTCTCTCTCTGAATGACACTGGCGATAGGTTTGAACAATGTTGAGATGGCACGGAAAGTAACACAAAAACAAGCAGATCAAGCAGCGAAAATATGTCCAGAGCGTCTTTATTTATTGATTCCTACGAAATTTTTCACCTGAAGTGATATCTTTATTATGTTGCACTGAATGCTCAAAATGCCGCTCGTTGTTTGAGGTTCGGGATCGTTTTGCGGCGTCGAAAATGTTGATGACTTTTTAGGGCAACGAGGTCAGTAAAATCTATAATTTCTTATTTTAAGCGATCGAGGCACCAGACCTAAAGTGAGTTATTTTTTCGCCATTTTTTATTTCGTTTTTGCCTGTCTCTCATAGAAAGGTAATGCAAGCACTTCGAAATTTGATAATCTAGCCCCGACCCAGACGGTCGAGTGTCGTCTAGATCGAAATCTGTCTCTAGCAAACAAATCCATATAATTTTTTAGGAGATCGCTGTACTGTCTATGATCGTAAGTCATATCATAAAGAAAATCCCATAGAAAACGTAATCATAGGTAGTGTACTAATTTGAATAAACTTAACCCTAGAACGTTGCTCTTGCGTTTTCCACCCTAGAATGTTGCACTGGGGTACAAATGTACTCCGAGTTTTCGCAGATAAAAATGTTAACAAAATAATAATAGAATAATAAATATAATATAAATATAATACATCATTTTCTTCGTTTTTGCCTTTCTCATATAGAAAGGTTATGCTCCAAAAATCGTCAACCGAATCCCGGCCCAGAGGGCCGAATGTCATATGCAATTCGACTCATTTCGTCGAGATCGGAAAATGTCTGTGTGTGTATGTGGAAAAAATGCCACCTCTGTTTCTCAGAAATGGCTGAACCGATTTGCACAAACTTAGTCTCAAATGAAAGGTACAACCTTCCCATCAGCTGCTATTGATTTTTTTGTTGATTGGACTTCTAGTTCCGGAGTGACGGGTTGAAGAGTGCGACCACACTGCAAATTCCCGTATAAACAGAAATGAAAAATACTCAATGGGAGAAGTAGAGGAAAATTTCAAAATCGAATTTGTATTTTGGATGCCAAATGACTTTAAAATGCATGAAACATTGAGATTTGATGTAATCTCAAAAAAAATTTTTGACGAAAATTGACTTTGGCACATTTTTGCCTTTCTCATATACAGGTATACCTCGATAGTACGTACCCTCGTTAGTACGCACCCTCGATAGTACGTACCCTCGATAGTACGCACATTTTGCCTCAATAGTACATACACCTACCAATATTTTTTTTTATTCGTTTGATTTTCTAAACTTCAACAAAATGCGACACATTTTATAGAAGTTTTACGGGTTTCATGTTACTTCGGCATGCTTTAGAAAGGTTATGTCAATCAATTGTAGACTACATTATACAAATATTAATTGCTTATATACTATCCTATATACTATTTCTATGTACTATGATGCCATAAAGAGTAGAAAAACTGTTTTAAACTTGTTAGGGGCCTGGTAAGGTCAATACTTTCACAACGCTCGTTATACACAGCCATCATCTGGTTTAGTGGTCCGAATTTAGCATAGTCTGTACGGTGATGACCTATCGCGAACAAATTTCTATTGCATAATTGACGAGTAGGAGCATATAAATTTTATTTTGACAATATGTAAAATGAGTCAATACGCTGCATGACGATATCGTTTAGAAACGAGATCATAGCATAGTACCGACGTTCTTTCAATTTTTGAATATCTATCAACATACAACGTGCTTCATAAGATGGAAGAGGGAATGCTGTCCATCTTAACTCGTGTAGTGCATATAATAGAAACTGTTTTTGGATTGACTCAATTCTCACTTCGTGTTTTTTTTATGAATGGTGACCAAACAATACTACAATATTCTAAAATAGACCGAACATATGCTACGTAAAGAGTTTTAATTATGTAAGGATCTTGAAAGTGATATCCGAGGCGTTTTATAAAATTAAGCGTATTACTAGCTCTATGAACAATTGTGTTGTAATGTTCCAAATTTTAATTTTTTATCTAAGATAACTCCTAAATCTCTTATTTTATCGCATTTCTGAACGGTTTGATTACCTAATGTAATTGACACGGAAGCCGTGATTTGTTTTCTGCTAAAAGTCATGAGATAACATTTTTTAACATTTAATTCCAGTAAACATTTACAACACCATGTTTAAAAGATTTGTGTTTCATTGTGAAAAACATTATAGTCATTATTATTTCTAATTTCCAAAAATAGCTTCATATCATCCGCATATATGAGAATTTTAATGTTTTTTTTTTAAATTAGAGAGATGTCGTTGACATATAAAATGAAAAGAAGAGGTCCTAAGTGTGAACCTTGAGGAACCACCGAAGTAACTTTAATGATATCAGATTTCATCTCATGGAATTTTACTATTTGCTGACGATCTGTTAAATACGACTTAATCCAATTGAGGAGTCTCATCTCGATTCCCAATTTTTCAAGTTTGAATATTAACATGGGAATGTCCAGCTTATCGAAAGCTTTGCTGAAGTCAGTGTAAAGAGCTTCTATATGATTTCCTTTATCCATGGCATTTAACGAGTAATCAACAAATTCTAAAAGGTTTGTACTAGTTGAACGGCCTTTAAAAAACCCATGTTGTGAATTTGTTATTTTATGTTTGACTTGGTTGAAAATGGTTTTATTTATGATGGATTCGAAAAGTTTGGGAAAGCAAGACAGAATGGCAATTCCACGATAATTGCGAATATAGATTTTTTACCCGATATGTCAAGAGTTCTGTGCTACTCAGAGTAGTTCTGCAAACTCCAACAAAGCATTCCAAAGTTTAAGTAAACCACAAATGTATCACGAAAAATTATGAACTATGAAAAGAATCCTACAAGCTTTAAGGACGTCCTACAAGTATCTTAAAAGTCTTATAAGCTTCGGGAGCTTGCTAACTTACAAGGAGATCCGTAGAACTTTAGACAATTTGTACGAAATTCTGAGCATTCATAGTTTGTTTGTCAAACTTCAGAGAATCTCAATTATCTTTAAGGTTGACACTTCGAAGGTTGCATACAATTTAGGAAATTACTTCAAACTACAGAGAATTTCTATGCGCTCAAACAAATTCTATAAACAACAGAGTCTTCACGATGTTCACGCATATTTTACCAAACTCGAGATAATTCTGCGAACAAAAAATCCTTCAATCTTGAATAAAATCTTTAGAATCTCTAAAAAGTTCACGAAGCTGATATTTAAAAGAATTTTGGAAGATCTTTCAAACATCAAGAAGTGTCTGTAAGGTTTACAAACTTACAGTTAACTTCAATGAAGTAAAACTAACAAAATTGGGAAAGTCTAACCGAAAGCTTTTGCATGCTTTTATGCACGGTATGTTCCTAAAGTATCAGAGAAGTATTACTAACTTCAAGATAACCTGTAAAATTCAGAGAATTTTTCCGAACATCAAACAAGATTTTAGCAACTTTGAAGGTAATAAAAATGATAAAAAGTTTTTTCCTAGTACATTTTCAAATATTATGTACATAAAATGTAAGTGCTTCATTATATTCTAAGAGCCACAATGTTTTGAATGAAATGGATGAGATTCGGATCAATCACGCCTAGCGGCTTCGATGGAGGCTCGTATGACTTACAGATATAGATAAACGCAGCGTATTTTCTCCATACCTCTTTTGTGAATGTTGTGCTAGTAATTAAAAAAGTATTCAACATATTGGCGTGGTTCAAGGATTAAGGTGTGACACGAAACAATGGTTTATATAAGCTCATATGTTGTCATAGTTTATATTTGAAATCAAATAGTCTTTGTAAATATAATTAATTAAACGTTTTTCAACCAAAAATATAAGGAATAGAAAACAATATGTAATCCTGTTCTGAGAAGAATTACCAAATCCAAAGAATTTATCCAAAGAATACCAAATCCAAGGAATTTATCAGAAAATCTCAGAGATCCTGCAATATTCAGGGCGTCTTATTGCCTTCGAATTTTCATTACAAATTCGGAATATTTTGTACGAACTTCAGAAAAATCGTACATACGTCAAGCAACTGTACGAGTCTAAGAAAATGCTTTTAAATGCCATTTTCACCATTCTGGTTGTAGGAAACCATGTTTAAATTAAATACCCAGTGATAGAACAATTTATCACTAATATGAGGATTTATTTAGCAATAAATATTATTTTTGTAAGATTTTATGCAACACAAAAATAATATTTTGAAATTTATTTTCGTGATTCGATAGTACGTACGTCTCGATAGTACGTACACTAAACGAAGCGAAGGTGTACGTACTATCGAGGTATACCTGTATAAAGGTTATGCAATCGCTCTAAAAATCATCAACCTAATTTTTTGGCTTGTAAAGGCTTAGATAAGAATATGCAGTAAAGGGTTGCTGCTTTAAAATTATACTAGTTTGAAATTTCTTAACGGATCTTCCTCCTGGATTCGTCGCTGGTTTCCAGCGATGTTTCAGTGTCGACACATAGTATCTCAAAATCGTGGCTGTCGATCCATTGTATGTACTATGTGCAAATCGTATTGAATATGTAATATACATTTCCACCATTGTATTAAACATAATGAGCCATATAATCGTAGTTTGGACAAATGAGAAAGGCACAATTGCACCACTAGGTGGATTAAAACAGGTTTTTTCACTCAAAAATGCGCCATTTCGCGTAAAATCAAAATATCGAAAAAATTCTACGTACGTCGCTTGCCATTGACATTAGGAAACAGAAAAACTAGTTTTTGGCTCTAGGTCAAAAATTACGGCCGTTGGCCCCTTCCAAAAAAACGCGCATGGGGGAAATGCTCCACCGCCGCCATCTTGTGATGAAGTTGCCCTAAAAATATTATGTTTGTGATTCATTACGTATGTTATAAAACGCATTTTACAAGATATCGAATCTACAGTGGTGTAACCCCTTAAGGTAAGATTTGCTCAAAAAAACAAGTAAGGCTAATAAATGTGACTATTACCTTTCATTTGAGTAACAACAGTTACAAGGATCAGCTCTAGTACTGAAGTTATTGCAATTAATCTGATTGGATTCCAATGGAGCAGTGCTGTCAGGGATAGTTTACGTTGACGACAGAAAATATTTTTTTCATATATCGTCGTTACGTTGCAATATCATTGAAAACTGATAAAACTTATCAATTTAGACTGTGTTTTCCACGCAATTGAACTATCGTGAGTATTGTAGGAAAATTATATTGAGCATTGGAAGGTAAAATTTGAGCAGCTGCTAGCACTGCGTGGGAAACACTTATCTTTATGCTTTTCGTGTTTCTTGACCCCACCGAATTTTTGTTTATAGAAATACATGGGTTATTGCTTGAATGTAATTTTTTGTTTTGTTTTGAATATATCACGCTTCAAATACATCGAAGACCCGTTTTTATCAGCCCTTTTGGTGTAACTTTGCTTGACAGAATGGGAGCAATGACAAAACATATTTATTTATTTTATTTTTTAAACCGAAGCTGTAAAAATATTTAACATTATTCCGTATACATAGTCTCATAACTCTGGCTGGTTAACGAAATCAGGTCGAAAAGCTGATAAAATTAGGGGCTGATAAAAACGGGTTTTCACTGTATATCATGCTAAAATAAAGACCGACCGTGATATAATCGAAACATTGCTGTATCGGTTACTGCAGGCCTTTTTAACACACTCTGGTACTCTCTTTGAATAATGATGACATGCTTCTCAGAATTATGTTTGAATACTTTATAGGATTCTGATCGAAGTTTTCTTATCATTTCAATGGAACCCATTTCGATTTAATCCTATCCGTATTTCGGCTTTTTTCTTTGAATATATTGATATCGCAATATTGCTCTTCTCCCATCATTCCCTTTAAGAATTGATTCCTGCTCAGAATTCCAATGGCATCTTTAACCTCTTCATTTGGTGGCTTCATGTTGTTGACAAACAACCACGTTTCTAAAGGACTATAACTGTTGGTTTACACAACATATGTTTATAATGACAAGTAAGGCTAATAACTGGTGCTAATATCTATCATTTGAGCACTAACAGTTATTAATACTATCAGTAGCACGGACGTTATTACAATTAATCTGATTGTGTTCCACTGAAGCAGTGCTGCCAGAAACTATTAATGGTAAAAATGAAATTATGGAGTATTTTCATACCCTAGCTATATTCTTGAAAACTGATAAAATTTTCTAATTTAGACTGCCTTCAACTACCTTTTTCATGCAATTGGACTAGATCAGAAGGTAAATTTTGAGCCGCTTCTGGCACAGCGGAAGAAGTACCTATCTTTGTTAAACCAGGTTTTTCATGTTTATGTTTATGTTTATTACCTTCACCAACAGGCCCCTTGGCCCCAATGGTGGTTTCTTAAACTAATTACATTTTAAAATTGCCAACATTTTCGCTTTTATCGCATTCCGCGTCCGGTTGAAGTCAAAGGCCGTCGCCACACTGCTAAAAATTCGCTGGAGTCCAGTAACAGCGCTCTGGCAACCATAGTTGGTTCTCCTGAACGGAACTCGCAGAAGAGAGTTATTACGTAGAGCTCGAACGCGGGCTTGAAGATCCAGACGTCCGAGGACTGTAGGGCAATCCACTCTGGCAGAGAGTAAGTCCGAGACGAACAAGGCTCGAGAGCAGTCCCTCCGAATGCTGATTATATCGAGGTGTATTAGCTGGCAAGAGTTTTCACAGCTCGGCAGCTGAAATCTGTTTCGCCATGGGAGATGCCGAAGGGCGAAGCGTGTGAATCTGCGTTGAACAGCCTCGATTCTGTCAATCCCGTTCTGGTAGTACGGATTCCAAACAGCCGAACAATATTCTGACGTTGAGCGGACCAACGCACAGTAAAGCGATTTAAGACAATCTACGTCCCTGAAGTTTTTCGCTATTCGGAAGATGAACCCAAGCTGTCGTGATGGCTTATCCACGATGTATGAAGTATGTGGTTTGAATGTTAGTGCCGAATCCATGATGGCTTCGAGATCTTTGATGTGAGAGTGTCTTGGAATACTCGAGCCGAAGAAATGGTAGTTAAACCACAGACTAACAGACATAACACTGTGGGAATTCCCACAAAAAACATCGATCCGGCAATTTTCCCAGAACACTAGCTCCACCTTTTATTCACAGTCCCAAACACTTTTTTGCTGGTGGGTTACCCCTCAGTTTTGGGAACAATTATTTCACTAGTGGTCTATCCCCCATATGCTTGTTCATATTTGAGTGGCGCCATAATTTCAAATGTGGCCACAGTCCCAACTACAAATATATTTAAAATGACTGTTAAAGCGGGCGAAGTTTTCGAGTGTTATGTCTGTTAGTCTGTGGTTAAACTTAGTCGGATGGCGTTTCCGCGTGAACGTAACGATTGAGCATTTGCTCGGGTTTAAAACCATTCTGTTTAGATCACACCACGTACTAAAGCTGTCCAGTTCCGTCCGAAGAAGCTCGGCATCGGTTTTATCCCGTATTTGTTGAAAAATTTTCGTGTCGTCGGCGAAAGAAAGGCGGGGTCCTTGTAATGTGAAATTGACATCATTAAAGTAGAGGAGGAATATTACTGGACCGAGATGGCTTCCTTGTGGTATGCCGGATGTAGCGAAGAATGGTGCATATAGACAGTCCTTAATGCTGATTTGGAGTTGCATTCCATCGAGGTAGGAACGAAACCAGCGCAGAAGTTGTCCATGAATGCCGAGTTTGTTCAGCTTCGCTATTGCGATATCATGGTTGATTTTGTCGAAGGCCGCAGATAGATCCATGTAAATAGCATCGGTTTGCAATCCGTCAGCGAATCCATCTATTACATATGTTGTGAACGAGAGCAGGTTTGGCGTTGTCGATTGTTTAGGCATGAAACCGTGTTGGTTATCTGCAATGTAGTGTTTGCAGTGAAAGAAAATAGGATCTAACACAACCAGCTCGAACAGTTTTGATACGGCACTTAAACATGAGATTCCCCGATAATTGTCAATGTTCGATTTGTTTCCTTTTTAATGAACTGGAAACATGTGCGCTGATTTCCAGCAGGAAGGGAATGTACCAGTAGTGAGTGATAGCTCGAAGACTCGCCGAAGTGGTTCAAGAAGCCCGCTGATGCACTTTTTGACAAAAAACGATGGAACACCATCTGGACCCGGGGAACAAGATGCTTTCATTTTGGCATTTGCTGCAAGAATGGCAGCATTATCGACACAAATTCGGTTGATGGTTCGTCCTACAGAAGGAGTTAAATTGGCGGCGGCAGCAACTTGTTGTGGTGGCAGGCGCTCGTTGGAAAAAACGCTACGGAGCGTAGTCCCGGGCGCTTACAAAGCAGAGGCCCAATGTGCGTCCATTCTCGTTGGAGACATTATTAATTTGCCGAAGAGTTGCACTGCTGTAGTTGTCCAAAATACAACTGGCATTGTTAATAAGCGCAGATTTTTCGATATCCAATCGTAGAAAACCATTACTTGCCTGGCACCACGTCAAGCCAGGTAAGTTGAAGTCACCCAGTATAACAATATCATCAGACTGGGCGGCGATCGAGGCGATAAAAGAAACGGAGGAAAGATGTACATCGATCAGGTTGGAATCACGAATTCTGTCAGGTGGAAAATACACAACACACAGGAACAGATTGCGATCGGCAAGTTTCACTGATATCCATACTTGCGCGGAGCTCGCCCACCAGTCATCGTTGATCACTCGGGCTTTTTACCATGGCGAATGGCGATAAGCACACCACCACCTGATGTCTTGTGGCTGTTGAGGACATTGCGGTCACAGCGATAGACATCGAATGTTGAACCAAAGACCTGACGAGACAGAGTACGGTTGTCGAGCCACGTCTCGGTCAAGGCGATAACGTCGTAACAGCAACCCGTGGTCGCGAGCAAATAGCTGTCCGTTGATGAATTTAAGCCACCAACATTTTGGTAGTGAACCTCGATGTTGTTGGAGGACGGATCAGGTACAGCAGAGAGCGAAGCCATGTTGCCGGGTAGGGGTCCTTTCGTCAATCCCACAAACAGTATCGGAACGGTTCACGGTCGCTTGATCGACTGTGGTGAGGGATTCGAGGCATCCCGAATCAACTGCGTCGCGCCACAAAATACGACTATCGTCGTCGTCGAGAGAAATGGTTGGCATCTGATAACAAGATGTCGGAGCAAATGGCAATGTTTCATTACGCCATCAGTTTTAAGGAAAAATAGTTTTGAAACCCTATACGCGGCAGAAAAAATGAAGCTAAAATTAATGAAATAACACAAGAAAAAGTTCGATTCGATTATCCGGGGTGAGATTTTTTTGAAATCCCCGGATTATCGAGTCGGACCTGCAATAGCAAAAATGACCCATAAACGTTGAATGCTCGATTTCTACCGCTACAATGCGTGGCAGACGCCGCTCTAACTAATGGTTTCAAATAGGAAGAGTAATTATTGAAACAGAACGAAAATAGCCTAATTAATCTAGAGAACAATTTAAACCCATTTTAACAAATAGTGGCATTCCGCTAACTACTCAACAATTTTGTTAAATAAATCGTAGTATCAAACCCCTAAGAAAATTGATAGTTTTTTAGGCTACCATTTTGTGCATATCTTATTAATGATCATAATCCCAAAACCAAAACTAACCATTCTCGTACAATGGTTAGAAAATCCATGCTAAAATTCAGATTTTAATTTAAATACAACCACAGTAATTTATAGCGGAACCAGGCCAGGTTGTTAGCTTTAAACTATAGGAAGATAAGGTCCCAAGTAAATCCTCACGTAGCGCCAGTAAAACTCACACTGAGAAAAATATAAATGAATTTATGTGCTGAAATTATGATAATAATTGCAATTAAATTAATTCAAATTTAAATCGGTTCTGGTCAGTCCGCTACAGGATCCGAACAGCACGTAACAAATCAAACACCCAAACGTGGTTGTAGCTACGTTTTGCGGGAATCTTATGGAGTGGGAAATTTGGTGGCTGATTTTGGAAATAAAAAAAACTACCGTTTCATACTGTTGCAGATTCGCTAGGCTGGAACGTAACACTGCTGCAAATATTTCCGGGTAGGAGTACAATAACAAGCATAACCAGCCGCATAAAAATGAATTTTGCGAATGAAGCACCACGTGACGCGTAACATATGCAAAAGTGCGCACGTTTTCCCGGCCGGCCCGCACACACGGTTATCAATTTAGAGTAGGTACGGAACGGACGAGTTCGTGGTACAATTTTTCATTCAATGGGTTTTTTATTAAATACATAAATATGGCTAAACTACGTGAGATGTGTGCTAAAGCAACAGCGTACGCGCTTTGAAATAGGCGAGGCGAGTTCGGTACTTTTTTGGTCATTTCGAACAGCCGCTGGACATCGCAACGCGGACAGGCGAAATGGAAATTGGCCAATTAAACTGATGTACACCTTGTTTCTCTTACTCTATTCGTTGTTCGATTGAGTTTAACACCATTTTCACAAATTCACCTCAAGATTCGGAGGACATTCCCGCCAAATAACCCCTTTTAACGGCATCGTTGCACCAGGAATGCCTGCGTCCGTCAATATTCCAAAAATGGTAGCATTGCTTTTGCCGGTTCAGTTCAGTCCACGGTCCAGACCACTTGGGGACAATAATTGCTCCATTTTTTTAGGATGATTGAATGTTATTTCGCTGCGGCTGTTGTTGTCATTGCACACGTCAGTCCTTTTTGGGCTTTTTCGAATTTTTTCAGTTCATCACCGCAAAACATATCACCTTCGGGAAACACATTTTTGTTCGGTCATTTCTGTATCACGCGTGATACATTCGGTCATCAGCCGTCATCAGCAAAGGTAATCTGTGGACAATCGAGGAAGAAAACATGAAACGAAATTGAGATGTTTTTAGTTGGTACTTTTTATGGGCTCTTTGATGAGCCATTTTTGGTGGGAGAGAAAGAATTTTTTTTTTTGTTGACGACGGTTGTAGCGACGTTATAACAAGTTGCTTTTGCGAACTATTTTAGGCTGCATCTCTGTTCAAAGCTCGCGTGTCACCAGTATTATTAATCCTGGTGAATTATTTGTATTAGATAAGCACTATAATGGACGATCTAAGCCCAACTGTCGTTCAGAACAAGAGCATCCTGAACGCTCGACTCTTAACACCGCTTTTCAATAATCCAGTAGATCTATCTCACTCCAGCTCACCTTATCCTGGGCGTATCTGTCTTTTGCCTCCCCGAACCAGATCATTCAAACATTTCCATTAATCAGCTCTTCCACTTTCAGACGACTCAGCTATACATCAACGATCTTTGGAAACGCTGGTCAAAAGAAAACATCAGCCTTTGGCGCTAACGGCCAGCCGAGTGCCGGAAATATCCTCCGGAGTATATCGCTTTAAATTTATGGATTTATTTTTGTTTCGTGAACTTATTTCTGATTCATAGATTCGAGCGGCAGATATAAAAAAATACCAGATAAACTACAATACCACGATAATGTAAACAGAAATAACGAAATTCGTGATTAAGTTCCTAGAACCATGAACCTGAATCACATTAGTACACGTGAGAAAACAGCAAGAAAGGTCAAGAATCGAATATTGTTGCATTGCTGAAATCGTGATTCAGCCTCCCAAATCATAAACATGAGTCACGTTTCTTTGTGTGACAATCCGATAGTAACCTCAAGTATACAATATAACGCACATATTGAGTACAAAGTTACGAAAATGAGCATGAGCATGAGCATGATGACTATACAATTCGTAGTTGCTACTCCGTGATTGACGAGAACAAGCGAAATTGCACAAAGAATCAACAAATGGAGCCTGGGAGTAGCTTGTCATTCTTAATGTGCACGTTTCGAGAGCTCAGAATAGTGAAGTGTCAATAACGGCGCCGGCCACGCCCTTACAGTCATTGGGGAAGGAAGGGAATGTTAGTGTGTCAACCGTTGTTATGGAGACCGTGTATACCTCTGCATCTCCACGTTTATCTCGGGAAGGAGTTTGTGTTAGTGGGATGGATATATAGTTACATAAACCTGGATTCACCTTGATAAGTGATATTATCTATGCAACTCTCAAAAGTGTTATCATGTATTAATTGCTCTGGGCAGCCAGCTACCGAGAATTTTCAATAGATTTATTCTTTGTTTTATTACTTCTGATATTCGCGGTGTAAATATGTATCTTAAGCTCCGGACAGCCGGCTACCAGGAGTGTTGCTAATATTTATTTGTACAAATTTTACCCAATATGATAACCAGTTATCGTGGTGAAATCGTGATAACTTTACAAGCAAAAAATGTAAAATGCCGACACCAATTATCTAACGCGCGCGTCGTTTGTTATTATGCCAACTATATTACTAGGATTAGAAGCAAGACTTTCCACCATGGACAAGTAGGATTAAAAAGAAATTATAACTACACTATACGACATATTTAGTTCATCGTTCAAACTCCGAATAATAAGACATTCGATTCCTTACATGAGGTAAGAAATCGATACGTATTTAATTGATATGAAATATACCAGTTTTTCTATTTTGAAAAGTCCAAAACCTAAGACGGATTTCTTTCCTGCACGTAGTGAACAGCCCGAACAATTCCTTCTCTTTCCCGCTTTCCCCATGCCGATGCAGTTTAGCAAAAATACATAGAGTCTCTCGCATACCTACCTGCTAACCGCACCCATTGAACATACTCCGTCCATCCACCCGCCGAATACTCACCCGAAGAACACTCCAGAAAATGCACAAAAATCAAAGCAGAATAAATGAGACGGAAAAAAAAGCATGCAAATTGTGCATTCTGTTTCTCAGTGTACACATACACAGCCCTCACTCCCGTCGCCTACACTCCGCCACGATTCACATGCACCACCAGAATTAGGTTCATTACTACCACAGTTAACTTCACTCCTCTTGTCAGTTCACCAGCACTAGATGCCTTCGTAGCGAATCGCAAAAAAATCCAAGTCCATACAAACAGCACAAGCGAACTGTCAAAAATGTTTCATTTCTCGAGTACTTTTTCAAATGGACGTAAGTCACAAAATGTAAACAAAGCTGATTTTCATTGTATGTGATTTCAAATGCCATCAAAACACTACTAATTTCAGATAATTATGACATTCCCTCATTTAAAGTGTTTTAAGCTAAAACGACGAAACTTCCATGTTCACACGTTTCTGATTTTTTTGCGGATACACCATATGGAAAACGAACCGACGAAACTGTCAAATTGACCAGCAATACGAAAAGCACACATACGCTCTCACAAATTCGACGAAAGTAACAAGGAAAAACAGTTTTTCACAATGTCGACATACGTCAAGACAGTTTCTACAAACGCGAGTCAAGTATTTTGTGCTCTGTTACGTCAGTACTTTCCGTACGAGTACCCGTAGTAGTACGCATGCATGCTGGAGTTGAAGCGAATGTTCGGTGCTAAGACCGATGACCGCGAGGACGGGTAATACGATTTTGTTCTCCACTGATAATTGTCCACATATGCACTTTGTTCGTAAGCTGACTTACTGTTCCCGTGCCGTGCCGAAGATCGAAAATGGTTATTGCCAAATTGAAACACCGCATTATTTACTACGAGAAGGATGCAGGTGAGATGCTCAACACCATCTAACTGATTTTAGGTTCTGAAGAATATGTGCATCCAGAGTGCAACGGGAAGATTGTTGATGTTGCTACGGAATGACGGTCAGCTATGCCCTGGATATATACAAGGTAGTTTTCATGTTATCATAAACTCACTTATGTTGTTGTGAATGTGAGAGCGTCACTTATTCAAGTCGGATATTATTCCTGTGCACTTTGAGCAAGCAAATCAACTAGTGTAACTGTGGCAGATATTTGCTCATATTTATACTATGTTCAAATTTAATAATTTTAACGCTCAAAGAATAGCAAAAACGAAACTACGTAACTGTTTTTAGAATTTACTAACAGTATAATGCGACTGACGTATCATACAACATAAATATCAAAACGACGAATCTAACGGTGTATGATACAATCAAGAAATCAAAATGACGTATCATGATTTTTTCTCAATTTCAACATAATACTCGCGACAAGTTAAAACGATCGCTTTACGTAAAATGGAGTGAAAATGAAATGTAAATGTGAAATCGATGTTGGAGTTTTGCCAGTAGTTTTGAAATAAGAGTTAAAAGTTTACGCAAGAAACTGATGTTTTCCATTTCTCATGGTTTTTACCCAAAATCTCATACGTCCAGTTGAAAAAGTACTCGATATTTGCTTATATTTAACACTGTTCAAATTTGATAAAAATAACGCTCATCGTGAAAACCAAACGACGTAACTGCTTTATTAAAATGAAATTATGAACAGTCTAATCTGACTTGACGTATCTAACAACACAAATTTCAAGACGACGATTATGACGGTGTATGATACAGTCAAGAAATCGAAAAGGCGTATCAATTTATTTTCTTAGTTTTTACATGATACACGCATCAAACGTGTAGAAATGTTACATACATAAAAAAGGTGTAGCAAACAATGTTATATATAAAATCGATGCTGGAATTTCTCCAGTATTTTTGAAATAGGATTAAAAAATTTCCGCTAGAAACTTCAAACCCGTTTTTCTCGATTTCCACCAAATGTTACATACGTCCATTTGAAAAAGTACTCGAGATTTGTTCATTTGTGACGTCAGCGTGAAGTATTTAATACACCTCTAGTAAACACTCAACCAGTGAACAGACCACTACGCCCAATGCACCAATACAATAGCATAAAATATGAGTGGTGTTCGGCGCAGAAGTGAGGAGCGGAGGGCGCGGAGATGTATTCGCTCGACTCGATTACCTTCTCTCCTGATGATACATACTTCACACGACGAACCGACTCTTCTTGTTCGAATCGACTTTTCTATATCTACCAGTTGCACATAAATTTCTTCGGCTCCTACCAAAAACCGACACCAGATACATACAGTTTTTTTCTCTCTCTTTTCCAATCTCCTCCTGTTTATGGCAAACTGTTCTCTCTTTCGGTACACTCGTCTGCTGAAGAACTTTCACGCTTCACCATTATAATATTCCCGCCGGGCCTAGCGCTTCGCCACTCGGCGACATTTTTATTTTTATTCCTAATTTCATTCTCTAAAACTCCAACAATTCCAATAACTTTTTTCTGCCACTAAATAATACTCCTACACGGAAAAAATCCGTTCATAAATTCATGAACAAAAGGTCACGATTTCATTAACTGGACAATTTACGAAAACCGTGACAAAGTTCCTGAAATTATGAATATACCTCGTATTCATGATACTATTTGTGTTTTCTAAAAACCAGTTCGCCCTGAATATATACATGGCGTTACATTGGAATGTTTGGTTGGGTTACTGTTGTTGTTTAGTTTTTGTTGTGATTATTGTTCATGATTTGGGAATACACAGTCGACAGTCAAACGTTGTTCACGATTTCAAGAGCTTATTCGCGATTCTTGTGAATTCTCATGACGTTAGCGGGATTAAAGTTCAAGATTTCAAGATCTTAGTCGCGATGTTCGTAATTTTCATTCACGTTATAGTGATATTTTAGTCATAAGTAGAGTGATTCATGTTCATGAGTTCATGATCTTTGTCACGATTTTAAATATTTTTGTCACTAGTTGTGTGATTTATGTTCATGATTTCAGGACCTTAGTCACAATTTTCGTAATATATATTCATGTTATCATGATATTTTATTTTAGAGCTTACTTTCAAAGAGTAATGTAACTAATATTTATGATATCAGCGGTTTTATCATGGTATTCGTAAATTCTCTTCGCCTTATCGTGATCTATCATTTTTTGGTTACTAATGGTTTTTTTTAGTCGAAATAACGTGACAATATGAACTGGATCATTAAAATAAGACTGATTCGTGATATCTGGTTTTGTGAACTATATCACGCACACTATTTGAGGTTCTCAGTGCAGTTTTCGTTTTCTGTCCGGACATCACAATGAACCTTATAAAATGAATAACGATGTTCGAGGTTCTAATATCTTTTTTTTATATCTACTGCTCGTACCTATTACTGGTCGCTAGCAACTGGGTATTTCATTAAAAGTGTATGGAACAAAAAATATTGCACGAATAATACTCCAACTTTTGTGATAGAATTCACGTAAAAATTTCATTACCATGTTGCATGAAATTGTAAATGATTAGGGATATCTTCTAAATATCACAAGCACGCAAATAGATACTAGATAGTTCGTAAATCATGTACTAGGAATGATGAACCAGTTCACGAATACATAAATAATATTTTATAATTTCGTGAACTTTTTCACGAAAACGAATGATGAGTTGTGACTATTAAACTAGGTATCATGAACCAGTTCACGAATACACGAATAATATTTCATGATTTCGTGAACTATTTCACGAGCACGGATATTGGATCGTAACTAACATATTAGAAATCATGAACCAGTTCACGAATACATAAATAATACTTCATGATTTCGTGAACTACTTCACGAGTGCGGATATTGAATAGTGACTAGTATGTTAGGAATCATGAACCAGTTCACGAATACATGAATAATATTTTGATGGTAATTGTTCTGAATCGCGGCTTTTTCGAAAAAAGGGTTAATTTCTTTTGGAAATGTTCTAAATGGCCTATTTTATAACAAGCAATGAAAAAAATTGGGGGGAAAGCTTTAAAGTAGTTTATACTGGAAAAATAAGTTGTTCCCACTTACCTTACTAACAATGGCATTGCTCATGAGAAAGTGACGTTAAGGGTGAAGGTAGTGTGATGCGGCTTTGCCGCATAGTCGAGTCCAAGGATTCGAAGCGGTGCAAAGCCGCTGAGAAACCGACGGACGAGGTGGTTATGGTCTTGCTATCGAAGGGTGCAATCAAATCTGTAATCCACTCGTTTGCCCGGTATACTCAAACATAGGGGCTATCCCTAGTTTAAGTCCGACTGAGCGGCAGCGACTATGAAAAAAATAACTATGAAAAAAATCATAAGTCAACCTTTGGTTTAATGAATAATGTTCATAAAGTTGTGAACTAGTTCTTGGCGGAAGCCGTGACTGAAGTTCACAAAACAAAATCAAATATTTCCACAAATGAAAACGTTATGCGGGCGTTACTGAAAAGAAATTGAACATAATTATAAAAGCCATGATTTTTGGTCATGGTCCTATTTTCGTAACGTAAAAACGTACTTGTTCCAGAATTCATGGCATTTTATTAACGATTTTGGGAACAATTTTTTTCCGTGTACTCTCCAGCAACTATAGTTCAAAGCCCAACTACTTTTTCTCACCACAAAACAATCTTTTTTCTGCTGCTATTTTACAAACTTGCACTCCGATTCCGAGCACTCTCGCTCTACAGTGTCCTGATTTGTCTTTATTGAGTACAAAGTTACGAAAATCTTGACTAACTTCCCTGAAATCATTTAACTCGGTTGTTTTAGTAGATATCCATCAAGGGTTCAAATATCTCTATGTGCTATTGCGGCTGTTATATTTTCTCGAATGAACAGAAAAATGATAAGCAGAAAACAATCACTTGGCGCCTGACCTCGTTCGGGTTGATTTGTGATCTATTTGTTGGTCCGCCCGCCATACTTTTTTCACTACGTACTTACAAGCTTGGTTTCGATTGGTTTGTTTTGTTGATGTTATTCCAGCTGGCCCAACGCCATGATTAATTTCACTAGCAAGAAACCAACACACTCAAAACCATATTTGGTTACAATGCACGAAAATGCTGCGTTGCAGAAAATTACGAATGAGTTCGTGCATTGCATAATATTTTTTGTTCTATTTACAAATGTATTTTATCAGTGCGCAAGGCTTTGCGAAACTCAAGAAAGTTTCTAGAAAAACATGTTAAGCTTTATTGAAGTAGTTTTGATTAGGTAAGCGCTTTTTGGTAAGCTTTACCAAGTCAGGGATCTGACTTAATGAATTACTCTTCATGATTTTAGTTTCATTTTTGACAGTTAGAATTTTTCTCTTAGCAGCGCAACGACACCAATATAAAGAGCGGTTATTTAATTTCCAATTGTTAATTATTTATTATATCGATTTATTATATCGAAATTATAATTGTTTGATGAAAACCCTAAGCAATCCGCGAGACGCTTGAGAAGAGCTTCGCTATCATGATTGTCAATAAAATTTCCGTTTCCGTTTTAATATGAATGAATTTTTAAAATTTTCATTCATTTTTTTAAAAGCGCGTACTGATTGTGAAAACATTTACCATGTTCCATGAACTCACACCATCAAAATTTGCTATTTTTCATGTTAACGTAAACAGTGTCGCACAGAGCCGTGTTTTTGTAAAATATTTAAGTTGCCGAAAAGAAACTGAACCGGAGATTAATACTCGAATTTAAGTATGCCGGCATAAGCAACTTTACAACAGCAAAGAAAGGATGGATAGAAGAGAAACAGTCTACTCAATTTTATGAAAACAGGTAAAAAATATGTCATCTGGACCGAAAACAAAAGCAACTCCAAAATTATCAAACAAAAATCAACTTTCAGGTCTATTTTCACAAAAAAATCGTTAGACTTTTTGCAATTTTAAGAAAAAAAACGTAATTTATGTGTCACATAAGCACATTTATAACTGCAACATAAGAAAATGGCAAATTTTCGTGGTGTGTGTGAATGGAGTACGTTAGATGTTAACAATGTCAACATTAAAATGGAAAGGCATTAAATAAACTTCATTACATATAATATTATAATCATGATGCAAAGAATAAAGCAAACACACCAAACATTAAGCTTTTATATATTGACTAGTTTTGTCTTCAGGAAAATAAACTTAAGCGTTTATTCAACCTGAAAACCTTTTTTGGAAGTTTTGTAAAAACACTGCTTGAACTCGTACCCAGGCCAGAACGCGCGGCTGGCCCCCGGCAAGGGCACCAGCCTCAGAGGGGCGCTGAAATCATGATCTGCTTTATATAATAAGTGACTATAAATCATGAGATAAGTCAAGATAATGTGCCATTTCTAAGTCATCTGAACACTGTTAAAGAAGAGAAAGTAGACAGGGGGTAGATGTAGCGTAGTTGGTAAATCAATTGCCTTGCACGCAGCGCACCTGGGTTCGAGTCCCGACCCCGCACATAGGGAAACTTTTCAAAACAAATTTTTCTAACCCGAAGAGGCGAATGACCTTAAGGTTAAAACCTCTATAATCGAAATAAAAAAAGAAAGTAAACACCAAAGAGTTGCAAAACTAATGCCGTTTTTGCTTGAGAAGGTACCTCAACTTATGTTTGAACTGACTGATCCTCACATGGGAATCATCAGAGTGATACTCTTCCAATAGAGCATAATGATTTGCTTGGTGGGTGGCGTAGCTTTTTTTAGATTTTTCTGCTAATGTACTTAGAACATATTTAAAAGTAACGCCATAGATTCCTAGGGTGCGGTTGGTACACTGGGCATGTGAATAGATAATATAAACTCTCCACACAATAGGTACTTCTATTTTTCTACTTTCTCAATGCGAGAATCATACTCATGATTCAGCCAACCCCGTGCTTCAGTAGATCCACGCACAATTTTGAATCGGTGACCCCACCGTCAATCTCAATTTTGTGAGTGGACATGTAGACACGGCAATCTTTCATACAAGCTGATCATGCTGGATCTTTATGTTGCCGATTTCACACAGGTTTTTCTTCATCCTTATAACTTCCGGCGAAGCAGAGTCTGATTGCACATTGAACACAATACAATTCGGTGGAGCTAATGATAATTTCACGATAAGAACGGTGATGGAGTCGCGATGTTTCGGAACGAAACGTAAAAGACAATTTTTGCGATTATAAAAACTGGCGAGTTTCGCTATTGAGGCCTTTTCCTAATTCTTTTTGTTTTAGTACTTTTCTATCTTAACCAATAATCTAGACTGCCTCACCATAAACATGTGTGTGTTCAATGATTATTTGAAGACTTTTTTTTTCAATAGGTCCAATTTGCAAAAAAGAGCCTCTCTTTGTTTATTTTCTCTTCCGCGAATTACTCGGCACCTTTCTGATTTCCCTTCAACTCTATGCATAATAAGCTAGTGAAAAACTTGGTCTATCGAAACATACTGATAAATGTTTAAAAAGTTTTATGGTTACGCAGTAATAAGCGAAAGAGAAACCGAAAAAAGAGGGCTCTCATTTGCAGATTGGACCTAATGAAAAAAAGTTCATTTAACGCACAGAGTACAAAAACATTATTTTTAGGGCTCAACCTTATAAATTTAGACAATTATATTTATATACTGCATTTGGCACCAACACAATCCTTATCACTACTAACGGATATCACAAGTTTGAACTTATCTGGCCGAGCTTTCGAGATATCTGTCACTGTTGAATATGTCCGCGTCAGTTCCTTCGAAATTTTCAGAATGCTTAGCAGATTATCTTCGATTCAAATATGATCCGATCCGAGTTCAATCAAAGTTTTTGAACGGGAAGTCGAAAGCAGGGTCTTTTCAGGAAAGCTGATTTATGCCCGGCGAAAAGTGAAAACTTAAAGAATGCGAAGGCGGAGGCAGAAATCGCGAGAAATATAATAAGTCAAAGCATAGTAATGCAAACATGTGGTAAGTCTGGGGATCCGCAAGGACAAATCCCAACAGATTTTAACCGAAACTGTTTCGTTAAGTCAGTAATAAAATTTATGTGATGATGGACGAGGAAACATCCGACTGCATTACGACATTATTTTAACCCTCCAAATCCACGAAAAAACTTTGTGTTATCAAACTAAAGCACCTGTTCCTCGAGTTTGTGTCAGTGGAATGTTATTAAATGCATGTTGTGTTGTATTCACATGTCTATGTGAAATTCTTTAGACCTTTACACCTGAAGTCTTTCTTCGGAGGGATTTCACTGCGTCATATTAGCTGAAAATATTGCTGGCAAAGGCAAATTGTGGCCTTGTGGCCACCTCCTTAGGAGAGCGGAGCCATTTTCATGTACCCACGAAATTATTGTTCAGAAGTCCAAGAATGACAAAGTTGTTAAGGGGCGCAAAAATAAGACTTCACCAAGGGCGCCGAAAGGTCACGGTACGGCTCTGCTCGTACCATGCTTTTATATTCCTCACAGTTCATTTACAACTGCGAAACGTGAAAGATTTTCGCGGTTTTGCCTTATAGGAATTTCGTGGCAAAAAATTGAAATATTTCACGTTAAATGAAAATGTTTCCATTATTAATTCAATTACACATAATTGTATAGACATAGGAAATCAAATAATCTTTCAACCAAAAATATTGATATTAAGGTCCAGTCGTGGTTTTTTTATATAATTAATAAATCTGTTTTGTCAACGCTGTATCATTCGAGCGTAAAGTAGCTGTAGTAGCACCGAAGACGTAATCCAACTTGATTCGGCTAACCCCATATAAACAATCGGTAGAAAGAACACAATGTTCTCCACTTCGCGTAATACGCAAAGGCGCCGTATAGGTTACCACCAACTTACAAAATGCTCGCATAAATGCTCAAAAACAACTTCCAGACAGCAGCTGTTACTCGCAAGTCCAAACCCGGCTTCTCTGAACGGTTTAAATTGAGGGGTTGATCCCATTTTCAAACATCATCACGCTCGTTAGTCAAACGGCAACATAAGTCAAGGATGCTGCAATGATGACGAACAAAACTCGGTCAGGGATACACGCTGCTGCTGTAGAACACACGCTTTGCCGTCCCCACAATAAAGCACGGTCCGGGCAAAAAACGGCACCGTAACGAAACGTCATGTTTGCCTAAATCGAATTAGCAGTAATTTATTAGCCTGACACACCCTTGTAACCTAAATTTTCATTCATGACGTCGTCACCCAAATCGACTGTTTGATGCTTCCGAATTTGGCAAAATTAACCGCAAAATGACTCTCCTGAGAAGACGGAGAAGTGCCGCAAAAGGAATTAAACCACGTTCTGCTCCTTTCGCAGGGCTTAACTTCACCGAAAGAAACAATGGCTTGCTGAAGTGCCATCAGGTAACAAGAGAATGGGATCATTTTTCGGGTGTGGAATGAGATTTCCCTTCTCATCTGTTACTCAATATGACAAAATGATAATTCCTTGAATAATTTCTACACACTTCTGCAGCCCGCCGAGCGAACAATGGGCAAACAATCCGTAAGAGGAGTAACTGCTGAACGGTTTCCACTTTCGAGAGGTTGAACAATTGACTTTGATACTTCTACCGATGCCCTGATTTATGCCTACCTGGGGTGCAGTGAATCGTTCTTGTTTTCTTGCGTACAGTGCTGCCAATTTTCCCCACGTCATTTCTACATCATGAAAGACCATGCGAATAATAAACGTGCAATACCAATCCAGCAAACTGGTTTCACTGTAATCAGGGATGCTGCGCGCGAAAACTGTAAAGAATTTGCATTCAATAGCTCAGCATGCAAACAGTTGGGATTAGCATGTGCCCCCTCCTGGGGTTTCGTTTCCTTTGCTTCAACACCAGGAGCATCATACTTTGAGAGATACTGCAGTGCGCCTTTGTGTGGAAAAGTTTACCCACCCATGCTACCGGAGAGCGTGATACAATATTTACACATTGTTGGCCTGCTGGCTTTCCCGAGCTCCGCCGTGTCGTCCGTCGGTCGGGCCGGTTTCGGTAAACGGGTGAAAGCAAAGTGTTTCAGAAGTTGTTGAACATCGTATCGAATTTGAATACATTACGCGAAAGGGTTTATGTTAATATTTCTTATGGCGATGAGAACGCATCGATAAAACAGTGTGGACGAATTGTTTTATTCGATCGAAAGAATGCAGAGCGCATTTCGACATCGGTGCAATGCAATTCGAATTGATTTAAAATTGGGGATTTCAAACCATTTGACTTCCTGAACCACAGGGAAAACATTTTTATCGATGGCCGATTTTACATTGGGGCCGTTCATAAACCACGTAGACTCACGGGGGCAGGGGGGCCTAGCAAAAGTTTAAGTAGACTTTATTATGTTTAATTTATTGAAAATTTTATATTTAAGCAGTGTAGTTAAACGTTTACAACAAAATATTTATTCGAGTTAATCAGTTCTACTATATCTATCTCCCAAAATATTCGGAGTAAACCCTTCATACTTTTTTATAATATTCTCAGGTAATATGACTAATGATTATATAAGAAAAATATAGATTTTTTTTTTAAATTTGGATAGTGTCGTTTTCTTAAGGAAGGGCAAGGGTTTCAGCGTGAAAAAAAACACTTCTTTGCATTTTTTAGAAATTTGGGTGAAGCGAATTAATCAAAATTTTCGCACATTATAATGTATCATTTCAATAATATTCTGTAACTTTTTCATGCAAAAATACCGACAAGCGACTTGGTGGCGAAGCTTTTTGTGGAACGTATCTGGAAAAAACACGATTTGCGGTGTTACCAGCCATTCAAAAACAGTTTGACCGATTTCTTTCAAACTTTGCATACACTTTGTAAAAAATACCTAACCCATATGTTGAGTTTTCGAGATAATTTTTCAATTAAGGGGGTTGAAATAAACTTGAAATAAATGTGAACGCCTCACGTTTAAACACTATAATATGATCGTCGTTAATTTCGCATTTTCCACAAGTAAAAATCGAAAAGTCTACGTACACTTTTGGTGGAGGGAGGGAGGGTTGGTAAAGTCTACTTAAGTCTTCGAGGGGGAGGGAGATGTCAAAAAGTGTCAAATTTCGGTATACGTGTTTCATGAATGGTTCCATATTACGGTAGACATGAAGCATCTTGTTAAAAAACATCGGATTTGTTGTTCAAATAAATTCGTCTGTTTCGTTATTTACTGCGGAACCAGAGCAATTTTTCTTTTCGATAGAATAACAGACCCGACTCGTGGAACCTTAGCTACTAATGGTCAATCTGGTATACACTGCTGGCCAATAAAATAGGTATGTGATAGATTATTTTGTTTTTCTCTTAATTACGCATACCAAGTTGCAGCAGTCTCAATCACACCTACCGCACACAGAAGCCTTGGGATCTGTCAAGTTACTAGTGGGTTGTTGGCGCTGATTATATTTGTAATCTTTGTCAAGATGCAAAACAAGACTACCGCAGGCTTTTTCGTCTGGTCAATATAATAGGTGTGTGAAATATATTAACGTGGTATTATTTTACATAATTCCATTATACGTTTTATTTGGTGAAGTTTGAATTCTGCGTGTTAGTAAATGTACTTAAATGTTGCATAAGTCAAAGATTTGTTATAGAATGGGTCGAGCATCTCACTGTACTCAAGTGGAACGAGTTTTGCTAAGAAATTTTGTTCAAGAAGATAAGACGTATAAATAAATCGCGAATACACTGCGGCGTTCCGAAAACTTCGTTACAAATGCCTTAAAACCTTTAAAAAAAGGAAACACGCAAAAAACCCAAGAAGACATCTACAGCAGCTGACCTTCGCATTGCAATTTTAGCGAAATCCGATCCATTCGCGTCATCCAAGACCAATTCAGCACAAATTGGAAAAGTGGTAGGTCCGAGAACAGTTCGCTGTAGGCCGTAAAATTTCAATTTTCCAGAAAGAATTACTAAGAAGGTTCCACTATTTCGAAGCCAAAGCCTTTGAAGAAAAATGCAATTTGCTTTTCAACAGCGTTAATGGGCCTGGTTCAGAAGGAATCAAAAAATGGCGACATATCCTTCGGAGGGACGAATCAAAGGTAAACCTGTTTTCCTCCGATGCACAACGAAACGTTAAACGTCCAAAGTGCAAACAGTTTGATCTGCGACACACGCAAAATATGGTAAAGCACGGAGGCGAGAACAATGAGGTTTGAGGCTTGCTTTTCCTGGAATGGCGCAGGTCCTATTCTTTGCAACGCCACTATAATGGCAAGTTTCGAATGCAAGGCTAAAGGTTGGACATCCTAAAGGATGTCATGCAGTCCTATGCCAAAGATAATGTGTCTTTACATGACAGTTTCAGCAAGATTCATGTACTTTTATCTCACACCTATTTTATTGACCAGCAGTGTATATAGGCTAGACCATAGTGGTGATGTGGTGGCCTGTTATGTTTTGCTATTTGTAAAATAAATCCAAGATGAGCGGCGTGAGTGTGTAACCCGTAAAAGTAACAATTAGCACTGAGTACAAAAATACCTATGTTTGATTATTTGCTTCGTGGAGTGTGTTGTTAATGCAAACATATCTCGCAACTGTTCAGTATGCTCGTTCATTTTGTACACATGGACATTGTAATTCGTCCAGATAGGATATATAAATTTTGTTATATAGTTTTGTATAAGTAATATATGGCTGGATAGGTTACAATTTCCCTCTTGCTGTGAAATTTATGAGGACTAGGCTACACCTCGGCGATGACTGGTCGAGATATATTGCTTGTTTTGGTCCAGCCGCAAGTTCCGTTGGACGTTTTTTAGCTGAAGTAATCCAGCTTGTTTGTAGTGTGCGGAAGAATATTTCCGGTCCGTGGTGCGAGAGCTAGTGCCCCGTTTCGCACTCGCTATGAAGGATCAGTCGAACGAATCTAGTTCTGCTGATACAGCAGCCAACGGTAAAACCGGGAGAACTCCCATCCGTTTGGAAGCTGGGAAAACCATTCGCCTCTCCGCCGGCAGTAGCAGCAAATAGGCGGCGATACAGCAGCAGAAGCATTGGGAGAATTGTAGACGAATAAGCACAGCAAAATTAATTAAGAGTCTGTTAGCCCGCTAAAATTTCGAACCCAAGTAGTGGCAGACCCGAACTAACAAGCGATATCAACTTAACTGGACTTGCTTACGTCATACCGTTCGTTCAGCAAACTCCCATAGAGTTGTGTGAACGCTACGACTGCGACCCGTTGATCTTCTGAATTATTCACATTTACATATTTTTCAATATTATGAGCCGTAGTACTCAATGAAGAGCAAGGAGTTGATGGAAGTTTCCAACATGAGCAAACTGTGTGTTCTACCACAGTACTTTAAAAAATTATTTCATGGCTATTGACCTGAAATTCTCATACCTATTCATTGAACTTGCTTTGAGCTTGAGCTTGTGCGACCACCCCTGACTGCTACTCCGTTATCAATCTGGACTAGCTGAAGTTGCACAGGGAATCAGTAGAAAATTATGCTTGGGGGTGCAACTCCTGGTAATCTTAAAGTGTTTATTGACCAATACCGGCGCCGACCCGGCCCGAACGTAGGTCGCGGAAGGAAAGGGAAGCAATGTTAGCCCGACACTTGCTTTTGCTAGAGGCCGTATATACTACTGCGAACTCCACAAGTATCACGGGAGGAGTATATATTTTAGTAAGTATAGGGGGGCAATTCTTCACCAGAGAGGTGTTCACTATCTGGACTAGATATCGACCTATCAACTCATGGACTGGGGACCAACGGCTTTACTTCCCTTCCGAAGGAAGACGTAAGCACAGAATTTTTCACCTTAGAGAAATCTAAACAACCTCAGGTGGGATTGAACCCAGACCGACTAGGAAGGGTGGCGGTCACGCTTATCACTCAACCACCGGCGCCGTCAGAAATACCCATTCATTGAACGACAAAACTCATTCGATTCCCCATCCTGTTTTCGTTGCCTCATTTGTTACTAAATACACATAAGCATACCTGTTTTAATCCACCTAGTGGTGCAATCTCATTTGTCCAAACTACGATTGCATGGGTTATTATGTTCAACATAATAGATTTTTAAATTCGATTTTGAATTTTTCCTTTACTCCTCCCTTTGAGCATTTTTCAGTTCATGCTTATATGGAATCAAGAACTGTCGTAGGTGACCAATGTGGACAAAGCAACTTTGGTTAGTCATTATTGATCCAGACTGCCAATCGGAATTATTTTACACCCATTTTAATAAGTTTTGCATCATTTTGATATCATGGTGGTTCCAGTTTATATGGTTTATTTGATGTGTGGCCGCACACCCCAACCGGAAGTCCAATCAATAAAAGATTCAATAGCTTTCATTTGAGACTAAGTTTGTGCAAATTGGCACATTTCTGAGAGACTGGAGGTAGTCTATCATCGAGGTTACATTCTGTAGCCATTCATTGACGGAAAACATGAATTGAAGAGTATGCGAAACGTACACGCATAGCGACCAGGCGATTCGCTACCGTATCGATCAACGGAACCCTGCTACAGTACGATGAAGGATGACGCGCGAGCGAAAGTGGAAGATGAAAGCCTTAAACAAAGACCTCTTCGCGCAGGCACTTTGGCCGAACGGCGGAACCGAGAACATGGCTGACCTAACAAGAAGGATTGCGGCAGCTTGTGACGCCACAATACCCAACGAAAACTGGAACCATGCAATAGAGGGCGTCTAGCTTACTGATGGAACAAGACGCTTAATACGCTACGCGCTGCTTATCTCAGAGCCAGAAGACGGGCTCAGAGAGCAATATCGGAGCCAGATAGAGAAGAGGACAATGCAGCGTTTTGGGAAGCTAGGGCCGCTTTAAAACGGAAGATCAGACTTAGCAAGTCAGATTACCATAAGCAACTGTGCCGAGAAGTAGAGGACTCGACGACGCCAGCCGAAATGTGCCCGGGTAAGCTGAAGATAATCGTCGAGGGTCTTTTACTGAAGCACGGTCCAACTATATGTGCCACCGACACCTTACGACGAAGAAGAAGGTACAAATATGGACGATCGGCAAGTGACTAACGATAAGCTAGCAGAACATCGAAGCATCTGAAATCAAAGAAAGCGCCCGGTCCAGATGGAATACCCAATGTGGTGCTGAAAGCTGCGATCCTGGTATATACAGACATGTTCTGTAGAAGTGTTTAAATGAAGGCAACTTCCCTGAAATGTGGAAGGTTATGAAGCTGATGTTGCTACCAAAGCCAGGGAAGGCACCGGGCGATCCGGCCTCGTATAGGCCCATATGTCTGTTGGATACACTTCGAGAAAGCATCATCCTTAAAAAGTTGACGAAATGCACGGAGGGTGAGCGCGGGCTGTCCAAGATGCAGTTTGGATTCCGCAAAGGGGCATCTACAGTGAATGCAATTCGGACAGTGCTCGAGAGTGCTGAGAAGGCATTTAACCCATTCATGCCCATGTTGTTTGTGGATAACAACGTTTTTAAACAGCTATAACTTTTTATTGAGGCAAAATTTGCTCACAAAAACAAGTAAGGCTAATAAATGTGACTATTGCCTTTTATTTGAGTATAAATAGTTACAAGGATCAGCTCCAGAATTGAAGTTATTGCAATTAGTCTGATTGGATTCCGATGGAGCAGTGCTGCCAGGGACACTTTACGTTGATGACGGAAAATGAATTTTTCATATATTCTTGTTATGTTTCAATATTATTGAAAACTGATCAATCTTATCAGTCTAAGTCTTCCGCTATGTTTTCCACGCAATTAGATTATTATAAATATTCTTGGAGAATTGTATTGAGCATTGGAAGGTAAAAATTTAGCAGCTTCTAACACTGCGAAGGAAGCACTTATATTTATGGAAGAAAAGCTCTTCGTGTTTCTTGACCCAACCGTTTTTAAGAAAAAATAGTTTTGAAACTCTACTTGAACTAGAAAAAAGTTGGGCATGAAAGGGTTAAACAGAAACGAAGAAGAGATCTATACTGTGCCGTGGTCACGATAGTCGTGAAGAATGAATTGAACAGCGCCAGCTGGGAAACCATCGCTGCAGCGCTGCACAGAATAATGGTTCCCGAATATCTATGCCAGATCCAGCTCTTCAGGATCTGGCATAGATAGTCGGGAACCATCATTCTGTGCAACGCTGCAGCGATGACTTCCAAAGCGAATTGCTGCTGTACGAGACGAACAACGAGTACAAGTCAATGCGAGTCACAGCGGGCGCTTCTCTGAGCAGCTCTCATCGGTCCAACTCTTTGGAACGGGATGTACGACACGGGTCTTAGCTCTGCGGCTCCCCAGGAAAGTGAAAATCGTGGGTTTCGCGAAGGACGTGTCACTAGCCGTGATGGGTGAGACACTTGACGAATTGGAAGTACCGGTGACGGAGAGCTGGACGTGAAATGCTACCAGCGGAGAAATGCACGCAATGCAAGTTCGTGCGGACTCGTTGGCTAAGTGACAGCAGGAGTGGGATAACGCGGAGAAAGGAATGTGGATCCCCAGATTCATCCGAAATGTGTCGGCTTATCTGCATAGGAAACATGGAGCGGTAAACTGAAACGAGTTGTTCCATTTTACGATGTTTTTGTCCGGGCACGGATGCTTCCGGAAATACTTGCATCAGTATGGACATGTGAACGTGCAAGAGAGACCGGAACGCATGGTTTTCGAATGCCCTAGGCTCGAAGAAGTTCGTAGGGGTATGCCTGGTGTGAAAGTGGACGATATCGTTGAAGAGATGTGCCACGACGAGTATATCTGAGACGCTGGCGACCGAGTGGTTACGAGTATACTCTCCAAGTTGCACAGGAAGTGGCGAAGGGTCCAACAAAGCAGCGCCATTGGCTAAAAAGTCGTCGTGAAGCCACAAATCTGGATTCGAGAGAAATTCCGCTGCCGGGGAACTCTCCGTCAATGTAGACTAGGCCTACCGCCGGGACCGGACCGACCTCGACACCATACCAGGTAGCTCGTGAGTAGGCTAGATCCACCACCGTGGATTAGACGGAGTAGACCGCGTCGAATAGCTAGCAGTGGGTCGTTGGGGCGCCTGTGAACCGGAAGCTACGATCCACTCGGAATCGCTAAATGAACTTTAGCAGATACCAGCTAACCCGTTCAGTAGGCTAGGTCCACCGCCGGGGACTAGATCGAGTAAATCAGGACGAA
Source organism: Topomyia yanbarensis (assembly GCF_030247195.1). NCBI lineage: Eukaryota > Metazoa > Arthropoda > Insecta > Diptera > Culicidae > Topomyia > Topomyia yanbarensis. The sequence goes on along the minus strand of NC_080672.1, from coordinate 108,702,955 downwards.
TCGGGGAGCTAAATGACTTACGGAAACGAACATCGCTATCGGGAAAAATTTACCGGAGAACTCTCCGACGGAGTAGGCTAGATCCATCGTCGGGGATAAGACCGAGTTGTTCGCGAACAAGATTTTAGTAAAATCGGGAGCTGAATGTCTCATCGAGAAAGTGGGGCAAAATGGAACGAGAGGGGAACCAAAGGGCCTAAAGGAGTTGCAGTACTAAATGGCACCGAACGGGGAACCAAAGGGCTCGAGAAGTTATGGTACTAAAACCAAAGAAGAATCAATATCGGGAGAGCTTCCTTCGTCGAGGAACTCTCCGTCGGCGTAAGCTAGATTCACCACCGGGGACTAGAATCACCGCTCCATCGGAATCGCCGAACTGACCTCGACACTGGTTGGTTCACTCGGTTTCGGGGGAACTTCTCTCGCTGAGGAATTCTCCGTCGGAGTTGGTAGGTCCATCGTCGGCTACTAGATCGAGTAGCTCGCGAACAAGTCGGAAGCTCAAAGAGTAAGTGGTGCTTAATGGTACGAGAAAAGAGTTGCTGTACTGAATGGCACAAAAGAACCGGAGGGCTCGGTATATTAGACAATCTGAAGTTTTCCACCCAGATTGTCTTCGTAGGGGAAGAGCACCAAGTATCGACCCACAGCTAGCTTTCCGACTGCCATGCAGAACTTGCCAGCCTTTGTGGATGGTGAAGAAATGATGATGTGTCGTGGAGCGGTGCTGAATCCCTACTGAAAGAAGTAACTACTAAGTAGTTGATTTAGAGTGGGTGCTATGTACATAAAAACCCCTGCCCGACGTACTACCGTAAGGTAGTGCCAGAAAGGAATCAGATTCTGGAAAAGAGCAGTGTTTTAGCGGGTCCCTGAGACGTTAGGGTTTTGTACATTTTTCCTGCCATCTCAGGGCTTCTTGGAAGTTTTTTTCTGCTCCCTAAAAATACATGCACACACAGACATTTGCCGATCTCGATAAATTGAGTCGAATGTTACATGACAGAACACTTTTTTGTTTCATTTATCTATGAACAATTGTTTAAAAAATGTATTCAATAATAACTTTTCGGATCGGAAAAAATCACGAATAATCTGTGACTCACGATAATTTCAATCAAATGTCAATTTTTTTTTTGGAAAAACCCATCTGCATTTGGTTTTGCAATGCTAAATACTACCAAAAAATGGATCTTCAATCAAAATTGCGATATCACCTAATTTAGGTGGCTCGCTTGAGAAATTTTGATTCAAAGAAAATGTTTCAAAACTCGAAAAACTGCTCTTTGAATACTGATTGATTTGAAAACAAATATTTAGTAGTCACGCCGGACCAAATCCAGAGCATAAAGGCCATATAAAAAGGATTCATAGTCTAATTCTGCTAAAGCACACACCAAAAAATAATGAAATTTAAACGACATGTAAATCAATACGAATGTAAACATACAAAGATTGAATCAAAACTTTGATTGAAAATTACGTTAAAAGCAATTGGAGCATAAAACAGCATACAATTTTACACTTTCATTCGCGTAATATTACATGTCACTCATTTTACAGCAGTATTCGAGTAAAAATACATTGAAGTGCATTGGTTTTCCGTTTAATGAAACTGTAATTTTCAATCCACGTGTAAAATTATAATAAAATTCGTTGAAGAAAGCACGACAAATCGTGTGTATTTGAGGTAAAACTTAATTTTACATTTATATTCATGCTCCAAATATGTGCATGAAAATAAACTTAAAATCACAAAATATTTTTTTTGTGCACAATGGTTATTTTTGAGCACCAGTCAACAAACGCGCGCACAATTTTCGCAACAAATAAAATCAAAGTAAATCAAAAGTAAAGCCTGGGTACTTAAAACTAGCTTTGAAATGGGTCACATTCAAAATCGTGTATTTTAGAACACTTATTTTAATCGAAAAACTTTCTGAGGATAAAACAAACGTTAAAAAAATTATTTCGTGGAAATAAAGGGCGTTAATTTACAAAAATTGGTCAACCTAACCTTGTCGCATAATTTTCATCGTGCATTGATAAACCTGCACCTGCATTTTAACGATGTATGTGTGTAGCATCATGCCCTAGTATTGGGAGTTTTCATGCCCTTAGGCACCACATGGACGTTGTTCGCAGCATACCACTCCATGGCCTTTTTCAATTATGGCACAAACGGAACAATTGTGTTGCTTGAGAAAAGGTAGCAGACGTTTCTCCAAATCACACTTGCAAAATTTCTGCCACCTTTCCACTTCGAGTCAACAGATAATATTTTTGTCCAGGAAACTGTTTAAAGTCTGCCTTGACGTACTTTTCGTCATCCTGTACAACGAAACCAATCCTCGTCAGCCTCTTCATGTAGCATTGTTTTTTCGGACCTTATTTGACCACGATTTTGGATTTCTCCGCTATCCAGTCTACCTTACTGTCGACAGATATTATTCGAACACTTTTATTACCTTGGCAACAGTTGATTTGACAACATTTCGACAACTTTGCGTGCGAATAGTTCGGATTTTCGCGAATCGCAAGCAAAATTTTACTCCGTTCTTCCTCTTGCTTCGATGCCATTTTCACAATTGAAGATCCAATGTTAAAATCAACTAGTCGGCATGATGCTACACACATACATATTTAAAATGAGAGATGTGCAGTTTGTTCTAATTCACGGTAAAAATAATGTGTCCAGCAGCCTCTATCAATAAGAAGTGTTGGACTAACATTCCTTCCTTTTCCTTTCGCGGTTAAAATTTTGAAGTGACGGCACCAGTAATGATCAATAATTACTTTGGGATTACAAGTAATTGGACATTAAACGATAATTTGCTACTGAACTAAAGCTCACTTATCTGTTGGCCTCGGAATATTTCAAAAATTCATATTTAAATTTGCCCTATTTTGTATTCATTAGAGGAGGTCAAATAATAAGTTTCTATAGTAGTGCACGAGAACAAACCATCTGGATGATAACAAGGAATTATTAATCAAAATAAATGGGCATCGCATATCAAATTCTAAAAAAACAAATCCCTGCATCCTATACAGAACTCGATTCCCAAGAACACTCGAGTGTCAATCTTTGACTTGTATTACCTTTCCTGAATTGATACTCAAAATCCCATAACATGCCAAAACGTGAAGGGGGCCTGCAATATCCTGTCTTCTCAATGCATACAACCGTTCATAATTTGATTTCGTAAAATATTTCATCCATCCATTCACATCTATCCTCGTGCAACCAGAGATCTCCCATTGTCGGCAAATATTTTCACATCCACCGTAAACCATGTCCAATTGATTCGTAAACAACTCCGGCGAATCTCGGGTTCGAAGTGTGCCCTTCTTTCGTAACTGCTGAAAAGAAGTGTGTTCTCATAGGTAAATTGAATGTATCGAAAAAATTACCACGCACCGCCTCTCCTTGTTAGATGCGCTTCGAATTCATGAAATGCTAGCAAAATACAGACTCCTGTGTACATACATATGTGCACAATGGGGAAGAAGTCAAACGCACGGTAATAAAATACAATAAATTGTTGCAACTTGAAGGTAGGTATCAATTTGATAAGGTGTCATAATACAAATACGCTTTCTGAAGGATTCGGGTTGGGATTCGAGTGTGTCTCCCCCAATATTTTTTCATCTTCCCCTTTTTTCGTCAATCGGTCGATGACACACACGCTGAACGTTACATTACACCATAAAACCGTCGACCTTTTCGCGTGTCATATTTCCAATTCATCGAAGTTGAAATTTATGAGCTTGTTTACACTGTGACTCGATGGATCAGCCAGCCAAGCTGGTAAACCGTGCCAGTCTAACTTCACGCCATGCCGAAAATGATCAAAAGATGATGAATATTCGGATGAGTTTTACAGTAAACAGGCGATATTTTAATTTCAACGATTTACGACAACACCGAGCATTGCGAGCATGATTCAAACAGCACAAGAATTGATTGGTTTGTAGAAACATTGTTCAATTTATCCCCCACGGTACATCGTTTGAGTATTTTTTGCAGGACATTTTCATTTAAGTTCGACCATGAGAATTCGACTCTGCCCTTGTATGCAAAAGTGACGTAAACGCCATCGAGTATATATTTCAGGAAATCAATTTTTGTCTTACATGGTACGGGTTGGAGCATGCATTCATCACATTGTTTTCGCGTTTTATAAGTCATTTTTCATTTTTATTTGAAGTCGCTTGTACTGAAAGATGCGGATTTTCGTAGCGCACTTCAAAATACGAAAAAGTGAAATTTGACCAAAGTCGCGTTTACGTCACTTTTGCATACAAGGGCAGTACTGCTATAGAAATGTTGGAATATCGGTAAGCGCTAAAGCTATTTGCTTGAAATTTTGGGATTTTTGGTGAAGTCAATGAAATAAACGGATTTGAGTCTATTTATCAAAAAATCAGTTTACTCTCTTCCTTCTATCCCTGCACACTTAATTTAAATTACTGGGTACAGTAAAATTTTGCTGGGGTTTTGAACAGCAAACCGTTCGGTAATCAATTCAGTAAAACAATTTGGTACCGAACTCTGCGCAATCCGTTCTATCCAAACGTCAAAACGTGGTCAGTCAGCAGTTTCCTCTGAAAATGGCGACTTGACAGATGATTTGCTGTACCTGTTTTGTAAGTTTTTGACGAGGTTCGGTAACGTTGGTACAATTTTGCCGAACAATCAGTCAGTATTTTACTGGATAATGTTTATGTACCGAAAAAAACAGAAGAGCTGATAAATTCAGTAAAAAATATTGCGGGTTTCAGTAAATTATTCGAAAAAATACTGAAAATCGCTAAAAATGAAAACTATTCTGCAAATTTTTAAACAATTTGCTGACAGCTCCTTAAAAATATCACTTTACTGAGCAAGTCGTCAAAAGAAATTATTGAACAAGTTTGGGCTGGGTTAGTGTGTGGAAGTATGTGCTAACGCTACAATCACTACTGAATTATTAGTTATACTCAATATTGATTTCAGAAATCGGAAACGAAAGGCAATACAGTGGAGACCCGATTTTATCAGCACCCCATTTTATCAGCCCCCGATTTTATCTACGTCCGATTTCATCAGCTTCATATGAAAATTAATAGTTGGTAGTTTGATGGGCTCTAGCACACGAACCAAGTTGAATTCTAGTAAATCCTTGTGCATATATTTCTTATCTTAGAGATCCGAAAATGCAAAAATAAAAATATTATTTTTTTTAAATTTTGCTCTTTAAGTTCCCCTTAAGGGGAACTTAAAGTAAAGAATCAGAAAAAAGTTGCGAGGCTATATCTAAGGACCAAAGAAGAATATTTTAAGAGCTTCGTTTTATTAAAAATACAGAAAAATATATGTCCCGATTTTGTCAATGTCCCTGTTTATTCAGCTTAAAATTCGCCAAGGGGCTGATAAAAACGGATCTTCACTGTATTCAATACCTTGCAAATCAATAAAACCAACAGTCACCAACCACCTCAAAGTGCCATTATGTGTGCGGTATAATGAAAGCTTAGTACCAGCTGCAGTAAGCGCACTGAAATTGTCTCGCTCGGCCAAGTGTGTCCACAATTTTTCGCCCCAATGCCTGCAGTCAAACAATCACTTTGTCATATTGACATTCTTACTTCCCTGGAAGTAGCCAGCCAATCCGTGTGCCAGCTCTCACCTACCGAGATGCGACCGGTGGACCAAAATGGATTATCGCAAGCAAATTCGTTCGTTAACGCGAAACAATATGCAAACAAGCGATTTGAATATTTTGAAATCTGTCCTTCTGATAAATATTTATCATTTTCCAGCGGCCATGGACCGTGGGGCGGTTGGTTGGTGTGAAAACAGAGTATGTAAATAAAACATTCGAGCGGCAGTCACAGCCGTCGCCACTTTACAAAGGGGATTGCAGTTGATTCAAACCAAAAGATCAGAAAATGGAAAGCGCGAGGAATTCAATTTGAAAATCTGTCGCTACTAAGAGGGAATTCGCTTGGTGGGTTTGATTGGAAAGAACGGCCACCCAAGAATAGGCAAACCGCGTGGGTCTTTGTTTGCACGAATTAGGCATGTTTTAGTTGACCGTCCTGCCATCGACCGAATGCGAGTTTGCTAATTTACATTGTTTACTTTTAATTTGCACAAATTTCCTGCATTGCAAGGATCGCGGATGTTTTGTTTTGCCGTTCCAGAGAATAATTACAGTTTTCCTGTATGGTATAACACATTGATCGCGACAATGAAATATACATACACATATCTACAGTGCAGCTTGCAAAGCTTTCCTAAAAAGGAAAAATTGCCAGCGATAAATTTTCCGCTCTCGATCCGTCCCAATTTGTAAAATGCCATCACTATACAAGAGCGTCCACAGCGTCGCCCAATTACCACTTTATCGCGTGCTTTGTTTCCCGTAATAGGTTTCTCAAATGCACATCCTCTCCCCATGGTTCAATTTTTACACCACATATCCTTCCGTTTATCAAGTGTGAAAACACAAAACCCTTCCCGTCCCACCCAAATATCTGTTTGACATAGATTCGTCGGGGCATGACTGCATGTTCGCTCGCCTGATTCTTCAATTTTCTGGCACCGAAAACAGGAATATTTGCTTGTGTTTGGTGTCTGTCTTTGTCTCATTCACCCCCTCCGAAGAACTGAAAGTCCCGTTTTCGCCTATCTTTGTTTGGGCAAATTAAATTTACAACATCCAGCACTCGATGAAGCGCATCGGAAAGTTGTCGTTTTCCACCATTCTGAAACCATAGAAGAGGGAGAAATGGACTGCTGATCTGGGAAAAGTTGAACGGAATGTAGCGACGAGTGTCAACCAATTTTCACACATTTGATGAAAAAATCGCTACATTGGGGAAGCGACACTGAATCCATCAGGGGTATGTTTCCACGCGATGATCAAACAAGAATTCCAACGGATTTTTTCTGCCCTATCATCGGTGGATGATTTGTTTGATTTTCTCGGACAGTGTGCGGTTCACTGCCGATTGTCGCCGTCGGTTCATTTTAAATCAGTTTCCAATGTGTCCACAACATTTTAGGAACCATCCATAGACCGCGTGAACAATTTCGGGGAGGGTAAGGGGTACGAAAAGAGAGAGGAGTGTGGAATTGGCAAATGTACACGTGGGATATTCATGGTTTAGTTTATTTTTGATTATATGAAAAGAAAACAAATCTAGACCATTTGTTCAAAACGACCTATCTACAATGAGTGACTCTGTTCGTTTACTTTCTCTTCTGTTAATAATTCGGTCGCTTTGACATTTATCCCTCAACTCTTTGCATAATATGCTAGTCAAAACCACCGTCACTCATTGTAGATATGTCTTTTTGAAAAAACGCTCAAGAAATATGTATCGCTAGATTTTAATCTTAAAATGGTTCTACATGTGTTACACACTTAAATCGCTTATGCCATCATGGTGTGTGCCTGTGCATGCATTTGTGCAAAACAAAAATATTGTTAACCATTATCACCACAAAATGAGCAGTAGTTATGCAGTTTAGTTATGCACTAAAAGCACTTAGCAAAATTTTACTGCCAGAAATGCTTGATTCAAAATTCCGTAAACTTATCAAAACCCACTATTTTTGGATAAATATTTGAAAGCTCATCATGAACGATTTACGAAAACCGTGACCAAGTTCTTGAGATTATGAACTTATATATATACTTCTTATTCTTGAATACTTACTCCAAAAACTCATTCGCCCCGGATATATACATGACGTTACATTCAAATGTTTGGTTGGGTTACTGTTGTTCCCTGAACATGTTTAGTTTTGTGTTATGATTCTTGTATTTAATTTAGGGATGCACACCCGACAGTTAAACGATGTTCATGATTTCAGGACCTTATTCGCGATTTTTGTGATATCTCATTACGTTACCGTGCTATTTTATTCATGAGTTTTTCTGTCAGACTGGCGGGATTTATGTTCATGATTTCAGGATCTTAGTAACGATTTTTGATAAATCATTGCGGGTTGTGTGATTTATGTTCATGATTTCAGGATCTCAGCAACGACATTCATAATTTCTGTTCACGTTATCGTGACATTTTATTCTAGAGCATACTTTCGAATTTGACACGTGGAGTAATGTGTTATATTCATGGCAGCAGCAATTTTATCATAGTGTTCGTGATTTCTTTTTGCCTGAATGCGATCTGTTATTTTCTTTTTGGTTATTATCGATTTTTGTTGACTTGGAGTAACGTGACACTAGGATTGATTCGTGGTATTTTGTTCTATGAACTATATCACGAACACGATTTGTGGTGCTCAGCGCAGTTCTCGTATTTTGTCCAGACATCACACTGAACCTTATCAAATTAATGACGATGTTCGAAGTCCTAATAGATTTTTTTATACCCACTGATCATTTCTATTACTGGTCGCAAGCAGCTAGACATTTCATAAAAATGTGCATGGAAAAAAATGTTCCACGAATAGTACTTTACATTTCGTGAAATAGTTCACGAAAAAATTTCATTACCATGTTTGGATGAAATTGAAAATGAAAATTGGATATTTTCTAAACATCACAAGCACGCAAAATAAATCGTGAATCATGTGCTGGGAATATCATGAACCAGTTCACGAATCCATGAATAATATTTCATGAAATCGTGAGCTATTCCATGAGCACGAATGGTAAGGCTTGACTGTAATGCTAAGTATCATGAACCAGATCACGAATACATGAATAATATTTCATAATTTGTCAACTCTTTGACGAGTACGGATGGTCCGACGTGGCTTTTATACTAGGTATCATGAACCAGTTCATGAATACGTGACCACAGATTTTTTCACTTCAGAAAAATATCAACGACCTCGGCTGGGATTGAACCCAGACCGATTGGAATGAGTGGTGGTCACACTTACCACTCAATTACTGGCCCCGTTTTACTAACCAACCTGTAACTTTAAAACCAAAAGTCAGATCCAAATGAAATTCAATAGCAGTCAATAAGATTACTGTTTCTCTCATTTGGAATCAAGTTTGCAAAAATCGATCAAGAATTCGCTGGGAAACAGGTAATTTGTAATTTGTTTATTGTGGGCTTTAACCGGGTGGTCATTCGTCCGGTGTGATATTAGTTTAAGAACTTGGCGGGTTGCCCGGGGGCATCAAGAACCTTCTTAGGTGGCCAATGTGGTCAAAGCTACTTTGGTTGGTCATAAGTGATCTAGACCTGCAAATCCATGTAATGTTGCATCCACTTGAATATGTATTGCAGTGAAGACCCGTTTTTATCAGCCCCTTGGTGAATTTTAGGTTGATAAAACCGAGACGTTGTTAAAATCGGGACATATATTTTTCCTTTTTTTAAGAATCCGAAGTTCTTAAAATGTTCTTCTTTAGTCCCTAGATATAGCCTCATCACCTTTCCTGATTATTTAGCTTAAACTTCCCTTAAGGGAGTCTGACAGTGTAAAATTAAAAAAAAATATTTTTTTTGCGTATTTCGGATCTCTGAGATAAGAAAAACATGCTCAAGGAAGGATTTACTCGAACAGGCACGTAGCCAGAGGGGGGGCTAGGGGGCTAAAGCCCCCCCCGAAACTTTTCAAAAATAAATTTAAGAAGCAACATGTTTTTCGGTAACTCGTAAAAAAATTGTATCTTGTTTGGTTTCAACAAATTAATGGGAGAATGGTGAGGAAGATTGCTATTTCGAGCCACCGAAGACATCGGTCACGATATCTACTCAGTATGCCGAGTCTGATAACACACTTCCTTTCATATTGTGTGACTCGTCGGAAGAACAAAAGAAACTGTTACTTTAATTCTTGCTGGGGTGATCCGTCGGATGATTGAATCGTAGAAGCAAGAAGTGGTGCTCCAGCCAAACGTGGAGGCTATTGACTTCTGGAATTTTTGCATAACCGAATTTCATGATGGGGAATATTTGCTGAAGGTGAAAATAGAGGTTATGCTTACGAACATCGCCTTTAACGAGTTCTACCTTGTCAGGCATTCAGTACTTATGTTACTCAACAAATTAGCCTAGGCGAAACCAGTCATTTTGCAACTTGTAATACGTGGTTGATTCTCATATATATGGATGATGAGAAAATCAATGTTCGTCTACAAGATCTGATACCTCTTACTTGAACCGCGGGCGAACGACCAGGAGGTTAAAGCCCCAATAAACAAACTTAACTTCTTTGCACCGTGGCCATTAAAAGATTCCTGTCACATTTGGAAAAAATGTAATTTATTATAAAGGACTCATCTAGGAATTAGACGGGTAGGGTCAGCTAGGATTTCGTCCTAGCTGACCCTGCACGCACAAAACGCAATGCGATAATATCATCATACACGTTACATCTTTGCACATCCATAGTCTCCAATACGATTACCTGAAAAACAAACAATTGCCAAATTTGTGGCTGCTGTTCATATAATATTGACGGCAAAAACTGCGTCCAGTATCTCAAAATTAACAGTCAGCATCATCATTGAGGAAGTCGACACTGGTGGCCCGTAAGGGGACAAAACAAAAATGAAATCAGACATTCGCGAACTGCCATGTCCATAGCAGTTACCACGATAATAATACGGGAGTGTACAAGATAGATATGAACGACCACCAAGACGCGGTTGGTTATGAAAAATATTTCTCAATCAGTAAACAGGTCAATCGCACGAGATCTGTTGGACAACCATTAGCGTTTTATCATTTTCATTGTTTACATCGTGGAAATATATTAAAGACTCAAGGCTTCATTTAGCTAATGCATTGAACCGACTCAAGTAAACGAATTGTATAATAAAAAATTAGAAGTTTCATAGAAAACTGAGTACAAAAACTGTCCCAAAATTAACATTTATCGCTAGTAATGGTATCTAACAAAACTCCTTTTATGCTAGATATTGGCCTGAATAAAGAAAGTTAGTTAAATCATACGCAAATTGAATTTCTGTAATAGATTAGAGCAATGTGCGCTTAATATAAACGTCAAGCATCTTCCAAACTGTTTTCTTACATTCTTTAGCTAAAAATAATTGACACGTATTTTTTGGTTTGGCTAAATATTATATTTTTTTCAAGTTATTCGCTTTTGAACTTTTGAAGTCTATAAAATTGAACATTTTTCAATCACTGATAACTCGGAAACGACTCGATATATGGAAAAAAATATTAAATAAAAAAGTTGCGTTTTCAAATAAGCTTACCAAAAAAAATCACAATTTTTTTGTTATATAACTTATGAAATTTGCAATTACTTGAAACAAATTGAATTTTTTTAAGGCTGGACCAAATTTTTTATTTATTATTTTATTTAAGTATTAAAATCGTGTTAAAAAGATTGTGTAAAAATTTGGCAGTGGAATTCTTTGCGAGATATTACAATTATAAACATAAAACATGGCAATTTTACACTAAACGCCCAGCGAAAGGCCTGTTATAACTGAAATGTCTCGTAACACTTCGAGTTCCATTCTGAATTTTTCACATAATCTTCTTAATATAGTTATGTAATCAAAATAAATTTGATTTCGGGGGACTTGCTAAATATTTGCTTTTGACATGAGAATACCCCCAAAAAAGTCTTAAATTTGCAGAATGCGAGTCATTCCACGATTTACAACTATAATTTTAGTTCCCTTCAATTTTTTTGCACTCTTTAGCTGAAAATTATAGACACGATTTTTTTACTTTGGCTGAATTTGATTTTTTTTTCAAGTTATGAGTTTTTGAACTTTATAAAGTACTAGCTAATACCCATCGCACGTTGATGCGACTTTCAACGAAATAGGAGGAAACCATAATTTGTTCCGAAGCGCCTTCTTGTAGGCAGATAATCCCCACCAATAGCACACAAACACGCTCCATAACAAATTCCTACTATGCATAAATTTTTACGGCAATTGGTTAAGCCGTTTGGGAGTCCATAAATCACATACATACAAATATCGACTTTTAATAATATAGTGATTTTTTAAAGTTTTATAAATTTAATAGAATTGGACATTTTTCATTCCCTCATAACTGAGAAACTATTAGATTTCTGGAAAAAAGCATTAAATAATAAAAGCTGCGTTTTCGGAAGATCTCGGCGGATTTTTTTGTAATATTTGTTTTTGTTAAATAATTTATGTATTATGCAAATATTAGTAACAAATTTTTTTCAGGGTGGAGCCAAAAAAATTTTTTTAGCTTTTTCAAATAATTTATAATTATATCGAGAAGATTGTGTACAAATTTCAGAAAGAAATTCGAAGTATTTTACGAGATATTTCAATTACAATAGGCCTATCACTAGGCGTTTGGTGTAAAATTGCCTTGTTTTAAGTTTATAATTGTAATATCTCGCAAAGTATTTTGATATCCACTCCCAAATTTTTGCACAATTATTTTAACATGATTTTTAATATTTAAAGAAAATAATAAGTAAAAAATTGGTCCAACTTTAAAAAATTCAATTTGTTTCAAACAATTGCAAATTTCATAAGTTATATAACAAAAAGAAATTGCTATTTTTTTCAGTAAGCTCACAACTTTTTTATTTAATATTTTTTTCCATATATCGAATCGTTTCCGAGTTATAAGTGATTGAAAAATGTTCAATGTTATAAACTTCAAAATCATATTTAGCCAAAATAAAAAATACGTGTCAATTATTTTAACTAATGAACGCAAGAAAAAAAAATGGAAGGAATTCAAATTTTGATTGTAAATCAGACGTGGAATGACCCATATATTTTGATCCTATTGATCACCAAAGATTCTCCTTCCTAACTGGGGTATGCCAAAAAATTATGTTAGCATGATGCATTAGAACTGGTAATAGTTACAGGACGCCAGATCAAGAAAATAGAAGTTGAACCATCTACAATTCGTTTGCTAAATCAGAAGATTTTGTGCAAATTTCGACATTCTCTTCGATCGAACATTTTATGGATATTTTTCTACTCATTTCGATTTAGCGTCATCTACACCTTTTAAACGTGTAGCTTAGAACACCTTGCGTTTTCCAGCACCGTCAAGGATTGTCATATTCGGTTAGCGCATAAATACTGAGAACTCTAGAATATCCATTGTTGCAACGAGAGTAAATTGTAACTTGTAAATAAAAATAAATAATAAAAATCAAATTAAACATCAATAATTCGTTGATGTACTATAGCCTTTCTTGTGACAAAGAACATGGATTGTCTTAGATTTGGCTTTGTTTTCATTAAGAACTTTTCAAAATTTCGTTTAGTTTCTAGTGACAATATGAAGTAATTAGAACTAAAAGCTTTATGCAGGGGCGGGTAAAGCGTAGTTGGTAAATTGATTACCTTTTACGCAGCTCATCACGGTTCGTTCATCAATCCCGCACATGTAGGGTTAGAAATTTTTCTAAAGAAATTTTCTAACCCAAAAAGAGGCGAATAACCATAAGGTTAAAACCTGTATAATCGAAATAAAAAAGCTTTATACAATAATTTTTTAAGCCCCTCCCGAAATAAACTCCTGGCTACGGGCCTGTACTCGAATCAACTAAAAATTCAATAGCAGGGATCAACTAAAAATTCAATAGCAGGGGGGGGTTATACCTTTCATTTGAAACTAAGTTTGTGTAAATCGGTTGAGCCATCTCTGAGAAAATTGTGTGAGTTTATTCACGATTTTGGGAACAATTTTTTCCGAGTAGTATGATATAATTGTTGAACTAATAACTCGACTTCGTCTCATCAAGTAAGCAGAAATATAGCATACTGCATATTACATTGACTTGATAAGCGAAACCAAGTTTCGATTTCATTCATTCTCATCATCTTAATCTGAACTCTTTTTCTTGCTGGACATCACGCAGGACTAGGGGTCTACTCAGAAACACAAATAGTGTTTTCGTTTTTTGGAGACGATCCGGCGCTAGCTTAGTCCTGTCACTGAGTCAGTGTCGGATTCTGATCAGATGAAGTCGAAACGCAAATTCCATATCTAATTTAGAAAAATAGAAATCGTACCTAACAGTACTATTGTGCCGAGAGAGTGGCGTAATGGGCGAATCTAGTGCGATGAGGCTCGGCCGCATAACCGAGTCCAAGGATGAGGAGGATTCGAACCTGTTGCCGTAAGTGCAAGTAAATTTGTAATTCACTCGTTTACCCCAGTATACTCAAACATAGAGACTATCCCTAGTTTACTTCAGTATGCAGTTTAAGACAGCACGCACGAAGAGCGACGTGACGTAGCCACATTAGTGAGTACATTTTATTTAGTAATAAAGTAATGTTTAGGTACTGTGTAGAAAAGTTTATACTGCTGTTTCCAGATGTTTATGGCTATAAAGTTTGGCGATTGTGGCTATAAAGTTTAGCGATTGTGGAAATTCTCTTGTTTTCTTCAGTATTTCGGAATATTCGATTTAACGTCTCGGTAAACTCTTTCAATATTCTGTGTATGCGCATGCGCATCTATCTCCACAAAATTGTACATATAATTCATTGTAATGTGTTAGAACTCGTCGTCACTCAAGCAATCAGATGCTTTCCAGCAGACTGACGTTATCACAGAGCACGGGAGAATTTTGTCTCATGATCCTAATGTTGCACGCGTTCTATCTGGAACAGGAACCATAAATTTTATTGATTCTCGTTCAATTCCATCAAAAACCCATTGATCCTCGACAAGTCGATTTTCTTTTGCACATTTTCGTTTCGTCTATTGCTACTATTTTTGCATGACCACACCACGTCACCATCATTTGTCAAATCAATAGAAACTTCCCTTAAATAACTTTTCCAGTCTGCTATCGTTTCAGAACTCATTTTGAACTCGTTTAACGGAAATTTAGTTTTTGGGGAATCAGTACAGCTTTCAAACGCTACCAATTTGCTAAGGTATTAGTGTATTTCAATTGTTTTTTTTTCTGTCTTTTGGTACAGTCCAAACAATTCAGGGCTCAAAGTACACAATTTATTGCATGTGGGACATATTTTTCGTGCAAAATTACACAATAATTTAAAAAAAATCATTCTTCACCTTTCTCTAAAAATCTCTTAGTGAAACAAGCACTGTGATTCCTCCATTTCAAACAGAAAAAACCGGAAAAATGATTTTTGAAAATATACATTGAATTTGACCTTGCGATTTTTATTGATAGGTTTAATAAAAATTTGAAATTTTGTTCTGATTCGAAGAATTTTCCAAAAAAAATGAGAATATATTAGGTTTGATTTTTTGTTTCGAATTCATTTCGTCATTAACTAGCACCAACTTAGGGCCAAGTTAGACCAGGCTTCATTTTACTCATCTTTGCAACGAAGAGATAGAGAAATATTTTACCCCCTCTAACATGAGTTTTATTTTGGTGCTCATTTTTTGCCCAGTAACTAGGAGAGCAGAGAGACACCACATTCTCTCATTGCTGAATCCTCTTGCTTGTGACATTCATTGGAAAATGCTTTTCAACGCTAAGCATTGCATACATACAGAACATTTTGCATGTCACTAGGTGTTCATTTTACCACCAGCACATGTTCATTTTACCCACACACTGTCTCTTTTTTGGACATGTTTTGAAATCAAGAATAATGTTTGAAAACTTACACCGAAGTATTTACACCAAATATGTACAAAACATGTCTACCAAGAAACATATAAGGTGATTGTAGTATCTCATTCACTTATTAGTTAGAAAAAGATGACTTTGCTTAACGTGTTCATTAGACTGCCCAGAAAAATGATGAATTTTTGAAAACTCAATCGGCCCACCATTAAGTCGATTCCTAGTCCCACCAGGAGTACTTGAACCAAATTTGAAGCCAATCGGACAAGTCTAACTACCGGACCAACGTGCCTGAAGTTTGTATGGGATTTTTCAACAATTTACATGGGGAAAACCCACTAGCGCGCATTTTCGCCGCTAGGTGGCACTGTATGCATCGTATTATCACTGTAAGTAAAAATAAGAAAGATAATTTAATTGTACACAACTTTGTCGAAGACTGCTAGTAAATCCGGCTTTGTTCAACGAAGTTATTAAACTTTTAACGAAGTGATGTCTGAGTCAGTTTTGCATGGAGCTTAGCAGTGCATGGTTGTGTATCAGTACTCGAGTCCCGCGAATTATACATTTTTGTGAAATAAGGGTTAGATTTAGCTGAATGGTATGCTCAGAAGAATTATAGTAAATAATACGAGTCATGCTTTGATTAGAAAATTTTAGATCCACCTGTTACCGCATAGAGGGCGCCAACACTAACATTTCAACGAAGAGAGATATAAACTTGGTGTCTTCTACAAAGTTGTAGAACAGGCATTTTTGAGGATTTCTTCCGAACATCTTGATACTCTATCTCTCTTCTATGAAAAGTTAGTGTTGGCGCCCTCTATGCGGTAACATGTAGAACTAAAATTTTCTAATCAAAGCATGACTCGTATTATTTACTATAGGTCTTCAGAACATACCATTGAGCTAAACCTAACGATTATATCACAAAAATGTTTAGTTCGTGTGAATCGAGTACTGATACAAAACCATGCACTGTTAGGCCCCATGCAAAACTGACTTAGACATCACTTCGTTAAAAGATTAATAATTTCTTTTAGCAACGCCGGATTTACTAGCAGTCTTCGACAAAGTTGTAGACAATTAAATTATCTTTCTTATTTTCACTTATAATGATAATACGATGCATACAGTGCCACCTAGCGGCGAAAATGCGCGCTGGTGGGTTTTCTCCATGTAAATTGTTGAAAAATCCCATACAAACTTCAGGCACGTTGGTCCGGTAGTTAGACTTGTCCGATTTGCTGCAAATTTGGTGCAAGTACTCCAGGTGGGACTAGGAATCGACTTAGAGGTGGGCCGATAGGGGTCATTTTTTTCCTGTCACTCAAGGGTTCATTTTACCACCAGTTCCACTATTTGTGTCCGTCGGAACATGATTCCTTTATTGGAGCAGGGAAAATTAATAATGTTTATATTGATCCGAATTCGATTAGATTCAGTAAATTTCTTTGATTTTAAATTCTTGTATGACCGCCCCTATCGATAGATCGGAGGTTTGGGCGTGCCGACTTGTTCCTTGTGAACTATGTTTGCTTTCACGGACACTGGAAAACAATTCATGTTATCACGTTGTCAATTTTCCTCAGACATGGTTTAATAAATTTATCATAGTCATCGATTTGAAACTGCTCCCCTTTCACTAATCAAATCAAACGATTTTCTCTACTACTTGAAATACCTACCCGAAACGGAGCACAAACCGATTCTAAGCAACCCAATTCCGCCGCCATATTGGCTACCATATTTCCTTTGTCCAGCCCAAAATATATGTAGTCCGCATATGGCGAAAAGCTCGGGCCGGCTAACAAAAGCAAATACTAAATTATTTGCTTGTTTTCCACCGAGTTGCCAAGTGACTGAACTTCCTAGTTGCCGGAAAGTGTGGATACCGACAGTTTGGGAAATGATAAATTTTCCAATATCTAACAATAGCAGTGCGAACATCGCTGCCTGCGAGAGTACATAGAAGCCCGTTGGATATGGGGCTGTACATAGCAAACAAACTGGTCGTCGTCAGCTGCGTGGATTTCGTCGTGGCAGTCGTTTCACTACATTTTGCAGAGAACACCAGAGAACTGAAGTCCGAATCAATATACCGACAAAGCGAACAAGTTACCCGGATTAGTACGAACGGCAGTGGAGTGAATTCTGAAATCGTTGGAAAAGCTACTGTATATAGCCGATGCTGTAGTGCGGGTCTTGCCAACCACAGTCGGAATTTTCTTGCTTATTTGTACACCGAAAAGCGATATGGCCGCGCGAAGGGAGCAGCACAAGCTGTGCGATGGAAAATAGCAATAAAACGCCTTTATGTACCGAAACGAGATAGGCTATAAATGTTTATACACACATATCTCACTTCGCCACCAAAAGCGAGAAAAGTGGCAAAAACATGGTACAATTGGATGGGTCTAAAATAGGAATTTGTTGGCAATCGCAATGGTTAGTGTGGCCCTGTGGAAAATTCGATACAATGACGTTCGGGCAACAAGGTTGAACCACACAAAAAACCTACGTTTGTTTGCACAACCCTGTCGTGTTCAATCTTACGGCAATATAACAACGACGGAGGCGAACGTTCGTAATCAAACCCGTTGATCCCGGTATGGCACCCGTTTTAATGTGGCATCTCCATGTACTGATACAAAACATGTCTTCCCATTCCAAATACCGTCGCATTCAGGAAAACAAAAGGAGTGGTTTCATGTTTCCTTTCATCTCGTTTATTTTCTTAGCTGATGTATATATGGCGTGAGGAACGGTATGTTCCATGAAAAAAATGTGAAAATCGTGGCACCTCTTTCATGGAGTTTGTGTTCTAGTTCGTTATTCGATGTGTCAACTATCATTCGCGGTGACCTTCTCCATAAGCGGAGGCGGAATTGAAAGAATGACTTTATAACATACAACTCCAGCATCGAGCTTAAGCAGTGAAACATTAGAACGACATGTTTCACTTTATATTATTTGTATACCTTGTTCACTTATAAAAGCAAAATAGCCTCTCATTCATACCTTACAAATATGTCGTCAAGAACGAGTTCTGAGCAAAACATACACACCTAGAAAAAATAGTGTAAATTTACGTCTCCTGACCATGACAAATACCAGCATCAAAAATGACTTAGTTTTACGTTTGATTTTAATTTTACATGAGGTTTAATTTCGTAAATCATGTAAAATTACTCCACATACAGCGTTTGTTCTGAATGGTAGGAAGTATAATTTTATGTCATTGCGCATGTAAAGTATATGTAGCATGTAAAATTAAACGGAACACGGTAATGTTTCGTCATTTCGTGAATTACTAGTTGTTGAATTGTGTCATGTTTGCAATTACGTCAACGATAAAATTCAGATTTTTTTGGTGTGTAATATTAACTATTATTCGACGACTTTACTTTGAACTCTCCATAAGGCCCTGAGTTTTGGGCTATTAACGAATGTTATATTAATAGAAAAACGGATCTTTTACTTAGCTTAGAATATATTTACATTTATTTAGTAATAAAAACTGTTTTGAGAACATAGTTGCTACCACCCGTTAGAAAATGTCAGTCTTCCTAATGTTTGATGTATTCCCAACGAGATTGGTGCGAATATAAAGACAAATCAAGCTGGATCAGAAATTCAGAAAGAAATGAAGGTGGATTACTGGTTATTACCTGATTAACAGTAAATAACATATGGATTCTGTGGATAAGTTGAAAAATAAAACCACAGATTAAAGGCGTTCATTTATTCATTTTATTTTTTCTTTGTAATTTTTGCCACTCATAAACCAAGTTTTCGGATTAAAAATAGATATATTTACAAATTTGCATCACCAACTTATAGGGTCTAGAGTATTTTTTCAAAATCGAGCTAATTTTATTGTTCAAAAGGAAATCACCGTATTTTTTTTTTTCAAAAAACTTCACCAAACTGAATCTTTTCACTGTATCTCAATAAAAAGTAATAAGAAGAATTTCCTAACAAGTAGATTTCATAATATTGGAACACTCCTCGCTTCATATTCCTGCGTTATGAACGAAACAAAGAGGTGACAATATAGTTTCCACCGCCTTATAAAGGGTTAAATTTCTCACTTCAACACTCACTTTATCAAGTTATGTCAGAATAGCCAAAATATCTATAACTAAGCATCAATACATAGATTTTTGAAAAAGTGTTTGCAAATTGCTTCAACTCTCCTCCTAGAGAGGTATGCTGTAACATGGATGAAAGTCACAATCGTCTGAACTCTCGATCGAAGCAGATCGTTTTCTTGTGCTGTGCATAGAGTGGATCAATATAAATATATACATTGTGAAGGCCAGTCATTGTTTGCGGCAGGCTTTGTTCGCCGGTGCCTAGGTTGGTGAAGTGAATAGTTCAATAACCGGACAAGCCGCTATATAAGCTAAGTATCTTTTTTTTCTCATTTCCCTTTCCCCCGATCTGTCGCTACTTCTTAGATCCCTTTCCCCTGAATATAAGTTTCATCTCTCGTTTACACCACGTGCTATCCTCGTGCCTAAATGGCCGAGGGCGAAGTAACATTGGATGGGAATGATATTCCCATGGATATACCGGATAAACCCGAAATTACTCCCTCCCCTGATTCCCCCAGTCCTCCTCGTATTAAAACATACCCACCCAGTTCAACTGGGCCCTGGGTGGTCTATTTCCGGCCCATTACGAAATCGCTTAATATTTTAGAGATCTCACGGGAGCTGACTGCTAACTACCCGGCCGTAGCTCAGATAACACGTGTTAGAGCTAATAAGATACGCATATTAGTGAATGACCTCGACCAGGCAAACCAGATTGCTCGCAGCGAGCGCTTTACAAAGCAATTTAAGGTGTATATACCTTGTTTGGCAGTGGAGATCGACGGGGTCGTTGCCGAACCGGGTTTGAAGTGCGAAGACGTGTTGAAGTATGGAGTTGGTTGCTTTAAGGACCCCTCACTTGAACATGTGAAGATTCTGGAATGCAAGCAATTGTATTCAGCAAAAACTGAGAATAATAAGACAACTTATTCATTGTCAGACTCGATTCGGGTGACTTTCTCCGGGTCTTCCCTCCCCAACTATGTCCTCCTGGATAAGGTTCGTCTACCGGTTCGCCTGTTTGTACCGCGGGTAATGAACTGCAGCAATTGCAAGCAGCTGGGCCACACAGCCACCTATTGTGGCAATAAGAAAAGGTGCGGCAAATGCGAGGGAGAACATGAGGATGACGCTTGCAGTGGAGAAACTGAGAAGTGTATTTACTGCGGGGGCCTTCCGCATGATCTTAAATCATGCCCCGCGTACAAACAGCGCGGGGATAAAATTAAGCGCTCCCTTAAGGAACGCTCGAAGCGCTCTTATGCAGAAATTCTTAAGAATGCTTCGCCATCTGTCCCTTCCGAAAATTCCTTTGCTCTTTTGGCTGGCGTTGAGCAAGAATCTGACGACCCACAAGAGGGAACATCTTTGGTTAACCCAGGGGAGTCCAGGAAGAGGAAAAATCAAGCTTCTCCTAGATTGCCTCGTAAGGGTGCCAAGGTGTCGTCCACTCAGAGTGCGCCAACTACAATCAATAAATCCAACGGAAGTGATGCACTAAAGCCGAAGCAATTTGCTCCAGGACTTGGAAATTTTAATTCTAACAAAGAGTATCCACCACTTCCAGGGACACCAAAAACCCCAAGTGTTCCCTTTTTTCAAACAAATACTCAGTCCAGTAGCGGACTAATGAAATTTTCTGACATAGTGGACTTAATTTTCACAGCTTTCAATGTTACTGATCCTCTTAAAAGCATTCTGATACATTTTCTCCCTATGGTGCAAACATTTTTGAAACAGTTGACTGCTAAATGGCCCCTCCTTGCAGCGATCGTATCCTTCGATGGCTAAGTCATCAAACGAGGTCACTGATTCGATCACTGTCCTACAGTGGAATTGCAGAAGTATCCTCCCGAAAATCGATTCCTTCAAATTCTTACTAAACAGTTTAAAATGTGATGTTTTCGCATTATGTGAAACTTGGTTAACTTCCGATATAAATCTCAACTTCCACGACTTTAATATAATCCGTCTGGATCGAGAAAACCCTTATGGAGGAGTACTTTTGGGGATCAAAAAGTGCTATTCTTTCAACCGAATTAACCTCCCTTCGACACCAGGCATTGAAATTGTCGCTTGTCAAGTTCTAATCAAAGGTAAAGACCTTTGCATTGCTTCCATCTACATTCCTCCTAGAGCCTCGGTAGGGCACCGAACGCTTTGTAATATCACGGAATCCTTACCGGCACCGCGGCTAGTTCTGGGAGACTTTAACTCGCACGGTACGGTATGGGGCTGT
Organism: Topomyia yanbarensis; assembly: GCF_030247195.1. NCBI lineage: Eukaryota > Metazoa > Arthropoda > Insecta > Diptera > Culicidae > Topomyia > Topomyia yanbarensis. The sequence continues at coordinate 108,681,084 of NC_080672.1, read as the reverse complement.
CTTCATGATGATAATAGATCAACATTAATCCAAGATCTTTGCGACAATTTCAACATGACCATCTTAAACACGGGAGAAATGACGCGGATTCCTACACCACCAGCACGCGCAAGCGCGTTGGATTTATCGCTTTGCTCGACACCGCTACAGTTAGATTGCATGTGGAAGGTGATCCCTGATCCCCACGGTAGCGATCATTTGCCTATCGTGATTTCAATTGCTAACGGTTCAAGACCATCGAAAACAATCAATGCCTCGTACGACCTCACACGGAACATTGATTGGAAGAGTTACGCGACCGCGATATCCGTTAAAATCGAATCCACTCAAGAACTTCCTCCGGAGGAAGAGTACAGGTTTTTGGCTGGCTTGATTCTCGACAGTGCGAATCAAGCTCAGACTAAACCAGTACCCAGCGCGAATACCCATGGACGGTCTCCCACCCTGTGGTGGGATAAAGAGTGCTCAGAGCTGTACGCGGAAAAGTCCACTGCATATAAGGCCTTCCGGGAAGACGGGTTACCCGCTAGCTATCTACAGTACGCGTCGTTAGAAAGGCGAATGAAGAGTCTAATGAAAGCCAAAAAACGCAGTTATTGGCGCCGGTTCGTCGACGGGTTAACGAGAGAAACAGCGATGAGCACTCTTTGGGGTACGGCTCGACGTATGCGTAACCGTAATAGTACCAACGAGAATGTGGAATATTCAAACCGTTGGATATTCGCTTTCGCCAAGAAGATCTGTCCGGACTCTGTCCCGGTACAGAAAACGTGCCGCGCCGCGTCTCCTCACGATACCGCGAACGAAACACCGTTTTCGATGGTGGAGTTCTCACTTGCTCTCTTATCATGCAACAATAACGCCCCAGGGTTAGACAGAATCAAATTCAACTTGCTGAAGAATCTGCCTGACACTGCAAAAAGGCGCTTGTTGAATTTATTTAACAAGTTTCTTGAGGGTAACATTGTCCCTCATGACTGGAGGCAAGTGAAGGTCATCGCCATCCAAAAACCAGGAAAACCAGCCTCCGACCACAACTCGTATCGGCCGATTGCAATGCTGTCCTGTATTCGGAAGTTATTCGAGAAAATGATCTTGTTTCGCCTCGACAATTGGGTCGAAGCAAATGGCTTACTGTCAGATACACAATTTGGCTTCCGCAAAGGCAAAGGGACGAACGATTGCCTTGCGTTGCTTTCTACAGAAATCCAAATGGCCTATGCTAACAAAGAGCAGATGGCATCAGTCTTCTTGGATATTAAGGGGCTTTTGACTCAGTTTCTATCAACATTCTGTCAGAGAAGCTGCACCAGCATGGTCTTTCACCAATTTTAAATAACTTTTTGCTAAACCTGTTGTCTGAAAAGCACATGCACTTTTCGCATGGCGATTTAACAACATTGCGATTTAGCTACATGGGTCTTCCCCAGGGCTCATGTCTAAGTCCCCTGCTCTACAATTTCTACGTGAATGACATTGACGATTGTCTTGCCAATTCATGCACGCTAAGGCAACTTGCAGACGACGGCGTGGTCTCTGTCACAGGGCCCAAAGCTGCCGACTTGCAAGGACCATTACAAAATACCTTGGACAATTTGTCTGCTTGGGCTCTTCAGCTGGGTATTGAGTTCTCCACGGAGAAAACTGAGTTGGTTGTTTTTTCTAGGAAGCGTGAGCCGGCGCAACTCCAGCTTCTATTAATGGGTGTAACGATCAATCAGGTTTTCACATTTAAATATCTCGGGGTATGGTTCGACTCTAAAGGTACCTGGGGATGTCACATTAGGTATCTGAAACAGAAATGCCAACAAAGGATCAATTTTCTCCGAACAATAACTGGAACATGGTGGGGTGCCCACCCAGGAGACCTGATCAGGTTATACCAAACAACGATATTGTCGGTGATGGAGTACGGGTGTTTCAGTTTCCGCTCCGCTGCGAACATACACTTCATCAAACTGGAGAGAATCCAGTATCGTTGCTTGCGCATTGCCTTGGGTTGCATGCACTCGACCCATACGATGAGTCTCGAAGTGCTGGCGGGCGTTCTTCCGCTAAAAAATCGATTTTGGGAACTCTCATATCGATTGCTCATCCGATGCGACATTCTGAACCCGTTGGTGATTGAAAACTTCGAGAGGCTCGTCGAGCTTAATTCTCAAACCCGATTTATGGCCTTGTACTTCGACTACATGGCACAGAGCATTAACCCTTCTTCATATACTCCCAACCGTGTTCGTTTCCTAGATACTTCTGATTCTACTGTGTTCTTCGACACATCCATGAAGGAAGAGATTCGTGGAATCCCGGACCATATACGCCCGCAAGTGATCCCCAATATATTTTATAATAAATTCCGAGAAGTCGACTGTGACAAAATGTTCTACACTGACGGATCAAATCTCGATGGGTCCACTGGCTTCGGTATCTTCAACAATACTATCACCGCTTCATTCAAGCTCAATGATCCCGCTTCAGTTTACGTCGCAGAGTTAGCTGCAATTCAGTACACCCTTGGGATCATCGACACTCTGCCCACAGATCACTACTTCATCATTTCGGACAGCCTCAGCTCCATCGAGGCTCTTCGTGCGATGAAGCCCAAAAAGCAATTCCCATATTTCCTGGGGAAGATACGGGAGTCCTTGTGTACGTTATCTGAAAAATCTTATCAAATTACCTTTGTTTGGGTCCCCTCTCATTGCTCTATTCCGGGCAATGAAAAGGCCGACTCATTAGCAAAGGTGGGCGCATTAAATGGTGACATATATGAAAGACCAATCTGCTTCAACGAATTTTTTAGTATTTGTCGTCAGAGGACACTCAGCAGTTGGCAAACCTCGTGGAGCAATGGTGAACTTGGACGATGGCTACATTCCATTATCCCAAAGGTATCAACGAAGCCTTGGTTCAGGGGGATGGATGTGGGTCGGGATTTTATTCGTGTAATGTCCCGACTTATGTCCAACCACTACACCTTGGATGCGCATTTGCGGCGTATTGGGCTTGCGGAGAGTAGTCTGTGCGCTTGTGACGAGGGCTATCACGACATCGAGCACGTTGTCTGGGTGTGCGCCGGGTATTTGGACGCCAGGTCTCAGTTAAAGGATTCCCTTCGGGCCCGAGGTAGACCACCCAATGTCCCAGTCCGAGATATGCTGGCAAATCGTGATTTCCCCTATATGTCCCTTATTTATACTTTCATAAAAACGATAAATATCCCAATTTAGCCCCTCTCTTTTTATTTCTCGTTTTAGAAGTTTTCTCCTGCTTTTTGGGACCGATCAGCTCCAGACTGCAACTATGTAACCGCCGTCGCACTTACCACTACGGAAACTGAAGCGAGAGCGACTCGAGGTCCGATGACTTTTGAAGGATTCCCCGCGGGTCCGAAGAATACCATCCGCCAATCCGACCTACTAGACTGAGGCGCTAATTTGTCTCGCTGATCTCCCGTTTGCCCGAAAGTTGCAAGTTTTGCTCTTCTCTCCCGGTCACCATCTACGCTTTCTCTCCCCTGTCCTTGATACAACTGATTCTACAGCCCCCTCTGAATATCTTGACCAAGCATAAGTCTCCGCTAAAAAAGTTCAAATTTGTATTCTGTATTCCTAGTTTTAAGATAGTTGTAACTTTACCTCTTTGTTAAAACTATTGTCCCCCATCTTGTAAATAGAATTGTATCCCTAGTTTTAAAACACCGGTGAATTTTCTCATAAACATTTGTTCCCCCTTTTGTGTACCAAACTATATTGTTAGTTTTAAGATAACTGTAAATATTTCCTAAAAAACTATTACTATTGAATTCCTTGTTTTAAAATTTTTCATAAAAAAAAATCTTTTGCTCCCTCTCTTGTATATAGAATCTTATTTCTAGTCTTAAGATAGCTGTAAAATTTTTCTTTTAAAAAAAAAATATTCACCATTGTAACCTCCTAGTTTTAAAATATCCAAAATGTAAAAAAAAAAAAATATTTCACCATTGTAACCTCCTAGTTTTAAAATATCCAAAATGTAAAAACAAAAGAATTTGGCACCGCCAAGCTAACGCATTTGTGCCTATCAAATAAACGAAATGAATAAAAAAAAAAAAAACATGGATGAAAGTGTTGATAAACTAGCAATCAATTATTTTAAACACTATCCAAACTTCTACTGAACCAAATGTTATAATTGTGCTGTTCTCATTCATTCACACTAAGATAATTGCTGGCGTCCAAAAGGGGCTACCCCCACATTGAGTCTTATGGAAATTCAAGTTTTCTCGTTCGTTTTCCGATGTTTTAAGAAAAAAGTAGTCAATCGATTCGCAATCAGTAAATTTTGTGTTGTAGCTCACATATCGGTGAGCTCGATATAATACTGCCTTTAGTTGGATTGCATTGTACGTTGACGTTTCAGCCCACAAAGTCGTTCCTGAAGGTAAGTGCCGCTCATACACTTGCTATGTATGGCTGTTTTCTAACTAATATATATTTTTTGCACAAATGTGTATTATTGAGCATATTTTGTTGAAAATTCTAGTGAAAGTTTGCTGAGCAATAGAAGATTAAGAGAAAAACGGTACATTGTGGTCGGAAAGTTAAAAACCTTGTAACAGGTCACTAAAGGAACCGTGTTTCAGGGGTTGAAACTGCCTTCACTTCGCGCCAAACAACGGGATGAATCCCAATTGTATGTGAAGCAGCAAGATTCCGTTTGCCCGGCGAGACTCAGGGCGAGTCCATCAAATTCCCCGAATTACTTCCCTAGTTACTCCGCGAACACATCAGCTGACACCCAACACCAATATCGTGAAAAAACCTTGGAAGACGGTAATCATGAATCGATTTACACCCCACCAAATAACTACTCTCTCTTTCTTCTCGGTAATACCATAAAACTGTATTTGGGCTTGAAGGGGTTAACATCGATCACTGTTCTACCCGTAGAACTCTACTAAACCGACCTATTCCACTATCTATTTCCAAGCGCTTGGATTTTAAACTTCTCTATGGCACTAAACGTATTCTAACAAACCATTGATATTTCTTACTGCTATATTTACAAAAGTTTTTACAATGTTCAGATCTGACCTTATTCGTCCACGGTGATTTCCTTCAGAGTTGAGGCGAGGCGGCTGTAATCGTTGTTACCACATTGACACCGATGCTGTCAGTGTCTCGACTAACTGCTATGCTGAGCGGCGGCGAAAATACCGACTTATCATTCCGTGCCGGCGGCTCAATCGGCTGATCGTGATCACGACGCTTGATTCCTGCCTCTCGAGAGGGTGTTGCTTCGAGGCTATGTGGTTGATGCCCGACTTGTGGTGGCCGGTGAATCAGCTCCAAAGGCGTGGTTCTCCTTTGGGTGGCCCGCAGGGCGAGGGAGTCGAACACTGGCCCGACGGCGAGCTAGGCTACAAGCCGGCAGGCTTCGGGAACGTCTCCAGAGACAGCGTGGCTGGTCGCTATCCCCTACTCCTGCTTGGATGCTATAGCACCCGGACGGAACACCTTCGCTTGAAGGATCCTTCAAGCGAGAACATATAATGTGCGCATTAGTTAGCGGTAGGGTAAAATGGCGTATCACACATGACGATGGTTAAATTACCTGAACCTCGAGCAAAATTGCTATTAAGTGCTGGACTTAATTGGCGGTCCTTAACACTGTGTAGGATTTCATCTAGCATTTTGAAATAAATACTTATTTAGAGATTTCCACTGTTATAGACATTTTACCGACTTACAAAAGGAGCTACACTATCCCGCACATGGGCCTGTTAACTTCCACTTTTTTCTCTTTTTCTCGATCTATAAGTTTCAAAATATTAACTTGATACAATCTTGCTTTTTTTAAATTGAACTTACGTAACGAATTCGAACGGTATTCCGTTACTTCTAACCGATAGCTTCTCCTAACTTCACTTTTTTCGCAGCTTAAAGCCGTCTTACTGGTACGCCGAACGAATCGAGAAAGAATAGCTATTCAGACCATAGAAATCTTTTCCTATTTCACCCATCAACTATTCGCATTCCCACCAACACCAATTCGCGGACTCATCATGTCCAAAGATTTTTTTAAAGATATGACCATGAGTACCACCTGATGCATTTTTTTCTCGCGACTAAGAGGTTCAATAGTTCGACTATTAGTCGCATATAGCGCTACCGTCACACAAGGGCTAAATATTGCTGCTTTACACATTAGCGTGATCGAGCAACTTCAGCCATTCAACAGGCTCTATCTGTAACATCGTTACATTACCCCCAACTCAATTTAAAAAATATTGACGAAGGCAATATTTTTATTTATATTTTTGCTGTTTTTTCGAAATATTGTTAAGGTATTTATATTTTATTCCTTACTGCTATTAGCTTTTACTATATTAAAACAAATTACCTTTTCTTAATTATCCAAACTCGTTCCATTTACTTTTATTCCTTTTTGCATTTTCATCATATATTCCGAACGAAGGTGATTTGATTTCACTACACAAAATCATTATTTTATTCCTTGCTTGTTATGATTTTAAACAAACTTTTCTATGAACTTATTTTATTCTCATCGGATCACTTTTCCACAGATTTCCCCCGTACGATTCCACTTTCCTTCTTCTTATTCTTCTTCTTAATCTTCTTCGCTTCTTAGCTTGCTACGATAACAATCTCGAGCCATATTACACCAATAAGAACGGAAGCCTTGCTTCCTTCGTCAAATAACAATTCGACCGCACTACGTGGTTAACGCGCCGACGAACCAACTTAAACTGGAATAAATAACTATTCCTCGCGTTCAGGTTACAACCCGAACAGAATTCTCAAACCGATCTCTACATCGCATCCCTAAACTCCTCTACAATTTTGCTGATTCCCCCTTTGAAAAATGATCCGACCTCTGCTAATCCTGACTGTTCCCGATATCAAACGATTAGTCTTCTACCTACGTTCCAATACATGATCGAAATGTTGAACAATCCTTTCAGTTTCCCGTCGCGACTACTACTCGATTGTACCCTTGGTTAACCCAAACCGAACTAATGTGTGCTCCGCGAAAACTAGTCGGATATTTTATAGACAAAATGCAACGAATCATGTTGCATCGCCTGTACTACCTCGAGATGTTTATGCATCTTCAAAGTATCGTATGTTATGCATAGTAGATTTGATTTTGTATCCTATGATAATCGTAGCTAACATGTTTAAATCTGCCTACAGAATGTGTGTGTGCTATTGCTTTTAATGGCTTTGTTGAAAAAAAATCTAGTGTGTTGCTTTCTGTATGTGCTAGTGACCTTCTTCGGGCTACTAATAACTATGGAGCAAAACCGGTTTTGAACCTTATTTACTATTTACCGCAAGTGAACTTGAAAGTGCTTATGTGTCTGGCGTGGATTCGAATATCTCGTTATGTATTAACCGTCTGGCTCGACTTCAAGTTTGTTTTGACTGGCATCTTCTTAGACTTCTTACTTATGAATCTAAGCGCCACGAAATATTCTTCCATTTCAAACGATCCGACTCAGATTTCTATTTGTTCTACCTTCTCTATTCTAATATTACTATTCCTATTTTATTTACACTATATACATTGCCATAACGGCGATCCAAAACGATGTTTTGTGTTTCCGTGTCTCCTTCGAGTTCTTAGTTTATTGTACATAGCTTGACATTTTTACATTTTTATCCGCTTCTCGAGCCAGATGCGATGGTGAGTCAACATCGGCGAGTTGGCAGTTACTCGATTTGGGTTTTGAACTACAAAGGCAATTGTCTAACCGTCGAATTGTTTCGGTTGCCATCTGAACCCGGTCATAATCTGTTGCCTCACATAGACTCACGCTGGATTCCATTTACTGATTGCTCTCAATGTGCCGAAGCGCATTTCTCCGAATCTGTGTGTAAAATGGTTCATAGACAGCGAGGCGAGTGGAACCAATTCACGTTTAGCAATTCGGCTTTGTGCTCCTTGGTTTGTTACCCTTGTAAATTATGCCGCATTATTTTGCTTGTAAGTCGGCGGCTCTGAAAATACCCAACTTATTCCCATTCAAATCTTCTAATGCATAGCAGTGAGATCCAATTTTTTCTGTTATTTTCGCATGTGAGTAGGTGTTAGCCAGTTTCGCGTTAAAGCCCTTTGCTTTGTTCGATAGGAAATGATTTTTTTTTAATACTATGTCTCCTACTTTATACTGAACCGATGTTGCGTTAGCTCTTAAATTATAATATTTCCCATATTTCTCATACGCTTTTTTCAGGTTTAACTTCACTTTTTCAAAAATTCCTTTCATTTCTTCGTTCAGTTTCCCCGGTTCGTATTCTAATTCTTCTCCTGTTTCTCTAATTCGCGAGTACTCTTCCCCAGAACTTATGTAGTTCCTTCCGTAGTTTATAAAATACGGCGTAAACTCCGTAGATTCGTGTACCGCTGTCCTTATAGCCATTGCAATTTTTTGCAGATTCTCATCCCACCCTTTCTGTTCTTCTCCTTTCAAGTAGGTTCTGATTGCTGCAACTATAACGCGATTTACTCGCTCAGTTGGATTGTTGGCTGGATGATAACTGGCATTTTTCCAGTGGTTAATCTTGTATTTTTTTATCAATGAAGCAAACACGGCCGATTTAAACTGGGGCCCATTGTCGGAGATAACAATTTCGGGCACGCCAAATAAAAGGAATATCATAGATTCTATGAACGTTGCAACCGCTACTGTTTTGGCATCCCGCATTGGTTGAATGATGACAAATTTGGAAAAATGGTCCGTTATGACCAACAATGCTGTATTTCCCTTTTTGGACCTTGGGAACGGTCCCACAAAGTCTAACGAAATCACTTGCCAAGGCATGCTAGCAAGTTTCGGACGCCCCATCGGAGGAACACGATTGGTGTTTGGGTGCTTTGACGTTTTGCACGTGTCACATCCTCTACAGAATCGTTTTATCTCGACACTCATGCTCGGCCAGTAATACTTCTCCTGAACCTTCTTCAGCGTTTTATAGTACCCGAAATGCGCAATGCTGTGCTCCGCCTCCAGGATTTTTATGCGGTCAACTTTAGGTGGAATGTACTTCCACTCGTATCGAGGATCTGCTGGATTAACGCTAGGAACATATTTATACACGTTCCCTCGGATGACTTTGAAGTCTTTATATTTTGCCTGGTCCCGTTCGATATTCCTCTGTAACTTCTCCAGATCCAGATCAATTGTAAGTATATCTTTATCTTTTACCGCTCTTGATAGTGCATCTGCCACAATATTCAATTTACCCTTCCTATATTCCAGGGTAATGTCATGTTGCTGCAGCTTCAACGCCCATCTTACTAATCGGGCGGAGTTTCCTTCGACACTTACTTGGTTTAACCATTTCAAGGATTGGGCATCGGTAACGACTGTAAAGTGTGTGCCTTCGATGTAATGACGGAATTTTTCAATCGCCAAGATTACAGCAAGGCATTCACGCTCTGTTGCTGAGTACTTCTTTTGCGTGGCCGAAAATTTTTTTGAAAAGAATGCAATTGGACGTCTAATTCCTTCTTGGTACTGAACCAGTACTGCACCTGCGGCGACTTTTGATGCATCGGATTCTACGACGAACTTTAGCCTGAAATCTGGATTAGTCAAAACTGGTGGTGACGTGAGTATATTTTTAACATTGTTGAACGCCGCTTCGGCTTCTTGTGTCCAAATAAGTTTCGATTTTGACTTCTTCAATAGATCAGTAATAGGTGCCAATATAGTACTGTAGTTCGCTATAAACTGTTTGTAAAATCCCACCATACCCATTAACCTTCTTACCTCCTTCAATGTGGTTGGTGAAGGGTAACTCAAAATCGGCTCTAACTTCGAGCTATCAATCGATAGTCCCTCTTCTGACAAAATGTAGCCAAGGTATGCAATCCTCTTTTGACAAAATTTTGATTTGTCGATGCTTATCGATAAGTTTGCTCCTTTCAACCGGTCTGCTACCGTCCGCAGTAACCTTAAGTGTTCATCCACCGTTCGAGATGTAATGACAATGTCATCTAAATAGACGAAAACTTGAGGCTCGAGGTCGTATCCTAGAACTTTGTTCATCAATTTAGTTTGCGTAATCGGTGCTCCAGTCAATCCAAAGGGCATGACTTTAAACCGGTAAAGCGATTTTCCTGCTCGAAAAGAGGTGTAATCCTTACTTTCTTCCGCTAGCGGAATTTGCCAATAAGCCTTGGACAGATCAATGATCGAAAAGTACTTGGCCTTCTCTATCCTCCCTAATATTCCGTGCATGTCGGGGAATGGGTAAGCCTCTTTTTTGGTTACCTCATTAATCCTCCGACAATCGAGACAAAGTCTCCATTCACCTGATGCTTTTTTCACCGGTAATAAAGGGTTGCACCAATCAGACTCCGATTCTTCGATCACGTCCAATTCCTTCATTCGTTCAATCTCCTTCTCCATTTCCTTCTGAATTGCAGGTGACCATCGGTATCTTGGGGGTTTCTTGGGCTTTTGGCCTTCCATGATTTCAATTTTGTGGTGTAATAAATGAGTTCTTCCTAGTTGGCCATTTCCTTCCAGAATTTTAATGATTTTCTCTAATTCCGCTTTGTCTGTTGTGGAGAGTTCATGTTCGGTTTCAATATCTGTGGTTCTTCTAACCGATGGATTCTCTACGGATGGCAACTCTAGGCTCACATCTTCTTCTGTCTCGGTTGGTTTAAGAACCTCCTCGGTAGGTTCCAAGATAATGTTAACCTCAGTCGTTTCGGCTGCGAAGTAATCTTCAACGAAGCCCAATGTTGCTTCGTCCTTTTCTATGCTACAAACATTTAGGCGGGTTAGATTTCCATTTTCCTCTACTGCCGGTTCAATTCTAAACGTCTTCCAAAAATCACTCCCCAAAATAAGGTTTTCGCAAGGTTGGGAACGTACAGTGTCGGTACGACCTTTGTTGTTCCTCGGAACGTATACGGGATGTATACAATACTGACACACTTATGAGTCGTTCCATCAGCTGTTCTGATACGTAAATTCGATGAGTTTTCCGTAAAGTTATGCTTTTCAAGCAAACTACGATCGCTTATTATGCTCACTGCCGCCCCTGAATCGAGCAACCCTTCCATCACTGTTCCTAAAATTGTTACCGACACATGTGGACATCTGTTAGCGCGGACATTTATATTCATCACCTCTGAGAATTTGCTGTAGTAGTTTGATGTGGGAGTAAAATTATCGTTGCTAGAAAGGATCCTCCCTAATTCCTTTCCCTGGAGTCGTTTTTTTGGTTTAATGGTCTCATCATTCTATGGTTGTTTGGGCAGTTGTACGCTACCGCCTCTGCTAATCCACAAATATGGCAGAATATTCTTTTTCCCCTTGTGCAATTTCTCCAAAAATGGCCGAATTGCTTACAGTTCCAACACAATACATTATTTTCGGAGTCATTAACAGGCTCTGCAATTGTTTTGGGTGGATCAGCTATCTTAGTGTCCTTGTTGGGTTTGAATCTACTCACCGCGTTCACTTCGTCCTCATCCTGTTCTTCGCCATCCACACCTTCCAAATTGTTAACAGCATAGGGTCTGATCCTCGGAGCGTAAGATCGGTACACCGACTTATCGAGCTCGTAGCAGAGACTACAAAGTGCTTCTACATTTAATTGAGCGATATTCAAAAACGCGAAGTGAGGACGGTACCAGTCCTTCATGTTTTCAAATAGCACGTCCAACTTTGTCTTTTCATCTATTGGTTGTGACATCTGTTGACAAAGTCTTTCGATTTCGCCTAAGTAGGCGACGAAAGTTTCATTTGGAAGCTGTTTTCGGTCTCTAATTTGTCGCTCTAGTACTTTATCTTTGTTCGGCACTTCGAAACGTATCCGCAGATGATACTTAAGTACTGCCCACGAAGTAAATTTGCTGCTAAATGTGTAATACCAAATCTCCGCTGGCGATTCTGGTTTAAACAAAAAATTGGCCTTGCTCAATAATTCTGCATCAGAAATTTGATTGTTTTTAGCTAGTATTTCCACCCTTTTTACAAATTCTTCTACTGTCATACCTCTCTGTTCACCACTGAACCGAATTTGCCATTTATTAATTGGGGTTCGGAAGCAATTATTCATTTCCATGCCCGCCAGATTATTTGTCCTATTCCGGGTTTGTGACTCATTTCCTGAAAAAAAATCCCCTACGTTACGAGGGGGTACCCCGTCTCTGCTTCCCTGAAAATTCTGTGCCACTCCTGGATTGGGGATTGGCCGTTCCAATTGCGGTGGTACGGGCGGATTGGTAACCATTGAGAAATTCATTCGGTCACACTCTTGTAGAAATAATCGGTCTCCATCGTTTCTCTCTTGTGCATCTAGGTTACGTCTCCCCTGGTTCGTCAATAAGTTTTGCATACTTTGCCGAAGTTCTTCCATCCTTTGTCCCAACTGGTTTGAGAGTACCTCCTCTACGATTCTGCTGACGTCGGCTCGAGACAAGGCGTGTTCGACATCTTCCGATAAGGGAGGTAGCTCCGCGCTTCCTTCACTTACAAGGTCTTGGTCGAGCTGACGTTGACCGCCTATCGCTGCAGTTGATAATGGGTTCTGTCGAAAGTCCCGAAAAACAGTCTCTCCAGGCTGGTTTACAGCTAGAGTGCCCCTCTGTTCCTGCCTTGGTAAGGGTATTTGGTTCTGTAGTCGTCGTTGCCGATTCTCGTTTCCTTGATGATTTCGGTCCCGCGCTTCCTGTTCATACTGCAGATGGGGTATCCGTTGGATCGATTGCTGTTGTGTCTGATCCTTCACGCCATCCTGAAGTAGCGGTAGTTGTGGTTGTCGTGGATTCTGCAGTTGCCCTTGGATGCTTCTGGATTGATTTTCTTGTACTTGTTGCTGTCTCAGTCCTTGCCCTGGTGGTGACATCGATGTGCCAGTGGGAGTACCTTGTTGTCTGTTGAATGTTATTGGATCACAATTTGCTATCGGTCCGACTTCCGTGGACCGGGGGACCTGTGGCGGTGGGGGAAACTCAAGATATGGGTCTCTAGGAATTGTTCCTAGACTGACCGGTAACGATCTCCTTCCTATAGTTGATCTTCTGAGTTCGGAAATTTGGTCCTCCGAGGTTGCAAAAACATCGTAAATTAGCTCCACCTCCTCGAGTAAATCCTCCTTAACCTTAACTTGGTAGCTATCCATCGCATTTGAACGTAAAATACGTAACCGCACATGCCTCAGTCTCGACATTAGCTGTCTCGTTCGACCATATATCTGCAGCTCTTGCCGTACTGTAGTAAGTTTTATTTGTATTACGGTAAGATCGTCCATCACGGTTTTATTGGAGTGAATGACTTTCGAATTATGGATTTCATCCAATTGTGCTTTTCGCAAGGCTTGCCTCTGATCATCTAAGCTATATGCCGATAAGTTCAAGCCTCTGAGATTAAGCTCATAACTGATCTCATCCGGCAATAAATCGTTGGGATTTAGGTAGGTTCCCAGACCTACTTGATTCGTAGCATACGCCATTTTTCCAAACCCAATTCCAAAACTAATGTATATAATATCAAATTAAGTGAGTTACAAGTTCTTATTTTGAAAGAAAAAAAACACCAATTCCAATAGTAACTCGTGTGCCTAACACTAATGTCGGTACTGCAGTGAGCAAGAAAAATCGAATAACCTAAATTATATCCAATTCCACTAATTTTCTACAAATCTAAATTATACCCAATCCCACCGAATAATTCAATTAAATTTCTTATTTCAGATTTCAATCCAACTTAATACTCAATCCTAAACGTAAGTAGAACCTTAATTTGATTACCAATTGTACAAGAATTTGAAACAACCGCAAAATTCTTCATACGATTTACTTTACCCAGCCCCACGTTGGGCGCCAAATGTAACAGGTCACTAAAGGAACCGTGTTTCAGGGGTTGAAACTGCCTTCACTTCGCGCCAAACAACGGGATGAATCCCAATTGTATGTGAAGCAGCAAGATTCCGTTTGCCCGGCGAGACTCAGGGCGAGTCCATCAAATTCCCCGAATTACTTCCCTAGTTACTCCGCGAACACATCAGCTGACACCCAACACCAATATCGTGAAAAAACCTTGGAAGACGGTAATCATGAATCGATTTACACCCCACCAAATAACTACTCTCTCTTTCTTCTCGGTAATACCATAAAACTGTATTTGGGCTTGAAGGGGTTAACATCGATCACTGTTCTACCCGTAGAACTCTACTAAACCGACCTATTCCACTATCTATTTCCAAGCGCTTGGATTTTAAACTTCTCTATGGCACTAAACGTATTCTAACAAACCATTGATATTTCTTACTGCTATATTTACAAAAGTTTTTACAATGTTCAGATCTGACCTTATTCGTCCACGGTGATTTCCTTCAGAGTTGAGGCGAGGCGGCTGTAATCGTTGTTACCACATTGACACCGATGCTGTCAGTGTCTCGACTAACTGCTATGCTGAGCGGCGGCGAAAATACCGACTTATCATTCCGTGCCGGCGGCTCAATCGGCTGATCGTGATCACGACGCTTGATTCCTGCCTCTCGAGAGGGTGTTGCTTCGAGGCTATGTGGTTGATGCCCGACTTGTGGTGGCCGGTGAATCAGCTCCAAAGGCGTGGTTCTCCTTTGGGTGGCCCGCAGGGCGAGGGAGTCGAACACTGGCCCGACGGCGAGCTAGGCTACAAGCCGGCAGGCTTCGGGAACGTCTCCAGAGACAGCGTGGCTGGTCGCTATCCCCTACTCCTGCTTGGATGCTATAGCACCCGGACGGAACACCTTCGCTTGAAGGATCCTTCAAGCGAGAACATATAATGTGCGCATTAGTTAGCGGTAGGGTAAAATGGCGTATCACACATGACGATGGTTAAATTACCTGAACCTCGAGCAAAATTGCTATTAAGTGCTGGACTTAATTGGCGGTCCTTAACACTGTGTAGGATTTCATCTAGCATTTTGAAATAAATACTTATTTAGAGATTTCCACTGTTATAGACATTTTACCGACTTACAAAAGGAGCTACACTATCCCGCACATGGGCCTGTTAACTTCCACTTTTTTCTCTTTTTCTCGATCTATAAGTTTCAAAATATTAACTTGATACAATCTTGCTTTTTTTAAATTGAACTTACGTAACGAATTCGAACGGTATTCCGTTACTTCTAACCGATAGCTTCTCCTAACTTCACTTTTTTCGCAGCTTAAAGCCGTCTTACTGGTACGCCGAACGAATCGAGAAAGAATAGCTATTCAGACCATAGAAATCTTTTCCTATTTCACCCATCAACTATTCGCATTCCCACCAACACCAATTCGCGGACTCATCATGTCCAAAGATTTTTTTAAAGATATGACCATGAGTACCACCTGATGCATTTTTTTCTCGCGACTAAGAGGTTCAATAGTTCGACTATTAGTCGCATATAGCGCTACCGTCACACAAGGGCTAAATATTGCTGCTTTACACATTAGCGTGATCGAGCAACTTCAGCCATTCAACAGGCTCTATCTGTAACATCGTTACAACCTGTTTTAATCCACCTAGAGGTGCAATTGTGCCTTTCTCATTTCTCCAAACTATGATTTAATAGCTGGTTCGTAGAATATAACATTATGGAAATGTCTTTCATTCTTATTACACTTAGTAAGTATATATAAGAGCACGTTTTTGCATTCATCGCGGTATCGGTTTGAATCGGAGTTTTCTATGTGAACGAACTCCACAACCCGTAACTCCGGAGCCGGAAGTCGGATGGAGATGGAATTTAATATCAGTTTCCGGGGACGCAACACCTTTCATTTGAGACTAAGTTGATCAAATCGGTCTAGCCATTTTCGAAAACCAATATAACCGTTATTCTGAATTTGCATACTTCAGGATCCGTCGATGGTGGCCAGTGTGGCCAAAGAGACTTTGAATGACTGTTGGTGACCTAGATCTACAAATTCAACAGTTGTGTTTACATTTTGGAAAAAAAATCACCTTTTTACATTCATCGCACCTTACATTCATCGCAGAATTCGTTAGAATCGGGATTTGCTGCGTGATCGTACGTATCACCCTGTAATTCAGGAACCAGAACTTGGATCCACACAAAATTCAACAGCAGCTGATGGACCATTCATTTAAAATCAGAATCAGGTTCAGAAAATTCCGAGAAACCGATGTGGACAAATCAACAAATTTTGTTTGTAACCATACTCTTCAACTCGTAATCCGGAACAAAATGTCGGTTGAAAATGAAATTTAATAGCAACCTATGGGAATATTATACCTTTCATTTAAATCTTAGTTTGTAAAAATCGGTTCAGCCATCTCCGAGAAACCGATGTGGACATTTTGTTAACAAATCCGCACATACACACACATACATACATACATACATACATACATACATGCATACATACATACATACATACATACATACATACATACATACATACATACATACGTACATACATACATACACACATACATACATACATACATACATACATACATACATACATACATACATACATACTAGACCTCTCCACATTTTGAAAAAGTTTTGAAATATACATGGGTCAGCTCAAATTTTTGTTCTAGGTGTGAATTTAAGAACTTTCGCCAAAAATGGCCTTATTTGGACATGATTTAGAGGTGTCTCCAATCCAAAATCGTGTTTTTGCTATGTTTCCATAGTAACATCACTTAAACTCTGATTTAATAGGCCCTACATGCCTGCATATCATCAAAGGTTGTTCCTTACACATATCTTAACATGTTTTAACAGGTGAACATAGCTCTAATCGCAGTAGAAAATTTGTTAACTGGATTTTCATGTAGAAAAGTATATCAAAACCAAGGAAAATTAGTAGTATTTTTTATATTTATATTTCAAAACTTTTTCAAAATGTGGAGAGGTCTAATACATTCATACATACATACATACATACATACATACATACATACATACATACATACATACATACATACATACATACATACATACATACATACGGTTAAAAAGTCGATTCTCAAGCAGCTTTGACCACATTGGCCACCTATGACGGTTCATGACGCCCCCTGGGAACCCACCAAGTTCCTAAGCTAATATCACACCCATTCCCTAACGAATTCTCTACCGATTTTTACAAACTTAATTTCAAATGAAAGATACAGTAATACCATTGACTGCTGCTGAATTTCATTCGGTTCTGACTTTTACTTCCGGAGTTACATAGGTGTTAATAAGGATACACTGGAATTTCCCATATAAATCGGTACAATCGTAATACCTCAGAGGCTAAAAACTATTGAAATGGTCACCAAATTACTTCTAATCGCAGATCTAGATCACTGATTGCCAATCAGACATTCTTTGAATATATTGTCCACTATCTGTGTGTATGTATGTGTGTATGTATGTATGTATGTATGTATGTATGTATGTATGTATGTATGAATGTATTAGACCTCTCCACATTTTGAAAAAGTTTTGAAATATAAATATAAAAAATACTACTAATTTTCCTTGGTTTTGATATACTTTTCTACATGAAAATCCAGTTAACAAATTTTCTACTGCGATTAGAGCTATGTTCACCTGTTAAAACATGTTAAGATATGTGTAAGGAACAACCTTTGATGATATGCAGGCATGTAAAGCCTATTAAATCAGAGTTTAAGTGATGTTACTATGGAAACATAGCAAAAACACGATTTTGGATTGGAGACACCTCTAAATCATGTCCAAATAAGGCCATTTTTGACGAAAGTTCTTAAATTCACACCTAGAACAAAAATTTGAGCTGACCCATGTATATTTCAAAACTTTTTCAAAATGTGGAGAGGTCTAGTATGTATGTATGTATGTATGTATGTATGTATGTGTGTATGTATGTATGTACGTATGTATGTATGTATGTATGTATGTATGTATGTATGTATGTATGTATGTATGTATGTATGTGTGTGTATGTGCGGATTTGTTAACAAAATGTCCACATCGGTTTCTCGGAGATGGCTGAACCGATTTTTACAAACTAAGATTCAAATGAAAGGTATAATATTCCCATAGGTTGCTATTGAATTTCATTTTCAACAGACATCTTGTTCCGGATTACGAGTTGAAGAGCATGGTTACAAAACAAAATTTGTTGATTTGTCCACATCGGTTTCTCGGAATTTTCTGAACCGATTTTGACAAACTTGATTTTAAATGAAAGGTCCATCAGCTGCTGTTGAATTTTGTGTAGATCCGAGTTCTGGTTCCTGAATTACAGGGTGATACGTACGATCACGCAGCAAATCCCGATTCTAACGAATTCTGCGATGAATGTAAGGTGCGATGAATGTAAAAAGGTGAATTTTTTTCCAAAATGTAAACACAACTGTTGAATTTGTCGATCTAGGTCACCAACAGTCATTCAAAGTCTCTTTGGCCACACTGGCCACCATCGACGGATCCTGAAGTATGCAAATTCAGAATAACGGTTATATTGGTTTTCGAAAATGGCTAGACCGATTTGATCAACTTAGTCTCAAATGAAAGGTGTTGCGTCCCTGGAAACTGATATTAAATTCCATCTCCATCCGACTTCCGGCTCCGGAGTTACGGGTTGTGGAGTTCGTTCACATAGAAAACTCCGATTCAAACCGATACCGCGATGAATGCAAAAACGTGCTCTTATATATACTTACTATGTGTAATAAGAATGAAAGACATTTCCATAATGTTATATTCTACGAACCAGCTATTAAATCATAGTTTGGAGAAATGAGAAAGGCACAATTGCACCTCTAGGTGGATTAAAACAGGTTTTTGATATTAACATTTGCAAAAAAATTCATTATACATTAGGGTGGCTCAAAAATAATTATTTTGCTGTGAAGGTTCAAACAATTTTAAAGAGATTTTCGTGCGCTGAATTCCTATGTTGGTTATAGAAAATAGAAATTAATTTTACTACTTATTAGAGTGGCCCAAAAGTAAATATTTTGTCTTTTATAAAGATTTCTTTCAATTGTAATTTTGGAATTTTTTTTTCGTATTGAAACGAATTGATTCCCATTATGTGGCTTTAGAAATGACTATATTATTTTTAAGGATCAAATAAGATATGATTGACTAATTTTGGAAAGTTTAATTTATTAGTGGGTTACTTGGTATGAAAACTACATTTTTTTTTTCATTTTCAAAACAAACATTTTGAGCGTCTTAGTGGAATATTGATTTACATTCACTAATCAACAAGATGGTTAACGATGTTGTTTTCGCAAGTGTGTTTTAAGTTGCTTAGATTGCTTATTTCATACCTTAAATTAAAATAAATCCAAAATCCTTTTTTCGCGTATATGGTTCATTTAAAAATGGCCTCATTTTATTAGGATAATATCCCATACCCTTAAGCTATATCAGCGCTATGCAAACTCGGAAAAAATAGTCTCACCAAATGACTAGAACTCAACTGTGTTCACTCAATTTGACAGTTATTGCGTAAGTTAGCAAAAATAGTTCATGAAACATTTTATGACACATTTCAGATGGTTGAAAATATTTACTGAAGTTTTAAACATTCTTAATTCCTTTACCACTTAAAAACCATACTTCCCATTCGGCTCCTTACTCTTGATCACTAGTAAAACCCTTGTAGATCATGCTCTTAATGCTATTTGAAAGTTGTGCATAAATTAGTGTCATTATTCTAGTCATAAAGTGAATATTCAAATTAAATATCAGTAAGAACCAAGCGTCTCCATTCACAGTTTTTTCAAATTTTGACTGCTTATCGGAAGTTTTCGCAAAACTAGCATAGGCTCATTTTGAAGAGAAAATGAAAAGTTTTCGAATGAGCATAGTGTGATCGCGGGCATTCACGGGCATCGTTGTTGTTATCGCTTTGGAAGTTCTACTTCAATAAAAATTCATGACAAACAATTATCTAAACACTAACTAAACCAACTAGTGACTTATTTTTGGCGATTCTACGATGTAATTTTATCACACGGATAATTTTGGTGAAGTAATGCAATTCATAAAATCAACCGTTTTTTTGAAAACCGAGAATAACCGTATGTAGTTCCTATGGTCAAATAATGCAAAAACACTTGAGTTATGCCCTTCAAAAAGCTGTCAAAAATTCATTTTCCATTCAAATCACCTAAAATCTTGCGAAAATGTCTCTGATGGCTCAGCTGATGCGAGAAAAATACTAGTGAGAATATCGCATAACTTTCATACATGGACTTAAGTCCGGGCTCGTCCCACTGTGCAGCGCCGCACTAAAGACTGAATTCCGAACTAAATGATCAAATGAAGCGCTAGACAACTTTGCCAAAGACACCATAACTCTAAAAAATGTGCAAAATGTGGGTTACCGTAAAACGGGGGAACTTTGATCAATTTTTTACAGTTTTCCGAATAACTTTCTTCAAATCAGGTAGACACAACTGTTTTCATTTTTAAAACTAATTCTGGTATCCGTAGATTGAAAACATCCAAATTGTTTGATAATTTATTGCGTTTTACTATAAAAATAAAATAAATTTGTTGTAAATTTTCATTCGTTGCTTTCGGGGTAACTTTGATATGCACATCAAAATAAGAAATAACGCTCCAAATGTTATGTAAATTGCATATCTGCAGGCAATTTTAGGGCCCGATATTGTGTCGTCTCGTAAGAAAACAAAATTGCCTGGAAGGATGCGGCCGACTTTTATCGAACTTTTTCGAGTAAATAGTCGAAATTAAATAGTTAGCAGTAAAAATCTCGGACTTTTCAGATAAATTATTGGACAAAAATATTTACGGTATCTAAAAAAGTGATTAGTTCAGTTAAAGTTGATTGATTTACAGGAATTCTTTGAACAGATTGAAACGACGCGTGAAAGTTGTATCATTTTCAATTTGAATTTATGTTCATAAGAGGTACTATAAATGACAAAATAATCGTTGCCAGTACATGCTGAACATGTTTAGAATATGGTTTATATTTTGTTTTGATGATTTTGTTAGAGGGAATCATCTTATCGCACGTTACTGAAAAAAGTCTCATTTGATCAAACTTACCCTGCTCGGTTTCTGCTCACTGGCCACTTCCGGCTGGCTCGACTGCTGCGGTCAACGGGTGGATTCCGGTAAGCCCTCTGATTTTTATCGAACACACTTGCGGCGGCTTCTTCCAAGCCGCTATTGTCGATCGGATGATCGATTGTCTGTCAAATGACAGACGGTTCACGCTATCGCATGGCTGGGCGAAAGCAGTGGTATGGGATAGGATTTGTGAGCGTTAGGGATCGGATCATCATTGCCTGCTGATCACCTCCTCATCGAGTTCATCCCAGAGTGAGTCGGGTGTCCAAACACCAAGAAGATTGAAAATTGAAAGCTTCATCGACTCTTCTCATGTTGTAGTACAGGAAGGGATGCCGAACTCAATCGAATGCGTGATCAAAATCGAAAGAGATTAGTTTATCTCTCTGTTTTCGCCTTATCAGCTGAGCCACTCTGTCTTTCAAAGCTAGAACAGCTTGGAAGTTGTTCCGATCGGGCTTGGCACATTTTGCGCTTCTGGTGCATTTTTCAACGGAAATTTTTTTGATCATGCTAAATCCCAGTTTTTCCACAAAACATATGATTATATTACATCAAATAGGTGTAGTAATTACCACAAGCTTAGTAGCCCTAAGTTGACTCTAAAATTCATCCATGCAAAACTAAAATAGAATTAGATCATCGAGTTTAACCAGAGTTGGAATGATTTTAAAATTTCGACCGATCTCTTCGGATTTTCAATGCCCGGTTACCCTTGTTCCAGCCAAAATAGGAATCTAATATTTAACCGAAGTCCATCCCACACATGCACAAACAAACGCTGAAGATTTCATCAAAAACGGAGAACCCCAATGCGACCAGTGGCCAAATTTTGAAAAACTGACTCTAAATATACTGCCTATGATCGCATATCAGTCCCATATAGATATATCTTAGGAAATCCCCTAGAAAACGGGACAACTATGCGAGCATGGGTAGTATATATCCCCGCATATTTGCCCATATAGCAACAGCAACAACATCAATCGAAGTGGGCGAAAGCCTAAAATTGTCCAAATTGTGTGAAACTTGGCATCTGAGTTTACTTTGACATTTTTTTCTTTTGTTCATTTGACACAGCTCAATACGTTAGCATAACAGAGCCGTTGCTCTTTAATGATTTGTACAATAGTAAAAATAAAAATTAGCTTTCAAAATGTCTGCCCATTCGGTTTGCTTTCTCATTCTCATTTGCTTACGTCCATGTTGTCATCGGTACAGCACACCGGACGGTACAGCTCACGATCGGATGTTCTTATTTGTTTCTTGTGGGGGAAGATGGGGTAAAACGCACCCCCAGGGCAAAATGCACCCCTTGCTTATATCGAAAACAGCTGGAAATTTCTAGAAAACGGTAACATCAAATGGAAGTGCGCCATAGTAAACATACACTGTCAAAGTTTGATAAACGTACATCAGTAGCAGCTCAAGAAATAAACAAAACACAATAACGTGCTCTTCTCATGTAATTACTATGGCTCGTGCAACAAGGATTTTCCGCTGTTATAAATAATGTTTTACTATTATATTAGAGCATTCCAGTTCTATTTATACCGTTGTTCATTATTCTATTGCACTACATATGAAAAATCTACTAAATAATTCACTTTTTCCTAAATTAATATCTCTGCTCCATCGGGGGCAGAATGGCCTCATCTCTGATTTTGCTGCTTTTTAATCGAAAACAGAAAAATCTGCCAATTGCATAACCTAAGGCTATTTATTGGCACACTTTTGTGAAATCTCGTCAGAAAACAAAACTACTTGCTTGTTCGTCGAGCATTATGCCCCGTTGTTGCAGTGAATTCTACCCCGTTGTTGTAGTGCATTATGCCCCGTTGTTGTGGTGCATTTTACCCCCGCACATGTGCATTTTGCCCCGCTTATTTTTCAAAAGGTGATTTCTAATGATTTTGAAGAATTGAATTATTTTTATGTTTTTGAATACTTTGCAAAGCGTTATAATTTTGAAAACAGAAGTAAATGTTGGCTAAACGATATCATTAATCGATATCATCTCCTCGCATTGCTCCAACACGACCCCAGCACCAACGAGTCTTCTATATTCTTTGACGCAGAATCTGCTGAATGTTCCCTGCAGTCAAACTAAAACTAAGCGCTAACGATCCCGTATAAAAACAATTACATGCCAAACAACTACTCCCACTTACGAATCGGCCACCTTAATGTGCGTGGCCTGGAATGCCATATCGACGGCATTAAACTTGCTCTACATAAAAATCAATACCATTTCTTCGGTGTAACTGAAACTAAGATGAAGTCATCCAGCCCAATCGGACCAGTACGTTTACCATCCTACAACTTTATCAAACACAGCCTACCATCAACTAGAGGTCGACACAGCAAGGCCTGCGGCGGAATCGGCCTGTATTTTCTGAAAGGAATAAAAGCGACACCAATCCTGAAATCTACTTTCAACCCCGATACACCAATTAATCAAAGATTTGAATTCCTCGTTGTACAAACTCGAGTTAATGACCTCAACGTTGGTATCGCCATTGTCTACAACCCTAACGCTAGCAATCAAAGTTTTGCCCAAGAGTATGAAAAACTACTGCTGGATATACAAGAACTCGGCTTTGACAGGCTGTTTCTACTGGGTGACTACAACATAAATGTGTCTCTTCTGCATCCGGTGGGAAATCATGCCGCATTAAATCGAATACACGATGCCAACCAACTTCCCCTACAAGGATCACCGATGTCTCCGCCACTACCATAGATCTCCTGGTGACAGACAACCCGCAGTCTATCGTGACCTCCAAAGCAATAACCAACTGTATTTCTGACCACGAAACAGTTTTCCTCATCTCCGACGTAAAAATCAGAAGGCCCCCAGCTCAACCAATCACAGTTAGAGATTTCCGTGCCGTAAATATCACCAGACTCCAGGCAGACTTCCAGAGCAACAATTTCGAAAATATTGCAGACATCGTAAATATCAATCTAAAAGCTGAGCGTGTTACTTCCAAGATACAAAACCTAATGGATCGGCATGCCCCTGAAAGGGTTATTAGAGTCAAGAATAGGAAATCACCATGGATCACAGCAGAAATCGAACAGGCCATCTACATCAGGGATTTGGCTCGCACCCTCTACTCACGCAACCCCAACCGTGTAAAAGGAGACAATCAGTGGTGTGACTACGTACGGAAGCGGGACTTAGCCGCCACTCTCATTTCAACTTCGAAGAGGCAGTACGGAGAACGGCATTTTTCGCCTAACCTGTCAGCTCATAAACTGTGGAATAATCTGCGTCGCGAAGGCATCCACAACAACAGTAAGCAAAACGCACCAACGGAACAAATTGAGCCGAACCAGCTAAACCGCTTCTTCTGTGACGGCCATCGTCGGTTAAAACACTCAGCGCAACCTCACAACACCGACGTAGTAGATAGAACCAATGTACATGGCGAAAATCGATTCAGTTTCCAACACACCAATAGCCAAGAGGTCTCCATAAAGATTGCAGAGATACAATCAAGTGCCACCGGGGAGGATGGCATCCCAATATCTTTTATAAAACTGCTCTGCCCGTTCATTCTGCCGACGCTAGTGAATCTGTATAATGCAATAATTGACACCAATATTTTTCCTGCTATATGGAAGAAAGGAATTGTCACCCCCATCCCCAAAATATCGAACCCAACGCAACCTAAGGACTTCAGACCGATCTCTGTACTACCTGCCATCTCCAAAATATTTGAAAAGATTTTGTTAGCTCAGATCATTGAATATACGGAAAATGCGAATCCCCCGCTCCTGGCAAGGAATCAATCCGGATACCGCAAACGACACAGCACAACTACAGCCCTCGTTAAAGTCACTCATGATATCTACAACAAGTTCGATGGAGGCCAATGCACTGTGATGGTTCTGGTTGATTTCTCGCTTGCATTCAACTGCGTCAACCACCGCAAACTTCAAAACAAACTTCGGGAAGAGTTTCACTTCACACCCAACGCCTGCAGTCTGATTAACTCGTTCCTGACAGACCGAAAGCAAGTCGTGAAAACCACCGATGCAATTTCCGATATTCACCCCGTTACTGACGGTACACCTCAGGGATCATGTTTGAGCGCCCTCCTGTTCAGTTTATATATAAACAGCCTGCCACGAGATCTGAAGTGTCAGTATCAACTTTACGCTGATGACCTGCAAATATACATTTCTGGACCAAGAGAAGATGTAGATATGCTTATCGCAGCAGTAAATGCCGACCTGAACATTATCGAGAGCTGGGCGAGACAAAATGCTTTGTTCCCGAACCCGAAAAAAACCCAGGCCATAATCTTCTGTAAAACAGGCACAGTAACCCCGAACACTGAAATAGTTTTTTGCTCAGAAACCATCCAGATAGCAGGAAAAGTTGTAAATCTGGGTCTGCATATAGATAACAATCTTCGCTGGTCGTCTCAAGTCAACAGCGTCACTGCAAAAATTTTCGGGACTTTGCACACTTTCCGTAAATTTGCTCCCGTTCTGCCAACCGCCACCAGGAAGAAACTTGTTCAAGCCGTCATAGTTCCTTTCCTGACCTACTGTGATGTCGTGTACTATCCGGGTCTATCAGTAGCACAAAAAGAACAGCTTAACCGTTGCTTCAAAGCATCCGTTCGATTTGTTTACAACTTGCGTCGAAGAGAATCTACCGACACGGTGCGTAGTTCAATACTTGGACATGAACTCGACACAAACTATCAACACCGAATCCTCTGTTTTATGCTACAAGGATACTCCGGCAATCTACCAGAATATATCCAACAACATCTGCAAAGAGGCCAACAAAACCGTACGAGAAGCTTCATCGTTCCACAACACACCACTTCGGGAAGAAAAAGCGTGCTCGTTGCTGGTGCTATCGCCTGGAATGAACTACCTCTAGCCCTGAGGCAACAACCGAACGCTGTCGCGTTCAAAACTGCCCTTAGAAGGCGTTAAACTAAACTAAACTAATATCATTTGTAACCACTAGTTTTCAAAATGTATGTATCTCAATCGTAGCTTCCTTGACCTGACAAATGGTACAACCACCAGGGTATCGTTAATGCTAAATAAATTACAAATTACAAATTAATTAAATTCTCCCAATTGATGTTCTATAGCTTAGTTCTGATCATATTTCCTTAGGGGGTGCGTTTTACCCCATCTTCTACTACTTACGAGTCGCTGTTGTAAATCCGTCTTCTCTCCAATTTGATATTTTGTACATATATTGGTGGTGTTGATTATTAGTTTGGAGGCATTTGGCGTAATCGTTGTTGCTTCGCTGTTGGTAATGGCAGTTGGTTTAGCGATGCTGGAAACGATCATTGTTGAGTTAGTTTTTGTTAATTCTCGTTACTTTAGCAACCGATTGTTGTTTAGCATACGACGACTGTGTATCATTCTTGCTCGTAACAGACGGAATTTCCTTAGCAACCTTTGCGCAAGGTTTTCCGTGGTGTAGCGACTGATCGTGGTGTAGCGGCTGGAATTGGCAGTGACCAATGTTGGCAGACTATATATAATGGTCAATTGGAAAGAAAATCCTCCGTCGATATACTTACCAGACATTTCGAAAAGTCAACAGCACCACAGTTTGACCGCATCGGGATGTAACTGGGCTTTGCATTGTCTCTCATTGTTTGTTCACGTTTCACATACTAGGTAGAGGGAATCAAATTTTGCTTTTGCAAATAGATAAAGTGGCGCTGCACTGGTAAATTTGATTTCATACCCTGCTATAGCAGCGAAGCCAAACAGGGCACAGAGAACACAGTTATAACACAATTTAACTAGTACAGTAGGATTCCGTTTTTGGCAACAATTTTTTTTTTCAGTTGCCAAAACCGGAACCGTGCCAAAAATGGAACCTTATTTTTGAAGTTTGGATTTTAAATTTACGACTTCAAGAATGTTTCAAGGATTTTTAATCATGTGTAAAATGGAATGAGATGAAAGAAAAAAATAAGAAAATTAAATTTTATTCATATTTTTATCATATTCAGTTGTCGCACCTTCCATACAAAAGTCGGACGAAACCTCAAAAGGGGTACGAATTTGATGAAAACTTTACATTGGGGTAATTTTTTGTCGCTGAATTCATAGTTGGTGTTATTTTCTATTTTTTTTTGCCTTGAAATCTTGGCACCTAGGGAAGTTTGAAAATTCAACATTTACGAATATAAAGTGCAGTATCTAAAAATTCATTTAAAAAAATTGGTTTAGTGAATTTTTAGCAGAATGCACATTATTTTCAATTGTTGATAATACTAAGAGACATTTATAAGTTATATTGCGAACCTTGGGGAATCAAACATTACCATGTGTCTCGTTCTCCTTTTTTCCAGAATTGATCATCTATTTCAGCCTTGAAGGTCTGTAAAAAATCTATCTTTTGTCCTCAAAACTTAATATTTTGAGAAGACTCTATTAAACATGTTTACAAACAGAGAAAAATGTTAAATCATGAAAAATCCAAAATAAAACTTTGAGGTTTTGTACGGCTAGGCGACACTGTGTGTAATCCAGTAAAATTCTCACAATCTTTGCGCACTTCTCCGGTAAAATGCCTCTCATTACGGAGGTGTAACATATCATTTAATTTGAAACGCATTTCTTCGGTCCACTGGACGTCAAAACTCAAACGATTTACTGCGTGGTAGTGTTGATTTCGCTACTGGGGCTGTTATCTCTTCTTTCTGAAAATTAATGAACAATTTTTCAAGAGCCACCCTACCCCAAATCTTTAAAAAAATCATAATAAATTAATCTTTATAGATAGCCTTGTTTATTCACAAATCTTGCTTAAATGTATTTGTGTTATTATATTGTAGGGCATTGTACAGCTAAACTTCACACATCTAAACAGCCGATACTTTGAACACCCTAACCACAAGGACCACCCCAATTGCATTCATTTGAAAAAATCGCAAAAAAAAAACAAATTTGCCAAAGACATCATCAAGATAAAACAAACTATTTGGGAGCTATCAGTTTTGTATTCCTAAATACGGGTTTTCGATATGTACTGAAAATTTAGTGCCAAGTTTTGTAGTGACGTCGTAACAATCGAAAGAGAAAGAGGCTCGCGATGGTACTAAGGTTCTATTGACAATTATTTCTAGAACTAGTCTTATGCAGTGTAGTGCATTCCTCTGTACTTGACTCTTGAAAAGCACAGACTCTGGGTCTTACTATAAAACTTGATTCCGTCAGACATTAGTTACACTGTTACCAGTTATATTATACATAAATAATGCCTTTCTATACTTATTGTAATCATTAAATAGGACACGTATACTGTAAAATATAGTTAAACCTTAAATGCATAGCGCTGTTTTAAAACAACATTGCGAAAAACATCTCAAAATTATCCCAGTAATGTATTGAAACTATGAGACAATCTTGACAAAATTAAAAAAAAAATGATTGCACCTTCGAGGGTTAATATCTCGACAAACATATGATTACGGCGTAAAAGCCAACTGTCAAAATTCTCGTTTAAAGGTAATTCCGGATATACCGTTACTGGCTGAATACAGTTCACATCAGTTAATGAAAGAGAAAACTTTTCTCTTACGTTTACTATCACCATTGGTGCTTGGTGAGTAGCGGTTTGTCCAGAATTTCCTCTCAAAGTGAATTTTGACAGTTGGCTTATACGTCGTAATCATATGTTTGTCAAGATATGATTCCCATGTTTGGAAATAAAGTCAAATGTGATGTCAATTGATACAAAAAAACATATCTACTTCACATTTTTCAAAGATTTATTATGCACAACAAGAATGTTGCCAAAAACGGAACCCTTTTGTTGCCAAAATCAGAGTGTGCCAAAATGGGAGCATGCCAAAAACAGAACGTGCCAAAAACGGAATCTTACTGTATTGAAAGAGACTGATTCAGGGAAAATAAATGGAAAAAATAAATAAAATTTGGAAAAAAAATTGAAATTGAGAAAAAGAAGAACTTGATAATCTGTTAAAAAAGAGTTAAGCCAAGAGTTATTAACCCTTTCATGCCCAACTTTTTTCTAGTGCATGTACGATTTTAAAAATATTTTTCCTTGCAAACGGTGGAGTCAAGAAACACGAAAAGCCATTTTTCATAAAGATAGGTGTTTCCCACGCAGTGATAGAAGCTGCTCAATTTTTACCTTCTAATGTTCAATACAATTCTCCTAGAATATTTACAATAGTCCACTTGTGTGGAAAACGTAGCCAAAGGCACTATAAATTGATAAGTTTTGTCAGTTTTCAATAATATTGCAACAAAACGAAGATATATGAAAAATTCATTTTTCGTCGTCAACGTAAACTGTCCGTGGCAACACTGCTCCTATGGAATGCAATCAGACTAACTGCAATAACTTCAGTTCTAGAGCTGATCCATGTAACTGTTAGTACTAAAATGAAAGGCAATAGTCACATTTATTGTTTTTGTGAGCAAATATTGTCTCAATCAAAAGTTATAGCTGTTTAAAAACGTTGTTGTCCACAAACAACATGGGCATGAATGGGTTAAGTACTCTTCCCAAATCAAACGAATGTTCAATCCAACATGAACAAATCTTTGATAACTTTTTGCTTTTATTAACTATTATTTAAAGCAACGGAGAAAATTCTCAATTTTCTAATTTTGACTAATTGAATCTGTTTTTTTTCATACGATTTGATGAATGAGAGCTGCTGTCAATGTTGGCGAAAACGCATTTTTTATATTCTCATCCGAAATTTTCGCTAAATTTAAAATTATAGGAACCCAGAATCAGTTGGCGGTAGAGGTAAGCCGGCGGAGTCCCTTTTTTCCTCCTTTTCTATTAGCAATATGGTTTCTTGGTGTGTATGTGAAATATGTTCTCCAGTGTCTTAATGTTGCATAAGATTTTGTTGTGTACAAGTTCTGAGCGAAATTGTGTTTTCGAGCCTAAAAAGAAAATTTTATAAACATTTTGTGATATTTATTAGGAAATTTAATATATTCAACGAATGATTATATTGTTCGATAGGGCCTAAAAAGTGCTTTTAGTATCCGTATAGATATTATACCTAAACCCCGAACAAAAGTTAAACCTTTTTCTTATGTATCTCGTCAATGCAAAGAACAGTTGCTTAGACCAATCACCTGAAGAATTTCGAAAAATTGCTTTTGAATATGAAGTACGCGCCTAAGTGAAAATGCTGGGGCATTGAAAAATAGAAAAACATGTTTCATTTTCCACGATGTAGCAAAATCAAAGCGGTAAAAAATGAAAATGTAAAATGTAAATGTACAATTCTGCCTATAAAAGCATAAGAGTCCCATATTCAAAAACAGCAAGCCGAGAAAAACGCTGTTCAAGATTTACATTTTCATTGAGCCTTATGGATGGGACAAACGTGTTTTGGTATTTTTTTCGATATTTTCTAAACAAACCTGATAATTTTATTTGCGAATTGTGATTCAGTGGTGATACAGAATACAATCCAACAGGTAACACATTTTCGACGAAAATCCATATGGGACTCTTATGCTTTTATGGGCAGAATTGTGGATGTAAAATACCTAATAATTAACCCTTTACGAGTTTGTGCACATGCGATTCGTTATCTAGGCTTTGTGCAACGAAGATATCTTGGACGGACTGGATAAAATATAAAAACATTAAAAGTAGAGAATTTGCTCTAAAAGTAGTATCATGCAAGTTGTGCAGCATAACATACAACAAGATGAAATTTTTTTGAACATCCTGTCTATTCCTTACTGTTTTCTAAGAGTTGCTTATTCCCGTTTAATATACCATGCGAGAATACCGCCGGTTAGCATTCTGAAAAATTTGCCAAATCGGGTTTATTCTCTCAATGAAACTAAAAATTTCCACAATCGAGTTCTTATTGGATTCAATATTTATGCATGAATCTTTTAAAAAAAAATGCTAAATGCATGGAAACGCAAACCATCCAGAAATTTAAATTGTACAGCAGACTTCACAATTCATTTATACCGGAAAGGTAAAAAGTTTCAAATCAGAGTATAAGAAGAATATTAATCAAACTAATCTCCTTACGTCCTACACATAATAAAACACCAATATCCGAATAAACCTTGTTTCTCTGACGTTGACTCCGAACCACCCCTGCATAGTCAATCGTACTTTGACCACAGTACTTTTCTCAAGCTAACTTTCTTATCCTTGAAAAACTAATAATTCCAGCAATTAACACTCACAGGCAGCATCCAGACAAAAAGACAGAGGCAACATCTTATCGTAACTTATCGGATAAGTGTCAATCTTTCCATGTAGAAATACATACTCCCTTGTCGGGTCCATTAGCAATAGACGAGTTTCCAGTTCAAGACAAGACTAGACACGGGCAACACTCGTCCTCTGCGGTGCTACTTTCCATCAGCACCTTATAGTTCCTAAGTTGTAAGCAACTACAAGGGAAAGGCGAAATCGGAAGCAGTTAGACCAGCCTACACGAATCAACGGTACATAGTAAGAGAGATAATGTCAGTTAGTAGAGTAAACACATGTGTGCACCATAAATCACTTTTACGCTTATCCTATTTAGTTTATGGCACTGGTCACAACTCTTGCCATTTTTGGTGCTATTGTTGGGGGTCTACATTTGTAGGATATATGCTTCGACGCTACTCAGGATGATACAGGCACGAGTACATAGTTATAGAGACTTACAAAACCATGGTTGTTTGTTGGCAGATGTTTTTTCCTTAAGTAAGTTACAGACCTAGTTGTGGCATAAAGCTACTAGATTCTCAAGACATGGTGTAATCTTGAAATGGGATGGTGAAATGAAATATGAATCAGTGCTTGTAGTATTATTTTCGAGTACATACAACAATTGGATTCAGAGCATGTTTTCTAAGATGTGCAAAGTAGTGTTCGGGATGATTTGATCGTAAATTTGAAAATGGGTTATTTATATTTCAAAATGAACTGAGCGTACAACAAACCACTGAATCCGAAATAAAATGAGATGACTGTGCTAAAAAGGGTTTCCCTTCTGACACGTGCCTGTATCAGATCCCAGTCTCATGTTTGAATATATGAAAAATACTATTTCGAAATGAAATTACAAAAATGTTCAAACTGTTTTATCTATCCGTGTCAAGTCAAATAGCATGTTCTCATTTAAAGTATCTGTCCTCGCATACATCTTACAGATCAAAAACTTCGTTCATCTGTTCAAAAACTCTTGCAGGCATGCAACGAACAGCACCAACAAAGCAGGAGCTTCTTGTCTAGCACAGCGAGAGCAGGATAAAACGACCGATCGAAAATGAACCAACCTCCCCGAACAATATCAGCAACCGTCACACACATACACACTTTTTAAGCCATAAACTCGTAGTTCCGAAGCGGAAGCGAGAAAAACACGCTTTCTGGAAAAGCGGACAGTTTATATAACCGTCATTGCACTCCCAGAGAATTTCTTGCCCTAGTCAGTAGTGGCAGTGAGGTTTCTGGGAGTTCCACTGTAACAATAGGGACTGACTACTACTAGAATAGAAAATAATTCACATGTACTTCGTCAAATCCGTGCTTGGCGGTACCTAGCAGCGACTGAGATGCAGCAAAAAAGAACACCCATTTGAGGATGGACTTTTCCGTTCGGTATGAGACGGGCAGTAAGGATTTTTATATCTTCGTCACTCACGTGGAGCTTTTTTGTCGTTGGTTATTGTACACACTTTACTCGGCAACCAGCTGTAGTATATAAAAGAGCAACTGTTCTCTTTTACGAAATCGGGAATAATGTTGGATTTTTATAAGAAATGTTTTTAAATGGAGAATTTTGGTTTGAGTGTAAGAGCATTAACTTCAAAACGTAATTGTTTGATTTTAAGAAATCTCTACGGTGAGTCAGATTTTTTCTGTAGTTTCGCGAAAGAAATGGATATTATAAATTGGTTCAAGTCCCAAGCACTGTCAAGCGTATTTAAAGGGGCAACCTTAAAAATTTTACCGAGGCACGGAGGGCCTTAACTCATATACCAATCGACTCAATTCGACGAATTGGGACAATGTATAATATACATTGTATGTATGCGTGTG
Source organism: Topomyia yanbarensis (assembly GCF_030247195.1). Lineage (NCBI taxonomy): Eukaryota > Metazoa > Arthropoda > Insecta > Diptera > Culicidae > Topomyia > Topomyia yanbarensis. The sequence goes on along the minus strand of NC_080672.1, from coordinate 108,647,955 downwards.
CATATGTATGTATGTCCACTAATGACACGTAATTATCTCAGTCATGACAGAACCGGTTTTAACGAAATTAGTTTCAAATGGGAACCCTAATATGGCCATTTTGCGTTATCATTTTGTTTTGGAGTATGGTTTGTAGTTTCTGAAATATGGATGATTTTATCAAAACACATACTTTTTGGTGATATAATATTCAAACAATGCAACTTTAGACTTCCGATATCGTTGTATGAAAACATAGCTGCGTAGCTCAGAGGAATTTGCATGAATAATTTGTGAATTTACCTTATACAAGTTTTGAGACATACTGAAGTCTTTTTGCGCAGTTTTTTACGCGGTTTTCTTTATACGAATTAACGCGGTTTTCAAATATCCCATACAAAAGCGCGTTGACCCAAAAATCCGCGCAAAACCGCACTAATTTAAAAATCCGCGCAAAAACTTTTGTCTTGTCTTTGCAATATTTAGGTTATACTGGGCTAGGCAAACAATTATTAGTTGCATGAATTGTTCTCTTAGTTTATAAAAGCAAAGTATACACCATTCGACTATGTTCGATAGCTTGTAAGCAATCGGGAATGTACAAGTAGGTATGTGCAGGGTACGGCCCGAATATTACAGGATGTAGGACCGTTTACATACTTCACAATGCCAAAAGCATAGCGTTCGAATAATAACTATAAGCTCTTTGGACAAGTTATGATTAAATATTTCTTCCAGAACCACAACGATCCACAATATTGAAAAAACGGTCTTTAATGTTCTCAAGAATCATCAAAGTACAGTGGGCAGCTTTTAAACGTACAAAGAACCTCCCTATAAATAAAATAATCCTTTACAAAATATAGTTAAATCGACTGAATTAAACTTTTACTGTCTCAAACAAACTTGTTTTCAGCACTTTAATGCTCCAGAAGTTGAAACAATATAAAAATTTTACAACAAACGTTTGCGGTTGAACTGAATATATAAATTATCTATTTCAAACAATCACTTTATTGAACCAATCAACGCATTTATTTCAATAAATCATTATTTTTACTTCAATTAAAAATTACTTTTGCACTATGCTATATTCCTCCCTAAGGAAGAAAAATTGGGTAAACGCCAAATTTGTTCCACAGGGGGAAAATTTTCGGTGAAACCACTCTTTGTAAGTAAAGGGCACAAATCCTAACTCAACCCATTCATGCTCATGTTGTTTGTGGACAACAACGTTTTTTAACACCTATAACTTTTGATTGAGACAAGATTTGCTCACAAAAACAAGTAAGGCTAATAAATGTGACTATTGGCTTTCATTTGAGTATTAACAGTTACAAGGATCAGCTCTAGAACTGAAGTTATTGCAATTAATCTGATGGAACTCCGATGGAGCAGTGCTGCCAGGGACCGTTTACGCTGACGACGGAAAATAACTTTTTCATATAACTTCGTTATGTTGTAATATTAGTGAAAACTGATACAACTTATCAATTCAGATTTTTGGGTACGTTTTCCACGCCGTTGGACTATTGTAAATATTCTAGAAAAAATGTAGTGAGCATTGGAAGGTAAAAATTGAGCAGCTTCTAGCACTGCAAGGAAAGCACCTACCTTTTTTGAGTTTCTTGACTCCACCGTTTTAACGGAAAAATAGTTTTGGAACCCTACATGCACTAGAAAAAAGTTGGGCATGAAAGGGTTAACAAAGTCATGGGTTCGCTTCGGCTTTGTCTCATCAGACATCACGTCGTTCGATTGAAATACAAAGTGTGTTTCCGTTTTAGGTATTTAGCGTCAAGCCGGCGCTAATCTATTCCGACAATAATTTTGTGTCGGTTTCTGATGAGGCGAAATCGAAACGCATCCATGTCTTTGTTAATTTTTTTTAAGATATCAAGAATGTTAAACTGATAAGCAAACTTGTTGTTGTTTAGCTCATACATAACATGAAAAAAATTTGCAATGAAATAAGAATTGTTAGCTGTACAACGTTTGTTTCTATACGTGTACTGTTATCTCTCCCTATATCTCCCTTTCTTTCTCTCCCTCTTTTCTCTCTGTTTTCTTTTCTCTTTTCCCTCTTCTTTTTCTCTCCCTTTCTTTCTCTCCCCCTCTTCCTGTTGTTGGTAACTGCAAGGTTCATACCTATTTTGCTATCTTAATTTGTTATAATATCTTCCATTAATCTACAATATTTCAATATCCCATCTAATTTGATGTGAGCTCCGTAATGAAACTTTTGTCTTAAACTATTTCCGTAAAATAATTTGGGCTTCGAAGCATAGGGCATAGGCGTTTGTGGAGACAAATTTAACATTCTCGCCAAATATCCATCATCGAAAAACAATCTTTTGATTCTAAACCAGATAGACGTTCCAGTTTTCTACTTTAATTCATTAACTTGATTTTATTAATTTGATTCACATTACTCATTTACCTATTAATATTCTTCATTTTTGCCTTTCTCAATAGAAAGGTATTGCAATTGCTCTGAAAACCGACTTTTTAACGGAGGCCCGGAGGGCCCAGTGACATATACCATTCGATTCAGTTCGTCGAGTTCGGCAAATGTCTGTGTGTGTAGTCTCTTTGGTCACATTGGCCACCATCATCGGTTCCGGAAGCCTCGGCGGAAGTATCCAAACTCAGAATAACAGTCACATCGGTTTCTAGGAGATGGCTAGAGCGAATCAACCAAACTTAGTCTCAAATGAAAGATGTTGCGTTCCCGTAAATGGTTATTAAATTTTATACCGAACCGACTTTTATTAATCGAGATTTTATGTTTCCTCGAAAATTTTTTTTTTAAGATCGACTTTTTGGGACCTTGTCGATTTCGCATTTTTTTTCAGTTCAATATTACCGTTGTTTTTTCTTTTACAAAGTTTTAGAACTCAAATAATGATTTCTTTTCTTGTATATTTGTCATTGCATGTATAATAATAAAATGTAATATTTGCATTTGAAAGCTTTTAATGAATATAAACAACGCAGACATTCTCGTGTTCATGATTGAGAAAGGCACAATTGCACCGCTAGGTGGATTAAAACAGTTTTTTTCGTTTGAATACTATCTTTGTCATTCATTCGGTTATTCGTTTTGTGCATTACATTAAATTTACTCGTTTGATTTATTTCATTTATTTAAATTACTTAAGAATTTTTCGAATTTTTTCTTTGCTTCAATCGTTAGAATTATTATCTGAGAACATGTTTTCGAAGCTTCAGGGTAAAGCTGATTAACTCACATGCCTGCAAGATTTCTTTAATTGGTATTTTTTTCATTCCAACATCTTTAAAGCCCATTTTATGAAAATCATCTTTTTCACAACTCCGTGCACGATTTCAAAAAAATCTATAAAGCTATGTATACAAATAATATACTGTTCATTGGAAAATTTATTTATACATAGACTAACTTAAAAATGTATTAAAAATCTAATTTTACAGTGCTTATATCGCACTTCCTATGAAAAAAATGCCGAAAAATCGAACACTTTTTTTTTTTTAAATGACTAAAATACCAGATATATTTTAACTTACAATCTATTGTGTGTAGTCTATCCAGTGCAGAAAAGTGTTCCGAATAAGGAAGTAATCCATTGTTTTGTTTGAGGTCAAAATTATGGGTTGAATCGCACACGGAGCCGCGGCGAGCGGCTGCAAGAGATGGTTTATAAATCCCCCTTTTTATTTGTTTTAACATTCAAAAAACTTTTTATGGTTGTAATATGTCCAAAAATACGCAATAGATAATTTGTTTCTTTTTGTTGTTCTCGGGTTCACAAAAAATCCTAAAAATCACCTCTTAAGGAGGAATAGGCATAGGGAAGTTACAATAGAAAAAATAGATGAAATGCGGTACCATGGATGGCGCTCGTACGTTTATGAACGAAATAGTGGGGTTTGAACAAAACAATTTTTTTTCTTTCAAGAATCATAAATAAAATACTTACAATTAAAATTTTCCAAAAAAGATGGATCAAAGACTAGATCAATTAAGAAGCTTTTAAACGAATAAAATGTAAGATGATTGCTTGAGCGGCTCTTGAGATAACCATGGTACCGACTTTGACGACATGGTTTCAAGATACTCACGATTAAATTATTCACGAGAGTTTAATCCAAAATTCAATTATTTCTTTAACTTCATGAGGGAGGTCTAGTTAAAGCAGGTTAAAAATGTGTTCCTAATATGTACATAAAAAAATCAAATTTCAAAATGTAAAAAAGATTCGATTTTTTTAGGAAAAGAAAACTCCTATTCCTCCTTAATATTTTTTTGGATATGAGGAGTTTCAATATTTTTTTTTCGTAGAATTCAAACTAATCGTTTCATGCATTCTTTGATATTTATTGATTTTCTTAATTTGATTTAATTAATTAATTCTATTAATTGATTCATCCATTGAGCACGGATTTTTTTTAATAACGCTGAGTAACGATTCAATATTTTATTCATTTAACTTATTTGATTATTGAATTTTATTCTTTTTGTTTTCATTTTATTTGTTAGTCATTTTATTCTGTTAATAAATTGGAATTATTTTATTACTTTTATTCGCATTTTAATGTTTCAATTCTTTCATCAGAATATTTTAATTTCTTATTATAATTTTATTAATTCTGTTCATTTTTTTTCTTTTATTTTTATATTTGATATATTGATTTTATTAGTTTGGTTTATAGTAAATTTTCTGCTGATTCCCAAAATATGATTTTTTTTTCTTTTCGCATGTATTCGCAATATGTATTTTAGTACATGCTGTGTAGAACCCACTTCAAATATATTGGATGTGTAAATCGGATATAAATATCATGCGTTATAATCGTACTGAGATCCTTCAGCATAAGAATCGGTTAAAAAATTCTCACCCGAAAAAGTTGGCAAAGATGAACCTCCAGTATAAAAATCGGTTATAGATAGATAATTCGTTCACATGAAAATTCAAGATTAAAAATCGGTTGAAGTAAAGTACTTTGTAAGAACCAGATATATTCTTTTGCGGTTTCTTTAAAAATCTCTTACATCGAAGAGCTTTCACCCGATTTTTATACTTGAAGTTTATGTCCAAATTTTACATTCTAGTATTTTTGGAGCATATTCTGTTCTTGCGATTTTTGGTTTCGGTCGCTAAGTTTATTTCCTGAATTTCATCTATTCTAAAGATTTTTTTTTCTAATTTATTAATTTTATTCAAGGTTTTATTTATGCAGTACTCGAAACTGCGTTCACTCCAACTCTAATGAGCAACCAGCTATATGTATAAGAAATGTATCATCTCACTGCCAGGGTTGGTTAATTCCACATTCGCAGCATTTCCGTAATGTCACAGATTAATTTAAGAGCCAGTTTTTCTAAATTTTGTCACTGGCCGTCACTGATGGCAGTGCATAATGGTTCAAAATCGCGTTTGGAGTCAAAACTGTCCATAGCGATTTCACATATTCTACAATGTTAGTATGTATAAAAACGCCATCTTTTGGCAATATTTTTTTTCAAATTGTTCATAGTAAACAACAGAAAATTTTACTTTTAAACGGAAAGAGATAGCGCTTGGCCGTCTTCGACAAAGTTGTAGAGGAGAGTATTTTTTATAATTTTTTTTTTTTTTTTTGATTTTCTAACGAGTGAAGTACAATTTTATCTCGGTCCGTTTTATCGCATGAATGTTAGCTTCAAAACAAAGAAGATGCTGCATAAAATTGCTGCATTCAGCACAGTATGAAATATTTGAAAATATTCTGCGGGTTAATGCAGTAATTATATGGAAAATGTGTATCTTTTCCTTCTTTTTTGATATCCTGAAACTAAAATTCATACAATAAACCAGACCGAGAAGAAATTGTACATCACCCGTTAGAAAATATTTAAATATCGATATTATCCTTCCGGCAAGCGCTCTAGTACACAGAGTGCGCACCACTCAGAAAATCAAGCGAAAGCGTCTTTGAACACCATCGCCTACTCGTCCAGTAAGCCATTCACACGACTTCAGGAGGGCCAGACATAGAACTTTCAACAGTGTATAACTACTGAACGGGCGCTTATGGACAAACAATTTAATTGATAGTATAATTACAAATTTTGCCGATAGTGAAGTTACACGGGTTCGAAAACTGGCCAAAATAAAATCAAAACCAGCCTTTATACAGCATTCACAGCTATTTGGTCTCAGATTTTCCACAAAATGTGTGACTATATTACATCAAATTGGGACAAAATTGTCTGAAAAGCTGCAAATGAATGTTGAATGAAAAATTGGTTGAAAAGAAACCCCGAGTAAAAATATAATTTTGAAAAAAAGAAGATTCTGAAACAGAACATCTCGTGAATATTAAGACACCCCAGAAAGTTATTACCACGAGCTTATAGTACCAAGTTTATTCTAAAATTTATCCTAACAAACCTACGCTGAATTAGGTTGTTGCAAAGAGCTATAATGTTCATAATATTGGTACTTTTTAAGGTAAAATATGAATGCTTTCCAATGTATCGATTACAAATCGAAAAAGTATCCTATTTTCAACTCTGCCTAAGGCCCTTTCACAAAATAAACAGCATTAGATTTTTTCAAGTTCAACCAGAGTTAGAGAGAATTTAAGATTTTGACTTATTTCTTTGGACAAATTTTCAATGCCCGTTTTACCCCGCTTCCTGTCAAAGTAGAAATCTAATATTTGATAGAAGTCCTTAATATGTATGCAAAAAGAAACGCTGCAATTCTCATCAAAATTGGAGCACAACAATAAGACTTCTTGTACAAAGGGGTGTCACCTTTTGAAAAGCTAGCTTTAAACAATTTTTGGTGAAGATTCTTTTTCACCGATTTGTGGCATGTTTAAGAAAATTTCACAGAATTCACAGACGATTTTTCAAAAGCTATTTAACTTGTCTTTCTGGGTACATTTACCAAACGTAAAACTGGTTTCAAATTTAGAATTGTTTGAAAGTAGTAGCTAGTGAGTGCAATGAAACAAAAAACTCATTTTGGTATAAAGTGGCCCCGACAGTATCCATTGACGACAACGCAGAATAACAAAATCAATCAGAAACTAAAGTTTTACAACCCTTATCTGAAAGATACTAGCTACTAGCCACTAAGTTTTTAGTGAGCTATACTAAGATGTACTAAATTTATATCTGCTTATTTCCATTTCGTCCAATAAAAAATTTGATTCGTGCTGTAGAAATTCTTGATGTTTTAGTATCATATCTGCAAACTAGCGTTTTGTATCACCACAGCCCATTACCGACAATATAAAATAATACCAACGTCGGTACAATACATCGTTCTATTACGAATAATACCGCGGTACCTAGTTCCTGTAGTACAATTCCGCATTAAACCATCAATGCCACTGCTAGCAGATCTCGCTCACCTAGTTTTTGTCTCTTATTTCCTATTCACCGGAAAATCGCTCGTCTCGTCTGGGCTGAGTTCATATTGCAAGCGACCTAGTTCATAATAGCAGTAGTAGCAGTATAAGTAGTACTCGACTGCGAAGCCACGCCCCCGATACGCTTGCGCTTACGCCTGCTGTGGGCCAGGCTATCGATTTCCATCTATTTACACGTGTACATAACAGCTGTGCCATTCGATGGCGCGAGAGAGCAAACGAACAGGAGAGATGCAGCGCACTCTCTCGCTCCGAGAAATCACCAACCAGCATGCAGCAGCAAACAAACGACATAGCGTAAGAGAGTACAGTTCAAATATGAACTCCACCGAACTGGTTTCTATCTACAGTGAACTTGTTCTCGTTGTCCACTGACACCAGACCCAGCCCTTATTTGCCATTGCGTTGTGCCTGCGGCGTTGGTCTCTCGCTCGCACCAACCTGCGCCCTGGCGTACTTGGTATCACCTTTCGAGGATTGATACCTTGCATCTGCGTTACAGCCTCAGTACATCTCAGGTGTCAGTAGCGGAAGGAAGTGATTGTCGTTTTTGCTTTCGTCGCCGCAGCCACCCGCCGTCGCGAGTTAGTTAATTGTGACGACACGACAACGAAAACGGTTCGTAGTATTTTTTTTCACCGCGAGTGTTGCTTCGAAACTACCCCGCCCCTTAACCACCCACCGTAAACCCCGTGCAACGATAGTAACTCCCATCAGTTGACCAGTTCGGGGTGTGAGTGAGTTTAGTGAACATTTTAAATGACTACCTTCGGAAAAGGTCCAGTGGACTGCCGAGTAGTGACTAGCATTAGATTTAGTTGCAGTACACACGCGAGCTAGTGATATCCCCAGGGATCTGTGGGAAGTGTGAGACCACCGTATCGAGTGAGAGTGTGTGATCTTTGACTAAGTGATCGCGGTGCAAAATTAGTCGAGCTTATAAGTGCTACCGTTTTAAGTCAATTATTAGATTTTTTCTGTGTTTTGAAAACTCAAATAAGTGCTAAAATAGTCGCGAAACTTGCATGATCGATTGTATAGTGACAAATAGTAGTGACGTTATGATAATTGTTGATCAACGTTGATGACACTGTGTACAGTTGTTCGTTTTAATTGTTAGTATTGTGCGGGGCGTAACTGACGGATTCATGCCATGGATAATCCTAGCTATGGAACATCTCATATGTCGTCGCCAGCACTAGTAGTGTTTTCCCAGGCCGCAAACGGATTAAGTGACGCACTGCGTATACAGCGGCCATTCCAAACACAAGTATGTTGCGCAGCAGCCGTGTCCATAGACTGCAGCGACGTTGAATGGTGCAAACGGGAGCGTATGGAGTGGTCTAAATAGAATTTTGATGAATGATAAAATTTACCCTTTATTGTTACCATCATCGGGGGTAACACTGTGTTATGGGGGTAACATTATGCCAAAATTGAATAATGTTGATTTTGTTTCTAGTTCAAATTTCTCGCTTTTTCATTATGCAAATGATGTGAATTTGTTGGTTAGTTTAGTTCGAATTCTCAAGCAGGCCGGTGGATGACATGGGTAGTACCCATTTGAAAATATCCGAGAGGGTATTTGTCCACTACAAATTTTAAAACAAACCTAAAATATATGAAGCATGTGTTTAACGCACACAATGCTCGCATATAAAATCATCGATGTACCCCGATTTCATTTGCACCGCGAGTGATTTTGTGTAGTAGTAATTCAAGTATGTGTATTGCGAAAATATGGCAAATCTCTAATAATAGACTCCTCACCCTATGCTTATCCCACTACCCACTCGGGCTAAAATTTTGACGCCAGTCCTGTTCTCAAGTCGAAAGCAAGATCTTAAAAATGAATATAAACAATCTTATGAGGTGATAAACCCGAGACTTATTATATGTGCGTTTCAATAATTAAATTATTCCGAAGAAGAGTGATACATTTTCTGAGCACCAGGAAATATAAAATATATAAAATTTAAATCATAGTTTATCTTCAAGTATCGTACCACACAATGATGGGAAGAGTTCATTGCCGCACCACTTATTTGACAATAATGAAAAGAATAGAAAATTTACTATCAAAAGTTGTTTTCTATTTCATATGAAAAACTTAAGATTCAGCGGGTCCACTGAGAGAATATACTCTACGTTTCCTACACTCTCGAAAAATAAAGGAAATTTTTCGAACATATGGTGAATCATTCGTAGTTCTACGGAAACGTTTACATTTTCATTGCGAGTTTTTCGTAAAAACCTCGAAACGACTTTCGTAAGGCTCATGCGAATCTGTTTCATTAATCAAACGACTTGTTTGATAAAATACACGAGAGTCTTTATAATATTTACGAGAATCTTTCGTAATGTGAACGATTTTTTCCGAAGAATCCCCAAGATAACTGCACAAAAAAATTGATATCGCTGAACGAATTTATTCGTAAATCTGCTAAAAGTAGCTTAGATCCTTTCATTTCGTGACTTGACTTGACAAACGAAAATTTTCATGATTTTAAAAACGAAAAATAGTTTCGTTTTGAACGATGAATTTCGTACAATGTACACTAAATATTTAAAATCACCAATATTTTCGTTCGTCAAGTCGCCATGTTTTTAGATCGTGAAATGAAATTAGTTACAATGCACGAAACTGCTTCGTTGCAGAAAACGACGGATGGATTCATGCATTGTATAATAATATTCGTTCTATTTACGAATTTATTTTATCAGTGTGCTTCCATACTAATTAGAGCGGAAATCGGTTGCGTAGCAAAAAATCCGTTTGTGAGGGGGAGGGGGGCGTTTGATGAAAATTGTAGATTTAAAAAAATGCTTATATTCAATGTAAGTTTGATAAATTAACAAAAGTTTAGAAACTTAAGCAGTCTAACAAAAGCCATTCCCGTCCACAAACAAAAGAAATCAATGCAGAACTGCTTTCAAACCTCTATAGATTATTTTCTTTTGTAATATGTTAATGAAGTCCAGGAATGTACACTTTTAAAGTAGAATAAATGTTCAAAAGCTTTTCTTACAATCAAGATCAGAAAATTTCGAAGGTTTAACAACTTCTAAGAAGTTTTCTAACATAAAGCAGCTCATATTTAGATATAATAATTTTAGTGATTATTTCTCCTAGAAGTAATTATTTATTTACTTATTTATGTATTCTTTTTTTTATCTGACCTGTTCTACATGAAACGCTGTAGAGTGGGAAAACCCCATTTCAGGATATACTTCAGAAGCAATCTTCAAATGGTCGCAAAAACCATAATCTCTTCTAATTTTTCACAATTGATTACAATGGTTTTACACTACTATTAAACATAATCCCATAATACACAAATTAAAGTATCAAATATTACAAAAATTGAGTCTAAAAATCTAAGTCAACCTTCTTAAACGACGGCACCGGTGGTTGAGTGGTAAGCGTGACCGCCACGCACCCTAGTTGGTTTAGGTTCAATCCCAACTGACGTTGTTGATATTTTTCTGAGGTGAAAAAAATCTGTGGTCACGCCTTCCTTCGGAAGGGAAGAAAAACCTTTGGTCCCCGGTCCATAAATTGATGAATCGATATCTAGTCCAGATGGTGGGAGTCACCTCTCTGGTGTCGGTGTTTGGCCTCGTAGCGGAGATAGGCTGTCGAAAAACAACTAGAACTAGAAGAACCTTCTTAGTCTATTTTTGAAAACATCAAAGGATACAGAAAAGTCAAAATGGTCGTAAACACTATTCAAAACAATACAACATTGTCCTAATGGGTTCGTTCTGACCATACTCGGTGTGCTGAAACTCGAGTCTTACCAAGATATACGATCTAAGATTTTTCGGGGGCACATTGATATCTATTTGTGGGAGCATACCCTAATAAACATCTTATCATTCAAGAGTCTAACGACCTGTTCAGGGTATCATCCAAACAATCGTTAGACTATATGGGTTAAAGCTCGTGTATAATATGTTTTATTGGGGTATCTTGTGCATTAATTTAGCCAGTTAACATCTTCCTAACAAATACTGCTCTGAATGTGTTTCACCTTTTGGTTAGGGTTTCCATACCGAGCCAATGACAGCGATCAACGTACGGTGGTAGCTCTGCTGGGTTACGCCACGGCAGAGTTCTAAGAGCAAATCGGAGAAATCTTGCCTGCACTGCTTCTATTCTGTTGATCCAAATGCTTGTGTAAAGACACCAAATGGGTGCTAAAGCTTCCGGGACAGATCAAACAAGTGAAAACTGAAGTGTCCGCAAAAAATATTGATCAGTGAACTGTTTGACGATTCAAACAAAGTCTCAAAGTTCTTATATAGGAAGCCAAGAAAAGACATGACAATAAGGAGGTTGTTTTTGTTCCAATTTTTCGTCAGCATGTTCCAGCTCATGATTGGTAGATTGTAACTTTTTGCACCGTACGCAATGTTACTGCAGAGGTAGCAAAATGTTTGGCATTGTTGCTATAATTATAGGAAAATATTGTCATTACTTTTGACAAATAAAATTATTATCGTTAAGAGTAAAATTTAATTAATTAAAATTGAACAGAAATTGTGCGCAAAGTAGAACAAGGATTTACCACACACGTGCCGTATACGTGATTGATTAACTTTAACAAAAATAAGACAGCAACCAAATCATATTCTAAAATTTTTCAGAAAATAGCTTCATCAAACCTTACTAAACACCCATGACATGGAAAACCCTTCATCAATATAGTGGATTCTAGATACAAAATGTTGCAGACTTATTGAATAAATAAACAAGAATCAATTTTCATTAATAAAAATAGCAACACTGTTCGGAAGAACTTGACAGGGTGAAAATGTGCGAAAAGAAGCATATCAAAGGAAAAATAAGCAGCCGTTCGTCACGTCTTCTCAGATAGGAAGGTCCTAGCGTGCATCAAAATAAAAATTCCTTCTGTACTCGTATGTGTGACAGTTTCTAAAGACGAATGGTAGCGTCTTACAACATTTTATAGATCAATACAACATTTTATAGAGTAGCTATAAGCTATAAGTGTTAGTTATATAATCAGTGGCTTTTTCCTCCACCTGTCACTATGTTCTGAAACAACTCGAAACTTGCTTTTCCGTCGATTATTTATTGTATGGAGCTTGAGTAACTAGTATTGTATGTCTCCGGAATGAGTTTTATAGCGGCACATCGTATTTCAACACAATTATAAATACTATAGGCCAGCTATTTCAAATATTAAATTGACCGACAGTTTTGCATATGACAGCTGGAGAAAAATAAACTCCCAAGTAGTGTGTGTGTGAAATAATTTGCCTAGAACTCCATAGGCTGTCTCTGTTCACTACCACCAATAGTTTGACACATGCTAGGACTTTGTTTAGATGGACTTTGGCACAATCTTTAAATTCGATCAGCAAAGTAATCCATGGTGGGATTCGTTGAAACTATTAGTTTATTAAATAATAGTTTCCGCTAAATGTCAGGCATTCATACATTGTATTGATATTGAGTACTCTTTTCATATACAGTCTTGGAAAAAAATCATATAAAAAATTAAATCTACTAGGATACACATAAAGGGAGCGGCCCGACAATGAAACCTCAATATAATACTTTACTTGAGATGATGTTAAAAAAACCTCTTTTAATCCACCTAGCGGTCCAATTGAGCCTTTCTCATTTCTTCAAACTATGACTCTATGACCATTCCATGTTCAATACAATTGTGGAAATGTCTATTACATTCTTAACACACTTTGCACCTACACACGCTCTTCTACCACGGACCTGGTGAGCTACGTGTGGGGGTCCTCCTTACTTCCATAGCTACGCTCCTGTAAAATCCATAAACCCTATGTCTGTCGAAAGAAAATTAGGTTGACGATTTTCAGAGTGATTTCATAACCTTTCTATATCAGAAAGGCGAAGGCAAAAATTCTCCAAAAATCCAAAAAAATTAATTTTTGACAATTTTTTTTCGAGATTTCATCACATTTCGACGTTTTATGCATTTTAAAGACATTTGGCATCAAAAATATAAATTGGATTTTTAAATTCTCTTGTTCAGTTACTACTTCCACGAACTCAGGAGCCGTCGTAGGTGCACACCAAAAAAATGTGAATTTTATCGTTGATGTAATTGCAAGCATGACAGAATTTAGCAAACCGTAATTCATGAAATGACGAAATATAACCGTGCTCCGTTTAATTTTACATGAAACATATATATTACATGCGCAATGACATAACATTACACTTACTGCCGCTATATATGGAGTAAAATTACGTGATTTGCGAAATTCAACGTCATGTAAAATTAAAATCAAACTTAAAAGTAAGTCATTTTGATGCTCGTATATGTCAGGGTCAGGAGACGTAAATTTACACGATTTTTTCTATGTGTGGCCAAAATCAAAGCGACTTTGTGATGTCATTAGTGTCTAGACTGTTGTGGTCTAGTGTGTGGTCGCACTCTTAACCCTCAAAGAGGCAAGCTATAATTGTGACATCAAGAAGCATCACTCCTAAGACCCAACGAAATCGTTAGCCTCTTTTTTGTCGTTTTATCAGTGAGAGAATCGAAGTCCCGAAAACATTCGATCATTTGTATTTCAAATTACAAGTTCATTGAAACTAGAGAACAGTAACTAGCCGGGCCTTTGAGATCCATTGCCTTTTTGAGGGTTAAACCCGAAACTCCGAAAACGGATTCAGATCGACATAAAATTCAATAGCATCCGAAATTCGTGGTTTTTGGGGCAATTGCATAACCTTTCTATATGAGAAAGGCAAAAATGACACAAATTTACGCTTCGAGATGTTGTCCTTGTAAATATAATGTTATATAATACCCGTTGCATTCTTTCATCGGAAAATTATCCAGAATGCATTGTACGGATTACACAACCCAGTTAATTCCAATTTGCACATCCCATGAAAACATCATCACCATGGTCCAAGATCCTAATTAAAATCCATATTTTGGTCTATTTATGGGTTTTTGAAACCAATTGTTGGTATTTTGATGGATGTTAAGTTTGGCACGGATCATATTCTTGGTATTTTTACAGGATTGTATGATGTTTGAACCCAATAGAATTTGTTCGGGTAGCGAAAGGCTTTCTGGTTCTACATTGAAGAAGCAAAAAAATCAACTTTGATTTGAATAGTACTGCATACTAAAGATTATTTAAAAATAATAACACAAATAATAAATGCAATCCATTGACGTTATTCAGGAAAGAGCATTTCGGAGCATTTTTCGGATTCCGATCATGTTTTTGACAGTAAAAATGTCTTACTCCACTATCTGCGATTAGATGTCATTCTAAAATTTAAAATATCCCTATGTAACAAAACTATGTAAGGTTTACACACTTATAACTCCGCTATTACTAGATGGATTTTTATCATTTATACACCAACGTATTCAGGAAGGCCTAACTTTAATATTGGTAATAATTTAATATCTTTGCAATAAAAGTAGTCTTTTGAAAATCGGTAAAATTGAAAAGTTCGCGGAAAAGGGTAAAATTGCCATTCCTAAGGCAGATTTCTCATCACAGTTTGCATCACTGTGGCACGGTTGAACTGGCTTTGCGCCTACTGAAAGACGAATGTTAGTTGGAAATTTTGGTGGGCGTGGTGATTGATTTTTGTTTCAAAAAGTTGCGAAGCTAATCTATAGCGATTCTTGGCAATTAATACAAAAGTAATGCCGTCTGATCAGAATAAAGCACGAATCGGTTTTTATTGTTCTGAAAGATTTTCAAGCATAAGTATTGTTCATCAATCAAATTCTTTAGGATATATTCAGCAGCGTTGTGTTTAATATAGAAGTTTAAAAGTGGAATTGTAACAGAAGCAATCATATCCCCAGCGGAGGATTTTGATTTATTATTACAAACAGTTTTGCTTCGATCTGTTGTACGCTGCCGTTGTCTTTGTTGCTTTCGAGTCAAGTAATAACCTGAGAACACGTTCCGGTGTGGGTCAATTTTAGATTCACAATTTTTTTACTGTTCTATTACATAAATAATCTATAATATAGAAGTGAAAGCTAGGATTTATTCTCCCCAGCAGTAGCCTGAGCGGGTTTTCTTTTAAGTTTTAAATTCATGCCGCGACATGTATGAAGCGTTACTGGATTCAAAACTATTTTTCTCCAGTTTATCCAGTCTGAGTATCTGCATATTTATCACAAAGTTACTAATTATAATAGAATTATGCCAAGAGGAAGAGATAATCGATTAATTGAAACAAGCGATTAGTTTAAAAGTATAGCATAACTCATGGTGAATAACACCGGTGGTTTTAGAGTTTTATTACAAAGAAAATTGTAACATATGGGAGCAGCAGAGGAAACTAAAACGTGTCGTTATATGTTTCAAGTAATTATTATATAGTCTCCAACCAGCCCTGAAATAAGTCGATAGTTTAGATGGATTGAAATTCATTCGGGAACTATATTGCACACTAGAGTGCCCAGAAAAATAAAGAATTTTTGAAAACTCGCTCGGCCCACCACTGAGTCAATTCCTAGTCCCACCAGGAGCACTAGCTCCAAATTTGAAGCAAATCGGACAAGTCTAGCTACCGGACCAACGTGCCTGAAGTTTGTATGGGATTTTTCGACAATTTACATGGAGAAAACCCACTAGCATTTTCACCGCTAGGTGGCACTGTATGCATCGTATTATCACTGTAAGTGAAAATAAGAAAGATAATTTAATTGTCTAGTCAATCCGGCTTTGTTGAAAGAAGTTATTAAGCTTTTAGCGAAGTGATGTCTGAGTCAGTTTTGCATGGGGCGTAGCAGTACATGGTAGTGTATCTGTACTAGGTTCTAACAAACTAAACATTTTTGTGGAATAATGGTTAGATTTAGCTGAATAGTATGTTCGGAAGAATTGCAGTACATAATACAAATTATGTTTTGGTTAGAAAATTTAGTTTATATTTTTAATGTCACCGTGCTCGTGTTTTTTGATTATCTACTTCAACACCACCTTAAATTATTTATTGTTAGCTCACACGAAACATCTGACGCGCTTTCCTTTCACACGAGCACGTAATGTTTCGAACGGAACCTTGAATTGTTTAGAGGCTGATCGAATACTGGCGCCATCTTTAACAGATGCAATTGCGTTCTTTATGTCTTCTTCGCTTAGTTTTGTTGTTTCTTGCACGAATTAATGTACTATTTTCCTGTCAAAATGTAGATGTAGATGTAGATGTAGATAGGGAATCCCATAGAACATGAGACTGACTTGCGATTATGGGCAGTATATTGCCCAAAACAGCATAAGAGTCCCATATGGATTTTTGTCGAAATTGAGTTATCTGTTGTATTGTTTTCTGTACCACCACTGAATCACAATGCACAAATAAGATTACCAGGTTATCAAAAAAATACCAAAACATGGTTGTCCCATTCATAAGACTCAATGAAAATGTAAATCTCGAACAGCGTTTTTCTCGGCTTTCTGTTGTCCAATATGGGACTCTTATGCTTTTATGGGCAGTATAGCGTCCCCAAACGGCTGACCTATCGTATGTATGCGTATGTTTCATATTGATGTATGTATTACTCAAAAACAAAAATATCGAAAAACCAACACAACACTCGTATCCAGCATTAATTTTTATGTTACAATGCCGTAACTAACACGGTAACAACCAAAACGACAGGCAGATAATGCCCTATACCTATTGCACCCCCATACCTATTTGACCCTATTCTTGTATATTATGGAAAAATACGGAGGAAAAATATATTACAGTAGGAATACGTTTTTGGCAACAATAGTTACGAAAACTGGAACCATGCCCAAAATTGAACCCTATTTGTAAAGTTTTTATTTTCAACTAGCTAATACCCATCGCGCGTTGCTGCGACACTCTGCGAAATAGGAGGAAAACACAATTTGTTCCAAAGCGCCATCTGGCGGGCAGATAATCTCCAACTAATAGCACACAAACACACCCCATACCAAATACCTACTGTGTGCAAATTTTTACGGAAATCGGTTAAGCCGTTTGGGAGTCTATAAATCATATACATACAAACTTTGACTTTTATATATATAGATAGATAGATTTGTGTCTTCAAAAATATTACAAGGTTTTTTATTATACAAGAATTTGTGAAATGGAATGAAATGATAGAAACAAATCAGCAAATTCAATTTTATTCCAGTTTTATTCAGGGCAGACAGCGTTTGTGGTAAATCGATTTCCTTGTACGCAGCTCACCTTGGTTCGAATCCCAACCCCGCACATAGAGATAGAGATTTTTCTAATCCGAAAAAGACGCGAATAACCATGAAGTTAAAACCGCTATAATCGAAATAAGAAGAAATTTTTATCAAATTTACTCGTAGTCCAGTTCAATTGGTGGTGTGAAATATCATTTAATTCGAATCGGTTTTGTTTGGCCCATTGAACAGCAAAACTGAAACAATTCACTGAATAGTGGTGTTTATTTCGCTCATAAGATTGTTCGATTTGCCATTTTAAAAGTTATGAACAATTTTGGTTAAAAAACAAAAATCTTTAAAAAAAATAAATCATTAAAAAAAACAAATAAATCGTTGATCTTTCAATTAGAATTGATAGATTGAAAATCGAATTTTAAGCCTTGAAGATATTTAGGTTTGAAGAAACCAATTTTTGTTGCGAAAATTATTTGCAGCTGTCCAAAAAAAGAGATTACGCATCGGGAAAAACGTGTGCAAATAAAAAATCCAAAAATTTGAAGAATGATGCATTTGCGAGAAATTAACACATGAAAAGATATTATAAGACAACCGATTATTCAGGAGCCATCTTTGAGAAATCATAACAAATGACCATTATAGATAGCCTTGTTTATTCAGCAAAGTGATTTCAAATTAATTATCTCAGAACATTGTAGAACATTGCGCAGGAAACATCACACATCTAAACATCTAATCTAAACTACAATAACCACTCTAATTCCATTCTTTCGAAAAAAAAACGCCAACAAAATACTAACAAAGTTTTCCAACGACATCGTACAGCTTAAACAAACTAATTGGGCGCCAGTAGTTTTGTATGCCTAAATACGGCATTGGGACCATAGTGAGCCGGCTTTGATATTTACTGGAAAATCAGTGCAAAGTTTCATACTGACGTCGTAATAATCGAAAGAGATGTTACCAACAATTTGCCGCTTTTCTGCAACGTATTCTATTTTGCATAATCTAGCTAAATCAATGCGATAAAAAATGAAAACTGGAAACACTGCTAACTAGCCCTGGGGTCCCCTATAGTGAATATGACTCTCATGATTGGAAATAAATTCAAATGGTGTGTCAATTAGGGACCATTCATAAATTACTTAACGCAAAAATTGCCCAAGATTGACTCCCCCTCCTCCCATATAAGAAATTGTCACATATTTCTCTAACCCCTTCTCCATTATTGCGCGACAAATTCTTTAAAACAAAGGTTTTCTTCAGTAAAAACATGTTACGTAAAGTTATAGCTTACTTCCCCTCCCCAAATGTCACAACACGTCACAATTTGTAATACCTCCTCCTCCCATAAAAACGTAACGTTGTTTATGGATGGTCCCTTATGTAATAAAATATGCATTGCACATTTTTTAAAAAATCGTAATTACAACAGCAATGTTGCCAAAAACGGAACCCATTTGTTGTGCGGCTGTTCGCCCATCTAAATATGGAAGCTGTTCTTCAATGTCAGCTTCTTTCACCGAACAGCCTAGATAAGCCGTGTAGTGTCGGTAGTGGTTGTTTCAACCGGCTAAGAATTACACTACGGACTACCTGTTTCAGTGGTAAAAATCTACCAAACAGGGAACCCCAATTCCATAGTGTCATGCGACCCGTGCTATGGGTAAAATTGTTGAGGGGGTTTAAAACATTCTCAATGGCGAACGGAGCCTGGGAAGAGTTGGGCGAACTCCCCAGTATGCTGCATTACGCAGCGGAACGTTCACTCTACACACCGATTTTTTTTCACCGATAATCCACTTAATTTTGCCGAATTTTTGTTGGCTGCGGGTTTGCTGAGACTCTCGGCTGATGGTAGTTCGGTGAAGTTTTGTTGAGTTTCGATTATCAAATTTCGATGTGTACAGATGAACCTGCCCAGAGGCCGTGTGGTATCCGGCCTAGAATTGAGCCACTGGAGTCCTGCTCCCATGTCGTAGGAGGCGACTGAAAGTAGGAGACCCTAAGTCAAGGTGTAGTTCCGTGCCGAGGACTTAATGACTGGAGGGTCTAAAATATGCCAGTCGCGCACGGAGCATTTTGGGTTTTGCCCTTACTGTGTTATGCGAATCTCTGACACAGTGGACCATTATTTTCTTCGCAAATCGTGGGAATCAAATGATCATGTCCCATTTAAACCTGATATGGCTCGCTATATGCGTTAACATCCCAACTCGCTTGGTGTCCTCTACTGCCGTTCTACGCATAATTGTCCCTTGTATATAGGGAATCCCATAGAACATGGGAGAAATATACTTATAACGGCAGTCTAGTTGTTGTGCAATTTGTGTTGGAGATGAAATGTACAGTTCTCTAATCAACAATGGTTAGAATAGCACAAATCAATCTCCAACATAAACGTACAGCAACTATGAATTTATCTCGACTCATGCAGGAAGGTAAAGCTTCCATAGCATTGGTTCAAGAACCGTATTTCCATAAAAGAAACTTCTATTTTGGAAAGTTACTTAACACTGCCATCATTGCTTACAACAACACAGGCATGACTAACCCACGTGAAATGCCTCGTGCTTGCATTCTTGCAAATAAGGCTGTTGACGCGTGTCTCATATCGGAGCTCACAACTCGCGATATCTGTGTTGTCACAGTTACACTGACTGTCGGAAACGTGGACAAAAAACATATATATATTGTTCAGCGTTATATAAAATATATATATTGTTCAAAAGCGTTGTATCATATTGTAGCAGAAATGGGCTTCCGCTCATTATCGGCAGTGATGCGAATGCTCATCACATCATTTGGGGCAGCTCAGACATCAATGTGAGAGGCTCTGAACTGATGGAGTACATAAGTAGTACAAATCTCCATATTCTGAATGTGGGAAACCGACCAACTTTTGCGAGGTCTGGGAGGGAGGAGGTGTTAGACATAACACTTTGCTCTGATAGAATTTTGAATGAACTGGAAAATTGGCAGGTTCCAAATGAAACTGAACCGTCTCTATCCGATCATAAATATATATATTTTTCGATCATTTTGATGTCACCTTCAATGTGGTGACATATCGTAATCCTAAATCTACAAACTGGGACCTCTTTTTGGAAAACTTGGCGACTAAATTTCATGGATATTTTCCAACAATTAGTCAACTAAACGATTTAGATGACGTCGTGGATACGAGTAACTCATTCATATTAGCATCCTACGAAGAAGCTTGTCCACTTCGTACTGTTAAATCGACCCTTGGTGGAAGGCTGAGCTTGAAAGAATGAAGAAAGTTATGAGAAGAGCTTGGAACCGGCGTCAGCGTGATGACTTCAGGGCTTTCAGGTCAGCTCGTAGTGCATATAAGAAATGTCTTAGATCAGCAGAACGGGCTGGCTGGCAAAGCCTATGCACTAATGTCTCTAGTCTGAACGAGGCTAGCAGATTAAATAAAATTCTAAATTTGCTCCATACAAATCACCCGGAAAAGATGGAATACTTCCCGTGCTACTGCAAAAGGGATTTGATATTCTTAAACATGTCTTGAAAAAGATTTTGCTTTCCAGTCTTGCTACCGGGTATATCCCGAAAGCATGGCGAGAAATAACTATTAGATTTATTCCCAAAGGGGGGCGCTCAAGCTATGAAGAAGCCAAGAGTTTTAGGCCTATCAGCTTAAGATCTTTTCTTCTGAAAGCTTTGGAACGGATAATCGATCATCACATCAGGAACGTTAGTTTTGTTGAATATCCACTGCACAAAATGCAACATGCATATCAGTGTGGGAAATACACGATCACTCTGCTTCACGATGTTGTTCACAACATTGAGAAAGCCTTCTCGCTCAAGCAATCTAGCTTGGGTGTATTCCTAGATATTGAGAGTGCTTTTGACAATGTGTCCTTCCAGTCTATTCTGGAAGCGACGCGCGGTCATGGGATACCTGCATGTATCTCAGGTTGGATAAACGCAATGCTTAGTAACCGCATACTTGGCTCGTCACTGCGACAGGCTGGGATACGGAAGTTGAGTATTTGCGGTTGTCCTCAGGGCGGCGTTCTGTCACCTTTGTTATGGAACTTAGTAGTTGACGGCTTGTTGAAGAAACTCAGTGAGCTTGGATTTCCAACCTACGGGTTTGCTGACGATTACCAAATACTAATTACTGGATTTTGCATCGGAACAATCTTTGACTTAATGCAACAGGCATTAAGAGCTGTCGAACAGTGGTGTCGACAAGTTAAACTATCAGTTAACCCAAGCAAAACTTCAATGGTTCTTTTCACGAAGAAGCGAATAACAACCGGGGTTCGTCCCTTGCAGTTCTTTGATTCAGAGCTACTGTGTGCAGATCAAGTCAAATACGTTGGAATCATATTGGATTCCAAACTGAATTGGTCTGCTCACATTGAGTTCAGAGTCAAGAAAGCGTGCATGGCCTTCGGGCAGTGCAGACGAGCTTTTGGAAAGACCTGGGGTCTCAAACCTAAATCCATCTATTGGATTTACACGACAATTGTACGTCCAATACTGTCATACGGATGCCTTGTGTGGTGGCAGAGGGGAGAGGTGGTGACAGTCCAGTCAAAGCTAAACCATCTGCAAAGAATGGCGCTCATGGCGTTGACTGGTGCTTTCACCACGACTCCGACTGCTGCTCTTGAGGCACTTCTAAATATCAAACCATTACACATACACTTAAAACAAAAAGCACTATCATGTGCATACAGACTGCAGGTTACTGGCCTTTGGAACAGTAATCATGTTGATCTTGCTACAGCCATACACGATTGTGGTCACAAATGGTTACATGGGGTGAAGATATTCTTGCTCCCAGCGATATTACACTCACTTGTAGTTTTCCTTACAGGACATTCCATGTGAAGATTCCCTCTCGAGAGGAGTGGTTGTCTGACTTTATGGAAAGACAACAACAAACGCAAGTGGTCTGTTACACTGACGATTCTCTGATGGAGGGACGTGCTGGTGTCTACTGTCGTGAAATGAGATTGGAACAATCTCACTCACTAGGTAGATACTGTACTGTATTCCAAGCAGAAATCTTTGCGATTATGTGCGGGGTGCAATCGGCCCTTCAACTGAGTTTGTCCGGCAGAGTTATAAACTTCTGCTCCGATAGTCAGGCTGCAATCAAGGCCCTTAGCTCAGACAAATCCCGGTCCAAGCTAGTGATCGCGTGCCGAACCCAAATCGAAGAACTAAGCATTGTCAACACTATCGGACATTGCGGTATTACTGGAAATGAATGGGCTGACGAATTGGCCAGGGCAGGTTCAGCGATTGACTTCGTTGGTCCTGAGCCCGCGCTGCCAATTTCGACAAGTTGGATAAGGGAAAAAATACGGTCCTGGGCTTCCTCCGAGCACCGTAATTATTGGAGAAATCTACAAACGTGTCGCCAAACAAAGGCGTTTCTAGAACAACCATGCCCAGTGGTTTCGAAAAATCTCTTACATTTTTCGAAGCTCCACTGCGGCATGCTGACCAGGGCTTTAACCGGCCACTGCAAACTCAATTATCACATGGCAACTATTCAGCGCGCTGAGTCTTTTTTATGTGATCTTTGTGAATCCGACTACGGAACCTCATATCATCTGATATGCAACTGTCCAGCGGTAGCGCAATTGCGATTTCGAGTCTTCAGCCGTCCTTATATAGACGAAACCATGTTTGGTCGACTGAAACTCAGAGACATACTAAAGTTTTTTATCAAATGTGGTAAAGAGCTTTAGGCTTATTCGCAGGCAAGTTGAACTACTTTTTTTTATTTTTTATTCATTTCGTTTATTTGATAGGCACAAATGCGTTAGCTTGGCGGTGTCAAATTCTTTTGTTTTTACATTTTGTATATTTTAAAACTAGGAGGTTACAATGTTGAAATATTTTTTTAAAAAAGAAAAATTTTACAGCTATCTTAAGACTAGAAATAAGATTCTATATACAAGAGAGGGGGCGAAAGATTTTTTTTATGAAAAAATTTTAAAACAAGGAATTCAATAGTAATAATTTTTAGGAAATATTTACACTTATCTTAAAACTAACAATATAGTTTGGTACACAAAAGGGGGAACAAATATTTATGAGAAAATTCGCATGTGTTTTAAGACTAGGGATACAATTCTATTTACAAGATGGGGGACAATAGTTTTAACAAAGAGGTAAAATTACAACTATCTTAAAACTAGGAATACAGAATACAAATTTGAACTTTTTTAGCGGAGACTTATGCTTGGTCAAGATATTCAGAGGGGGGCTGTAGAAGCAGTTGTATCAAGGACAGGGGAGAGAAAGCGTAGATGGTGACCGGGAGAGAAGAGCAAAACTTGCAACTTTCGCTCAAACGGGAGATCAGCGAAAGATTACCGCCTCAGTCTAGTAGGTCGGATTGGCGGATGGTATTCTTCGGACCCGCGGGGAGTCCTTCAAAAGTCATCGGACCTTGAGTCGCTCTCGCTTCAGTTTCCGTAGTGGTAAGTGCGACGGCGGTTACATAGTTGCAGTCTGGAGCTGATCGGTCCCACAAGGCAAGAGAAAGCTTCTAAAACGAGAAATAAAAAGAGAGGGGCTAAATTGGGATATTTGTCGTTTTTATGAAAGTATAAATAAGGGACATATAGGGGAAATCACGATCTACCTCGGGCCCGAAGGGAATCCTTTAACTGAGACCTGGCGTCCAAGTACCCGGCGCATACCCAGACAACGTGCTCGATGTCGTGATAGCCCTCGTCACAAGCGCACAGACTACTCTCCGCAAGCCCAATACGCCGCAGATGCGCATCCAAGGTGTAGTGGTTGGACATAAGTCGGGACATTACACGAATAAAATCCCGACCCACATCCATCCCCCTGAACCAAGGCTTCGTTGATACCTTTGGGATAATGGAATGTAGCCATCGTCCAAGTTCACCATTGCTCCACGAGGTTTGCCAACTGTTGAGTGTCCTCTGACGACAAATACTAAAAAATTCGTTGAAGCAGATTGGTCTTTCGTATATGTCACCATTTAATGCGCCCACCTTTGCTAATGAGTCGGCCTTTTCATTGCCCGGGATAGAACAATGAGAGGGGACCCAAACAAAGGTAATTTGATAAGATTTTTCAGATAACGTACACAAGGACTCCCGTATCTTCCCCAGGAAATATGGGAATTGCTTTTTGGGCTTCATCGCACGAAGAGCCTCGATGGAGCTGAGGCTGTCCGAAATGATGAAGTAGTGATCTGTGGGCAGAGTGTCGATGATCCCAAGGGTGTACTGAATTGCAGCTAACTCTGCGACGTAAACTGAAGCGGGATCATTGAGCTTGAATGAAGCGGTGATAGTATTGTTGAAGATACCGAAGCCAGTGGACCCATCGAGATTTGATCCGTCAGTGTAGAACATTTTGTCACAGTCGACTTCTCGGAATTTATTATAAAATATATTGGGGATCACTTGCGGGCGTATATGGTCCGGGATTCCACGAATCTCTTCCTTCATGGATGTGTCGAAGAATACAGTAGAATCAGAAGTATCTAGGAAACGAACACGGCTGGGAGTATATGAAGAAGGATTAATGCTCTGTGCCATGTAGTCGAAGTACAAGGCCATAAATCGGGTTTGAGAATTAAGCTCGACGAGCCTCTCGAAGTTTTCAATCACCAACGGGTTCAGAATGTCGCATCGGATGAGCAATCGATATGAGAGTTCCCAAAATCGATTTTTTAGCGGAAGAACGCCCGCCAGCACTTCGAGACTCATCGTATGGGTCGAGTGCATGCAACCCAAGGCAACGCGCAAGCAACGATACTGGATTCTCTCCAGTTTGATGAAGTGTATGTTCGCAGCGGAGCGGAAACAGAAACACCCGTACTCCATCACCGACAATATCGTTGTTTGGTATAACCTGATCAGGTCTCCTGGGTGAGCACCCCACCATGTTCCAGTTATTGTTCGGAGAAAATTGATCCTTTGTTGGCATTTCTGTTTCAGATACCTAATGTGACATCCCCAGGTACCTTTAGAGTCGAACCAGACCCCGAGATATTTAAATGTGAAAACCTGGTTGATCGTTGCACCCATTAATAGAAGCTGGAGTTGCGCCGGCTCACGCTTCCTAGAAAAAACAACCAACTCAGTTTTCTCCGTGGAGAACTCAATACCCAGCTGAAGAGCCCAAGCAGACAAATTGTCCAAGGTATTTTGTAATGGTCCTTGCAAGTCGGCAGCTTTGGGCCCTGTAACAGAGACCACCCCGTCGTCTGCAAGTTGCCTTAGCGTGCATGAATTGGCAAGACAATCGTCAATGTCATTCACGTAAAAATTGTAGAGCAGGGGACTTAGACATGAGCCCTGGGGAAGACCCATGTAGCTAAATCGCGATGTTGTTAAATCGCCATGCGAAAAGTGCATGTGCTTTTCAGACAACAGGTTTAGCAAAAAGTTATTTAAAATTGGCGAAAGACCATGCTGGTGCAGCTTCTCTGACAGAATGTTGATAGAAACTGAGTCAAAAGCCCCCTTAATATCCAAGAAGACTGATGCCATCTGCTCTTTGTTAGCATAGGCTATTTGGATTTCTGTAGAAAGCAACGCAAGGCAATCGTTCGTCCCTTTGCCTTTGCGGAAGCCAAATTGTGTATCTGACAGTAAGCCATTTGCTTCAACCCAATTGTCGAGGCGAAACAAGATCATTTTCTCGAACAACTTCCGAATACAGGACAGCATTGCAATCGGCCGATATGAGTTGTGGTCGGAGGCTGGTTTTCCTGGTTTTTGGATGGCGATGACCTTCACTTGCCTCCAGTCATGAGGGACAATGTTACCCTCAAGAAACTTGTTAAATAAATTCAACAAGCGCCTTTTTGCAGTGTCAGGTAGATTCTTCAGCAAGTTGAATTTGATTCTGTCTAACCCTGGGGCGTTATTGTTGCATGATAAGAGAGCAAGTGAAAACTCCACCATCGAAAACGGTGTTTCGTTCGCGGTATCGTGAGGAGACGCGGCGCGGTACGTTTTCTGTACCGGGACAGAGTCCGGACAGATCTTCTTGGCGAAAGCAAATATCCAACGGTTTGAATATTCCACGTTCTCGTTGGTACTATTACGGTTACGCATACGTCGAGCCGTACCCCAAAGAGTGCTCATCGCTGTTTCTCTCGTTAACCCGTCGACGAACCGGCGCCAATAACTACGTTTTTTGGCTTTCATTAGACTCTTCATTCGCCTTTCTAACGACGCGTACTGTAGATAGCTAGCGGGTAACCCGTCTTCCCGGAAGGCCTTATATGCAGTGGACTTTTCCGCGTACAGCTCTGAGCACTCTTTATCCCACCACAGGGTGGAAGACCGTCCATGGGTATTCGCGCTGGGTACTGGTTTAGTCTGAGCTTGATTCGCACTGTCGAGAATCAAGCCAGCCAAAAACCTGTACTCTTCCTCCGGAGGAAGTTCTTGAGTGGATTCGATTTTAACGGATATCGCGGTCGCGTAACTCTTCCAATCAATGTTCCGTGTGAGGTCATACGATACATTGATTGTTTCCGATGGTCTTGAACCGTTAGCAATTGAAATCACGATAGGCAAATGGTCGCTACCGTGGGGATCAGGGATCACCTTCCACATGCAATCTAACTGTAGCGAAGTCGAGCATAGAGATAAATCCAACGCGCTTGCGCGTGCTGGTGGTGTAGGAATCCGCGTCATTTCTCCCGTGTTTAAGATGGTCATGTTGAAATTATCGCAAAGATCTTGGATTAATGTTGATCTATTATCATCATGAAGGCAGCCCCATACCGTACCGTGCGAGTTAAAGTCTCCCAGAACTAGCCGCGGTGCCGGTAAGGATTCCGTGATATTACAAAGCGTTCGGTGCCCTATCGAGGCTCTAGGAGGAATGTAGATGGAAGCAATGCAAAGGTCTTTACCTTTGATTAAAACTTGACAAGCGACAATTTCAATGCCTGGTGTCGAAGGGAGGTTAATTCGGTTGAAAGAATAGCACTTTTTGATCCCCAAAAGTACTCCTCCATAAGGGTTTTCTCGATCCAGACGAATTATATTAAAGTCGTGGAAGTTGAGATTTATATCGGAAGTTAACCAAGTTTCACATAATGCGAAAGCATCACATTTTAAACTATTTAGTAAAAATTTAAAGGAATCGATTTTCGGGAGGATACTTCTGCTGTTCCACTGTAGAACAGTGATCGAATCGGTGACCTCGTTCGATGACTTAGCCATCGAAGGATACGATCGCTGCAAGGAGGGGCCATTTAGTAGTCAACTGCTTCAAAAATGTTTGCACTATAGGGAGAAAACGTATCAGAAGGCTTTTAAGAGGATCAGTAACATTGAAAGCTGTGAAAATTAAGTCCACTATGTCAGAAAATTTCATTAGTCCGCTACTGGACTGAGTATCTGTTTGAAAAAAGGGGACACTTGGGGTTTTTGGTGTCCCTGGAAGTGGTGGGTACTCCTTGTTAGAATTAATATTTCCAAGTCCTGGAGCAAATTGCTTCGGCTTTTGTGCATCACTTCCGTTGGATTTATTGATTGCGGTTGGCGCACTCTGAGTGGACGACACCTTGGCACCCTTACGAGGCAATGTAGGGGAGGCTGGATTTCTCCTCTTCCTGGATTCCCCTGGGTTAACCAATGATGTTCCCTCTTGTGGGTCGTCAGATTCTTGCTCAACGCCAGCCAAAAGAGCAAAGGAATTTTCGGAAGCGACAGATGGCGAAGCATTCTTTAGCATTTCTGCATAAGAGTGCCTCGAGCGATCCTTAAGGGAGCGCTTAATTTTATCCCCGCGCTGCTTGTACGCCGGGCATGACTTAAGAGCATGCGGAGGGCCCCCGCAGTAAATACACTTCTCAGTTTCTCCACCGCAAGCGTCATCCTCATGCTCTCCCTCGCATTTGCCGCACCGTTTTTTATTGCCACAATAAGTGGCTGTGTGGCCCAGTTGCTTGCAATTGCTGCAGTTCATTACCCGCGGTACAAATAGGCGAACAGGTAGGCGAACCTTATCCAGGAGGACATAGTTGGGAAGAGCAGATCCGGAGAAAGTCACCCGAATCGAGTCTGACGGAGAATAAGTTGTCTTATCATCTTCAGTTTTTGCGGAATACAATTGCTTGCATTCCAGAATTTTCACCTTTTGAAGTGAAGGGTCCTTAAAGCAGCCAACCCCGTACTTCAACAGGTCTTCGCACTTTAGACCCGGTTCGGCGACGACCCCATCGATCTCCACAACTCTACAAGGCACATACACTTTGAATTGCTTCGTAAAACGCTCGCTGCGAGCAATCTGGTTTGCCTGGTCGAGGTCATTTACTATAACGCGTATCTTATTAGCTCGAACACGTGTTATCTGAGCCACGGACGGGTAGTTGGCAGTCAGCTCCCGTGAGATTTCTAGAATATTGGGCGATTTCGTGTTGGGCCGGAAATACACCACCCAGGGTCCAGTCGAACTGGCTGGGTATGTTTTAATACGGGGAGGACTGGGGGAATCAGGGGAGGGAGTAATTTCGGGTTTATCCGGTATATCCATGGGAATATCATTCCCATCCAATGTTACTTCGCCCTCGGCCATTTAGGCACGAGGATAACACGTGGTGTAAACGAGAGATGAAACTTATATTCAGGGGAAAGGGCAGAAGTAGAGACCGATCGGGGAAAGGGAAATGAAAGAAAAAAAAATACTTAGCTTATATAGCGGCGATTCCGGCTATTCTGGTATTCACTTCACCAGCCTGGGCACCGGCGAACAAAGACTGCCTCGAACAATGGTTGACCTTCACTGACAATTTATTCTTGTTCACTTTATGCACAGCACCAGAAAACGAACTGCTTCGATCGAGAGCTCGGAGAGTTATGAAGTTGAACTACTTGTCAGTTTAACTTACCTGTTGTTTATTTTTGTTTTGTACTGTTATTTTTCCCACCCTTCCAATTCTACTTCCCCACACCTCCTTGTCCTTTCCTTCCGCTCAGGAAATGATGAAAACACACGACAAGGCACAAATCCCCGACTATGTACGGGGAACGTGCCATTTGAGCCAATATATTCTGATTCCTGATTACCTGCCTAACTCGAAGTGTGCCAAAAAACGGACTCCTACTGTACACTATGTTGTTGTACTATGTATGTTTTCATTTGCCGCAAAGCTTAACTATACCGATTTTGTTAACTATTTACGGTAAATTTAAGATTAATAGAAACGAAAGCTGTGCAATTGAAAGACGGATAGGTATTCTAAAGCAAATCGATTGTAAATTTGAAACAGAAAACTATAAATAGAATACCCGACCAACAGAAGGCAAAAGATCCATCATGATTTCGTTACTCTTAATTTTATATTTGCCAAAAAATTGCCAACAAAATCCATACAACATAACTTTGCGCGTAATTAAGGTTCAACTGAGAAAGCTTAGAAAAGCGGCCATCTTTGGAAACGAAAAAAGCTGTTTTTTCTACACCGTTGGAAGAATCTCCATGAAAATCAATCAATATTACTCTACCAATGCCCTGAACGCATTGATTCGTTGTCATATAGATTTTTCAACCGGTGTGAGAAAAAACTGCGTTCTCAGTTGAACCTTAAATTATAGTGAGAGCCAGACTTAGTGTCATTGGTAAATCAATTGCAGCTCACCTGAGTTCGATTCACAACCCCGCACATAGGGTTTAAGAATCTTCTAAAAGAAATTTTTCTAACCAGGGGCGAATAACCCTAAGGTTAAAACAGAGGCGAATGACCCTAAGATTAAAACATTTACAAACAAAATAAAAAATATAAAATAACATTAAATCTTACGGACTGTTTGTTTTGTTTTCTGCTGGTAGGAGTCAAGCTTATGTTTAATGACTTCAAAAGAAAAAACACAATGTCGCAAAACAATGAAAAATGTTTTTAAAACCTTTTGAATTTAAAATCACATTGCTTAGATTTGCAGGCCTCACTTTCTGATTTGACCTAGTTTACTGATGGCCTGAAAAATTTCATTGCTTTGTAACATTTCCTTCAACTGTAACTTCAATTACACCCCCAGATGAACTGAAACAGGTTTTTTTATGTAAATTGGAATTCAAAAAACGTTTTGTACAATATCCACTCATTCTCAAACTATTGCTAATTTAAACATAGTGATATCATTTTTATATCATTTCCTCCATACAACCTATCAGTTATTTGAATTAAAACAATAAACGACCACGATTCCATCGCTCCTTGTTGCACCGCAACAGCCACGACACTGCACGTTACTCACCCCAAATCGCCGATCTAACGAATCCATCATAACCCCTCCTTTAAGCTTCCGGACGCCAAAGACCTGCACCACCTTTCGCTTATGAGTGGCTACGGAGCCCATCTGCTGCACGGCTTCCAGCCCCATTTCCTCCACCCGCTGAATCCGGCCGTATCGACGGCCAGCGGGACCAGTCCCTTCGGCGGTGGGGGAGCTTTCGTGAAACCGTTTCCATCGAACCTGCCACTCCCGTCTGCCTTCACGCCGCCCAAATGTCTCGGATTTGGAATCGACCAAGTAAGAAGTTAAATAGATGATCCGACCTAGGGTGCAGATTGTGATAAGTGATGTTAGAATATCTTTTCAAAGGGACTTCTGTTCGGCGGTAGCAGCGGTTCGGAGTCCTTCCGGACGTCTGATTCTTCGAGTCCTGCCTGTACCTCACTGTCCCCACCCGCGAAAGATGAATCCATGGAGGGACACACAAGCGAAGAGGGAGATCGAGATCGAATATGCAGCCCGGAACGAAGTCCGGAGACACCTGGCTTCAGACGTGAGTACCGCTTTGCTTCCTTCAATTAGCTAAACACATTTACCGATCGATTAGGCCACAAACGGCGTGTGGGACTTGGTTCTAATGAGTCGGCATAAATCGCTTTAATGTTCTGGTTATCGGCGCAAAACAACGTCGCGTTGTATAGTGGGAAAAGAAAGTGATAATTAATTTTTATTACTATTGCCGAAGCGTGCCACATTTCACTGGAAATCTGTTAGCACCATTTTTCATCCGGTAGATTCCGAAAAGGTCACCGTCGTATGTGACGGTCTCATGTCGGCAATACTAGCGGAACACATTTCAGCACTTACCGGAAAAAATTCTCATGCTCTCTGACCTTCCACGCTGATGACGTTGGCGTTAGCTCATAATTCCCTGAGCGGCGTAAAAGAACCAATCTCGGGATAAGTTACGATTTTGGGTTCGAATTTCATGCCACCGGGGATCGAAAGAAGAATGGAGTACGAAGAATTTCCAAAAAGGGTTCCCCGCTACGGGTTGAGTTGTGGAATGGCAAATGGTTGAGCAGGTCGTAAATTTTGACCGGAGATGGATCTATTAGAACAGAGAACAACGGAAAATGAAATCGCGGCATTTAGTATGTTGGTTTGAAACTAAATTTTTAACCTACGCTATTACACCCATAGTTGGAAATATGACTTCAAGTGAAACTGAAACCTACCTTGAAATGTTCATCTAATATTAACGCTGTATTTTAACGTAGAAATACGTTTCTTTTTGAATCACTTTGAATAATAAAA
Source organism: Topomyia yanbarensis (assembly GCF_030247195.1). Lineage (NCBI taxonomy): Eukaryota > Metazoa > Arthropoda > Insecta > Diptera > Culicidae > Topomyia > Topomyia yanbarensis. The sequence goes on along the minus strand of NC_080672.1, from coordinate 108,615,820 downwards.
GTCGTTAGGTTTTGAACGCTTATAATTCAGCCATTTTACTATAAGTTTTCCATATTTTTGCTCAGAAATACTTCTAAAAACAGTTTCCAATAGATAAAAAATTGATTTTTGATAGTATTTTCAAAAATCTAAAGCATTATCAAAATACTAAGCATTTCCACAGAGAAGCTTGCGCTTCGCTAGTCTGGAACCACAGTTTTGGTCACCCAGCACGCTACGCTTGTATGAATGACGGCATCCCCGACTATTTAAAGCAAACACTGGATGTTCTCAAATGTGGAAAGTGTTCGAGTGTTTTCAGCTTTGGTAAAAACTTTGAAACTTGCACGCGTATCTTAGCGACTGGTTTTACTCCCACTTGCTATGTGTAAAAGTAAATCACACCTGTTTGATTTGTACGTATCAAAAATATTAAGCTATAGTGAGCTCGATCCTTATCATAACCCTAACGAATTGACGCTGTTGTTTAAAATGGTCTGTGCTGTTTATGTTAATCGAAACATCAGAACGCTTTTGTTGAGCATTAAAATAAGCGCGCAAATATGGGGGAAACAAACAACTGGATTGTAGGCTGTATGAATAAATCTTTATAACTCTCATATACGTTCAACAACAAAAAATTGCCATTTGAAAATATTGACAAGAACGATGTAAAAGTGTTTGAAGGATTTCCAAAATATTTTTCATCCATTTCATATAGTCTGACTCTTGTGTGGTTGTGTTAGTGCGACGGTTATACACTAAACTGTTTATGACGGTTATACACTAAACTGTTTAAACGGAGACATGGATAAAATCGGGATATATATTTTTCTTTCTTTTTGAAAAACCGAAGCTCTTAAAATATTCTTCTTTAGTCCCTAGATATAGCCTCATAACCTTTCCTGATTATTTACTTAAATTTCCCTCATGGGAAATTTGCATATTTCGTATCTCAAAAATAAGAAAAATATGCTCAAGAAAGGATTTACTCGAATCAAACTAACAATTTCGGGTCAAAAAGCTGATAAAATCGGGGTAGGTAAAATCGGGTGCTGATAAAATCAGGTTATCACTGTATTACCACAATAGATCTAAATACTGGTCACAGCGGTTCGTCTCCAACAAAAAAAATACATGCAAATATATTAAAAGTTAATTATTGTTATAATCAAAATATTCTGTATTCTATAGTTCTACGTCAACAGTTCAACAGAAAAATTCTCTCCATCAAAGTTCTAAATGAGCTGTAATTATTTTTCACGAAGATATTAAGTTTGTCGTTGTTAAGGTTTTCGGGAGACCCCCATAAACACCTTTTCGACATAAGTACTCTTATGAAATTTTAAACGATTTCTGAAGTTTTAGAAAAATATTCAGTCTGCTGAAGTAGACAACTTCGTAGAATGCACTACCTTTCGATCGCTTGTATTTACGGTGTTTTGCAAATTTTTCGAAATAGTTCATTTTTCAATGTCAACAGCTCCTAAAGGATAAAAAATAGGCAGACCTTCCGGTAACAAACTGACAGTACAAGCAAAATGCTCTAAATGCAGTAAAAATCAAAGCGCACTAAGACCGAAACAAATACAGTAAAGATTGTCTGATTTCGCCAATAAAAGCACCCGAAAGCGTCCTTTTTCGGATTGAAAGAATATTAACATTCGGTTATGTATCAGCTACAACAGAAACGATTATAGACATATCAAACGTATGATTTAAAGGCCAATTTAGATGCAGTAGCTGATATTCTTATTGCTCAATAAATACAAACGATAGCAAAAGAGTGTCTTCAACAAACTTATCTATTTCAACAGTGTACAATGTAACTATAAAATGAGAAATCTCTTAAAACTTCATAAAGGAACTTATACCGAAAAAAACTGGTTTATGTGCCTTACACAAATTACACCATATATGTCGAAAACTATAACAATAACAAAGTTGATGTCTTCGTAAAAAATATTGGCAACAAGCTCCTCTACAACCTTATCGAAAAGAATTGAGATATCTGACGTTTAAAATACGCACACCGAGATCTCGCATTTTTATACTACCGCCCTCCCCTTAAGCCCACAAGCGGTTTGTTTTCCTCCCAATTCGCAGTGCAAATGATTTGTTTTCCTCCCAATTTAAACGTCAAAACGACACAATACTAACGCAGCTGAATAAGTCTATATAATTCTAACTAAATCAAAGGCTCGACGATACAAAAAAGGGAGGCCCTTTATAAGACAGTAATAACTATATTGCCACCTTTTCGTTTCGTTCATAACGCAGGAATATGAAGTGAGAAGTGTTCCAATCTTTTGAAATCTACTTGTTAGGAGTCTGGCAACCCTTCTTATTACTTTTTATTGATATACAGTGAAAAGTGTCAAATTGGTGGAGTTTTTGGGAAAATACCGCAATTTCCTTTTGAACAATAAAATTAGCTCGATTTTGAAAAAAATACTCTAGACCCTATAATTTTTTTCATTTCGAATATAGAGGTTTTAACCTTAAGGTCATTCGCCTGTTCGGGTTAGAAAAATATGTTATGAAAAATTTCCAACCCTATGTGCGGGGTCGGAACTCGAACCCAGGTGTGCTGCGTACAAGGCAATCGATTTACCAACTACGCTACGCCCACCTCAAACTAGACCCTATAAGTTGGTGATGCAATTTTGTAAAAACAACTATTTTTCATCGGAAAATTTGGTTTATGAGTAAAATGAATAAATGAACGTCTGTAATAATTTTTCAACTTATCCTCACAATCCAGGGGTTATTTACTTTTAATCAGGTAATAACCAGTAACCCACCTTAATTTCTTTCTGTATTTCTGATCCTGCTCGATTTGTCTTTATATTTGCTCCAATCTCGATGGAAATTACGAAGACTGACGTTTTCTGACGGGCGGTTGCAGGTATATTTGTAAATATATTCTAAACTAAATGAAAGAACCGTGTTCCTATTAATATAACATTCATTGATAGCCCCAAACTCTGGGCCTTATAAAGGGTTAAGTAAAGCCCAACAGAGAACAATTTTTCGCAAGTTTTAACGGACATTTATTTGTTTTAATAGGGACTGTCGCAGCATATGCGATGCCGCAGTCGCTGACATATGCGCAAATACACGGGGGATGGACCCCACGTCAAAAATTATTTTCGAACATGAGAGATTACGGCCCGTCAGTCTTGTTAATTACTCACACAATGTGCACAAAGAGCAAAATACACCGATGAAAAAAGGGCAGCACAAGAACACTGCGATGTGCAGATCACCCGAAAAAAGAGAAACTTGAAAACGAAAAAGAGAAAGAGCCGTGCACCAAGAGGTGCAGAATTTCGCCCAAAGAGGAGCTACTTTTTTGTGTCTCCTCTCACTAGCAAACAAGGGGGAAGGCGAATAAAACAACAATTCTAGAGAAAATTTTCAATAGGACGTAAGTAACAATGAAAGATTCTCTTTGAAGTCTTTCTCTTCTGTTCATTACTCGGCCATTTCAACATTTACTACTCTACTGTTTGCATAATATTGTAGTAAAAACCGTCGGCTTTCTATATGTACTGGAAAATTAGTACAAAGTGTTGTAATGACGTCGTAATAAACGAAAGAGAAAGTAAACAAAGAGAGGCTCTCAATGTTACTTACGTCCTATTGAAAATTTTCTCTAGAATTCAGATAGAGTTTGATCGGAAGAACGTTTTGGTTGCCTTCCCTGCTTCCGTGCGCGTAGGACCAAGATGCACACTAAAGAGCCTCTTTATTTATACTCTTTTTTGTGTGCAGCCTTGGAGTAGAATGCATACATGGGAGCAACACACATCGGAGGGAAGAGGTTTTTTTGTAAAAGAGAAGAGCGGTGACTCGCATGAAAAATGCAGAGAGCGTTTTTATTCTTCTCTTTATTTGCTCTGAGGCGCATTCTTTCACTGTGTCCCGCCCGTGTATAAAAAGTGCAGCTACTGTTTTGACAAAATGAGCCTAACGATATTGTTGAAGGAATCTCCTCATAGTGCTAATTTCTGTGCCTTGTGTGGCAGTATTCACTCATCCCTTCGTGTGGTAGGGCTTCTGTTGAAGAGTAAAAAGTGACTTACACAGAAAAATATATTGTAATTTTGAATTCATTTCCATGCACATATTTGGAGCATGAATATAAATGTAAAATTTAGTTCCGCCACAAATACACACAACTTGTCGTACTTTCTTCAACGAATTTTAATTACTTTTACACGTTGACTGAAAATTACAGCTTCATTGAACGGGATACCAATGCACTTAATTGTAATTTTACTGCAATATTGCTGTAAAATAAGTGACATGTAATATCACACGAACGAAAGTGTAAAATCATATGCTTTTTGATGCTCTCATTGAGTGCATCGAATTCAACTTAATTTTCAATCAAATTGTTGATTCAAGCTATGTATGTTTACATTCGTATTGATTTACATGTCGTTTAAATTTCATTATTTTGTTTGTGTAGTTTTGCGAAACCCCCATATTCAGCTGCACCATACAAAGATATCGTTCAAGGATTTGACAGAGGCACAACTTTGTCTTATGTGTAGCGTACAACACTACGTCGAGTTTAACAATATTTAGCCAGGATCCTATGGTATAGAGTTCTATGCAAATGATTTCACTCACACTGCTTGGGGGTTTGTTTTCCTCCAGCTGTCATATGTACAACTGTCAGTCAATTTAAAAGTTTGCAATCACTTGCCTAAAGTATTTACAGTTACAGATTGTCAAGTACTCTATATGTACGAAAACAATACCATTGTACATGATTGGGCATATTAGTTCAGTGGCTGAGACAAGAAGACTGAAAATGTTGATTTAAGCATTAAAATGGGTTAGCATTTGGTCACAATGTCACATAGAAATACCTCTTTTATCAAGCAATCTGTAAATGTGGTAATGGAAGCTCAATTTTAGTCACGCCATAAATATTGAAATTATCAAAATTAAATACATACAAAATGGCTTCAAACGTTTTTGGGCCAGCATAATGAAAAAACACCCCTACAAAAGCAGCCCCAAAAACATCCCCTACAAAAACGCCAAATACAACAGATTTAAGCGACTGAAAGTAGAAGTCGTAACATACTTCAAAAAACTCGCTTTAAATATATTAAAATGGAATTAAATTGGACACAAACTTAAAGCGTAAATATCGAACTGAGATCCTTAAGTATAAGAATAGCTTCAAAAGTTCTCACCAGAAAATGTCGGCTAGGATGAAACTCCAGTACAGAAATTAAAAATTCGTTCACAGCGGAAATCAGTATGTATATTGTAAAATTCAAGATTGAATGTTGGTCAAAGAACACTACTTTGGAAGAACAATGTATATTTTTTACAGTTTCGATACTGAAGGTTTTTAAGGCCAGGTTCCTCTTAAAAACGTGTTTTTTTAAAAACAATTCCATTTATTGTTCCAAAAATATTTCAAAATTAAACTTTTTGGAGATAAAAGAGCATATATTAAACTACTTTAAAACATTTTTTATTATGGCGTCTCTTAAAAAAGCTGCTCAAACTCGTTTGATTTGTTGGTGAGTGTCATCAGTTCGTGGAAACGAATCATTTGAAAGCAAAAAGCAAAACAGTTTCAAATTCTGTATCGAATTGGCTCTGGTCGTCACTAGAATGAAATATTACCACCGAGAAAAAACAAAATGATGAATTTTTATTTATTTGTTAAAGTTCAAAAAGGGGTCGAAAATTGGTCTTGCGAATGATTTTTCATGATCAATGTGACTAAAACATATTGATTTGCAAAAAATTAAAAATAATTCAAATACTTCTGATAGTTTTTCAGTAGATAGATTTCATGGCACTGGATTGTATAAGATTCAATGGTCCATATCTCCGGATTGGGAATTCTGAATAAAAGAATTCGCAAGTTCTAAGCATATCGACACTAAATTGGTCTGTGTTAAATCAGACCGGACGCTGCCAAGAAAAGAAGAACGGAACCAAAAAAGGTGAATACAGAAATCAAATGAAAAACTAAAGACTGCATTGTCTATTGATTAGCCATTGTTCAAATAATGGGATTTCCACAAACATTTCATAACTTTTTGAAACCATTGTTTCAAAATTATTCTTATATTCGTCTAATTTGCTTTAATAATTTTTTTTCATTTAAATTATTTTTGTCTGCAATTTCAATCCTTATACTTATTTTCTCAGATTATTAATTTTATGATTTTTAGTCGTTTTGTTGATTTTATGCGTTATTGAAATAATTTTAAGTATATCATCGTTTCATTTTAATCATTTATTTCATTCAGTATTCTTTTAATTCGTTTTGTTCGTTTGAGTTATTTTTTTTTTCATTTCATCTATTTTATTTGTTTTATTCTTTGGATCAGTTTATTTAATTAATACATTTAAATTTTTATTCAATTATTTTCCCCGTCGAACCTTTCGTTCATTTTCTTCAGTTTAGTATTCTTACTGTTTATGCATTAATTCATTTTAATCATTTAAAGCAAATTATTGATCTGACGCACTTCAATTTATTCTGATTCTTTTATCTTTTTATAAGAATTTTTCTATTCAATAATTCAATTCATTTCAATCTGTTTATTTCCTTTTTATTCATTTTATCATTTCTATTCATGTTATAATGTTTTTTTTTAAATTTGATTTATATTATTAATTATATTCATAATATTTATTTATTTCGTTTATTTTTTAAATCTTGTTTAATGTCATTCATTTAATTCATCTTATTCGTTTTATTCATATTGTTCGCTTTATTCGTTATATTCATCGTATTCATTTTATTCGGATTATTAATTTTATGGGGGGAGGGGGGCTAAGGGTTTTAGCGTGAAAAAAAGAACTTCTCCGCCGATTTTTTTAGAAATTTTGGGTGGAGTGAATTGATTAAAACTTTTGTACATTGTACATGTAATTTATCATTTCAATAACATTCTGTAATTTTGCTATGCAAAAATATTGACAAGCGACTCGGTGACGTAGTTTTTTGTAGAACGTCTCTGGAAAAACACGATTTGCGGTGTTAGCTTGCCATTCAAAAACTACTCAACCGATTTATTTCAAACTTTGCATACACATTCTTTGTAAAAAATACCTAACCCCTACGTTGCGTTTTCGAGATAATTTTTCAATTAAGGGTTTGCACGATTTATTACTTATTGTGCATACTCGAGAAAGAAAAAAAGAAAATTTAAACCTTTAGAAAGTATCTGGTCTACATATAGTTTTTAGTAGTAGTAAAAGATATCCCCACATGAGGATCGCCAGAGTCACAATCTTCTTGAGCCAAGAGAGCGTAATGATTTGTCGCTATAAGTGACGTGTTTCTTTTAGTATTTCTACAAAAAAGTGAGTAGAACGCGGTGCATATCACAATAGGAACATGATTTTCTGCGCATTTGTCACACCAAGTCTTATTATTACAATGGCCGATTTGCTCATATTTAGTGCAGTGCTGCAATACATGACGCGCGGTACAAAAAAAACCAAACAGGCTAATAATCCTTATCGAAGATAAGGATTAAATGAAGAAGCAGTTTCACCAAAGGTCACACAATATGAGTCTGAAGGGACACACAATTTTGTACCGTCCAGTGCGATTGCCATTCACCGAAGCAAGTGGTCCTTCAATAAGTCATCCCGTGTTTCGGTAGATCCACGCATGAAAAACTCTAATCGGGAACGACACCGTCGATCTCAACTTTACGAGTAGACATGCAGACGCGATAGTATTTCATAGAAGACTAGTCACCAGTGTTGCTTGCTGTAGACAGAATATCACAATTTGAAGCTTATCTGGACGAACTTTCGAGATATCACAGTTGTATATTTGTATCCAGTTATTTCAAAATCTTTAAAACACTTAGTTCAGAGATAAGATACGGCCCGATCGAGTTCAATGTGTTTGATTTGAAAAAGAAATCCATTTTATCATCTGCTGGATATTTACAGAAAAGTTTATTTTAGTTAAGTCCAGCGCAAGGTGAAAACATGCAGACTATGAAGACATAAATTACGGAAGATATAATAAATTCAATGACAAGTCCGAGCATAGTACAGCAAAAATGTGTTCACCTATCTTTACTCGATGTATGACTGGATGCATTCGATTTTCTCAGATATAGGCGCCGAAGCATGTGTAAAAACCTTTATCAATAACAGATCACAAAAGCGCATTTGTTTTAACTCGTATGTACGAGTGAATATACAATTCAAGATTTGCGGGTTGAATTTATATGTAATTTATAATAGCACTGAAACACGAACGAACTTCAGTTCAATCTTTTGGAAACCGGGGTTTTCCGTATTTTTACAAGTTTCATCGGAAATAAATATCACGGTTGACGAAAGGACCAATATGCAAATAAATTATTCGGATTGTTGTATGATAGAGGCGGGTTGAATTCCGTAATAAATTGTTAGTTCAGTGAACCGATATGCACGTAAGTTTACCGGAACAATCCTCCGTTCGTCGCATTTTAATACCTAGCCCAGCCAGAAATAGACTTCAAAAGTACGGTTTTCCGCGTCGCTTTCGGAAGATTTTCTCAAAATTTCAATTTTTCAATGAAAGTCATACGTGTACTGCAATTTAATGAAAATTGTTTAGAGTTTCTCAGACTCATTTTGAAATTCTGCTCAATTTTCCATCGGTGTATGTCACCCTCCATGCACATTGTTTGAGAATATAATAAGTCTAAGGATCTACCAAATGGAGTATTATTCAACAATTTAATTTCACCTGCGCAGAGGGGTAGCGTGCTGTTGGTCGAGTTGGATCTTGTCAAGAACGCCAGCCTTAGGAGAGTGTTGATAACAGGATAACAGTGTGTACATGCTAAATTATAATTCGAAAATCGAACTGCCAAAGAAAGTCAATATAAAAACCAAAAAGCGCAAAGCTGAGACTCCGCCAAAGACACCGGAACACCACGCAAGGGCCCCGAGTATATGCCTAATGAATGACATTTCCAATGAAAGCCGTTCGACTCTAGTCGGATTTTTCAGAGCTTAAGATTTAATATTTTAAACAAACCTCTTTTTAACCTGTTTACAAACATAAAAATATATTAAATTTTGAATTATTCAAAATAAAAGTTAAAAGTTTTGTCTAGCTCGGCGACGGGTATACCACAGAAAGTTCGAGATTTTATAGACAAAAGTATTACCATCGAAAGAACTTTCGCCATAATCTGAACATTGCACAAATAATTCAAACAAACTTTTCCCTGATGCATAGTTTTCCAATTTGATATGCTTTAGTTCAGTATTCTGGAAAGAAAAAAGCATATATCTGATCTGAAAATTATCCAAATTTGCTATATCGATCATTTTGGATGCATGAATCCAATAAATTGTAAAATAAATCATAATTTTGATTTTTTCTATATCTTTCTAGTGGCGGCATACCGTTTCTATCAATGCTTCACTAAACAAGGTAAACAATTTTTTCACCTGTATTTTAATATACAACTATTAAGCCTTCTCCTTATAAATATATGGATGTTCGATCATTACAAACACACTTTCTTTGTTACAAATCTACCAATGATGAACTGAAAGGCAAACATACCAACACAATACAGTTTGTTCTTTCTCCAAACGTTTTTCAAACAAACGCCCACCATATGGGACACCGTTTCCCATTTACTTCTGGCCTCGACAAAAGGGGTCCCGATGACTAGTATTGTTTAAATTAACATTCTCGACCTAATGGATTCTTAAGATTTTCCACCGCACATTTCAAAACAATTTCCATCCGGGTACGACACCACCAACGCTTCAAGCGGGTTTCGCCATGGTATTTTGGAAATCTCTGAGAGAAAAATTTACAACCTTACAAGGTGCCATATATCTTATTAGCTGTGTGTACACAGCATGCGTACAATGGCTTCAAAGTGGAAAAGTCTCGTCAAAGCAAAGAAAAGAAACTCGAGCAGGAGATCTATCATCGCGTGATCATCGAGATCGCACAGCCGACGAGCGGGAAGGCCATAAAGATTACTCAAATAGATCGCCTCGCCGGAAACCCCAGCTAAACTCTGGTCGATTATTTAAATAATTTTGTTAGACAAATGGTTGCATACCTCTTTCCTTTCGGCTGCTCACATTGCAAAGTGGTATCGTTTCCATCATGTTTCACACACCGATATGGACGGTGATGATGTTCAACTCAATCGGATTGGAAATTTCAAACAATCTAACCAAACCAAACAAGGTTGGCTGCTTTTATGCTATAGCAAAATGCTGGTCTGTGATCTTTGGCGGTTAAGCAAGCGGGGGAAAAGATGATGATTGTTACAAGACGGAGACCGCAAACAATAATAAAACTAAGCGGTTGACATAAATAGAAGATACACGTATGTTCAGCTCATTGTTGATACTTCTTACGATCGTGAATTTCTAAAAATAATCAGTTGAAAGAATCCCATCAAATACTTGTAATTAGAAATGATCGAGTTTGATCAGCTTAAATGAGTTGAGAGTTTCCCAAATTCATTGGGTTGAGTTATGGTTCTTCTATTTTGAAATTCTTGTGTTCGGGTCGGGTCGGGTCAGGTCGGTGGAGCAACGAATTTTCAAATTCGCGATCAAGACCAAATTAAACGAATATACGAATTGATAGAAAAATATCTGCTGAATTTAATTATGCTGACCAAAAATACTATTCACACCAAGACACACAAAAATCATTCCAGTTATTATTCCTGATTCGTCGCTTCAATTCTAATTGTGAAATGTTCGCAGACAGAAAGTCGAGCATCACTTCCATATATACACTATCCCGAACAAGCACTCTATGCCATAAATCAACCAATACAGCACTCATAAAATAATCGATGTCATCTTCTAACCCCTATGGTTATTACATTTTTACACATCCTACCCGACATCGGTTAGCAGCCGGCAGCCGACAAACCGGCACTCGCCAGCCCGTTGCCTGGAACAATTCTAGCAAACCCCCGAGGGAAAAATCAAAGAGACACTGTGTCCTTCCGAAATCACGCTGCTGCTCCGATGCTCGCTCAATTGCCATTGTACCGTATCGAGCCGTTTGATGACACCCAACGTACCTAGCAGTCGGTCGGATGAAAATTATTTATGAATTTGTTTTGTGCTAATTGAAATTGGAAAACCGCAGTCGCACGCTTGTTCATTTGTTATGTTGTGTGTACCGACGAAAGATCCATGGTTGAGTTGGACATGGGAAAACCTTTGCCGGCTATGGACTGACTCTCGCGTACATCGAAACAGTTTCCTACCCCTAGTAATTTGTCAATTAGACCATTGTTAAAAATCACTCCAAAATCAGTGCACACCGGTTGCGGCGCAGTGCAAAAAAAAACAAGGGGACAATCGACTCTTCAATAGCTGACTGCAAACGCAAAAGCGCAGCAACGGCAAGATCATAAAAACGGAAAATTGTCCTTTCATCTTCAACTCTCCCTCTCGTTGTCGTGCCAGGGAATCGAATAATGAATGACTTGTATTTTATTATATTTTTGTTGTTGATCAATTCATTCCGGTGAGCTCTCGTTTTTATTGCACTTATTATGTCGCTCGGGGACTGAAGTATCTTTACATCTTTGTACCCGTCTGTACTGTTGCCCCATGCACTGGTACATATACAAATACAGGATACATTGCAGGGCTCTTGAAAGTGAGAGTTAACACGCGTGCTACATTCAATGGGACAAATCCGAGTGTCTCGTTTTGAAAAGTTTTGAAAAGATCCTATGTCTGCCATTCAGCTAAACAATCAGAAAGGTAGCATCAAAGCAAAATCTCCATGTTTCCACTCTCTTCAACTGACTTCAACTTAATTTGTATGAAAAGACCATCACTAAAAGGAACTTTATTTACAGATTTGCTTAAAGCTCTTATTATGAAACAACATGTTTCAAACTTGTAGAACACTGTTAATCACTGGTATTAGCCACGTAAGGGAGATAGATATATTAAGATCGAAACTAATTCAAAAGTATGCCATAAATATTTATACACAATCCTCTAAAAGCTACTGAAATGAGCTGCTCATATATTTCGATAGTTTTTAGAGACATTCTGTTTTATAAATTACTGAAAAAATGGAAACATTCCGTTTTGGTAATTATACCATTAATTGTTCCTGTTATGACAAAAGTGCGTGGTAAAAAAATACGTTCATTAATTCATAAACAAAAAATCACGATCACGTGAACTGAGCGATTTACGAAAATTGTGACCAGGTTCCTGAAATTATGAATAATAATCCTCGTATTCATGAAACTATGTGCATTTTTAAAGAACTAGTTCGCGCAAAAAAGGTACATGGCAGCAAACTGCAATTTTTGGTTGGGTTACTGTAGTTGTTCCCTGGACATGTTTTGTTATTGTTATGATTCTCATTCATACTTTGGAGATACACTGGTTTGTAGTATATCAACTAAATCGATGGTCATGATTTCAGGAACCTAGTCGTGATTTTCGTAATTTGACATCACGCTACTGTGATATTTTATTCATGAGTTAAATATCAGATTTTTTCTGGCAGAGTTGCACGATTTACGTTCATGATGTCAGGATTTTAGTCACAATATCCGTAATTTATATTCACGCTTTCATGATATTTTATTATCGAGTTTCGCGTTGAATTGTTCTGGCAGAGTAGTGCGACTTATGTTCATGATTTCAGGATCACAGTCACAGAATCCGTAATTTCTATTTACTTTATCGTGATATTTTAGTCACACGTAGAGCGATTTGTGTTCATGATTTCAGGATTATAGTCACGATTTTTGATATTTTAATTATGAGTTATGAGCAATTCATGATATTAGAATCTAAGTCACGTTTGTCGTAATTCATATACACGTTATCGTGATATTTTATTCTTGAACTCACGTTCGAATTTGACCCGTGAATGATATTAGAATCTAAGTCACGTTTTTCGTAATTCATATGCACGTTATCGTGATATTTTATTCTTGAACTCACGTTCGAATTTGACCCGTGAAGTAATGTAACTACTGTTCATGTATAATTATTATCGGATTTTCAACTCGGAGTAACGTGACAATATTATTATGTTCATAAAATCGTAACTGATTCACAGATTCTTGTTGTGCGAACAACATCGCGAACAAGATTCGTTGCTCTATAATATATTATTGATGCTCAGCGCAGTTTTCGTTTTCTTTCCAGACATTACATTGAACCTTATCGAATGAATAATGATGTTCGATGTCCTAATAGTTTTCTTATATCTACTACTCGTACCTATTACTAATCGCTATAGGCTGTACATAACTATATGCTATTTCACAACAAACCCCAAATTTTGTGAAATAGTTCACATGAAAATTTCAAGACCATGGGCAGATCTGTATGAAACAGAAAATGATTACGGATGTCTACTAAACATCACAAGCACTCAAGATATATCGTGAATCAAGTACTACGAACCAGTTCACAAACAGGGATGCCATTATGTCAGATTTATCTGGCACAGCCAGAGTTTTTTGCAGCTTCCAGATAAAAAACCTCTCATTCTGCCAGATTTTTGAATTATAGAAGTGTTTGCACACACATTTTGGAAATTTGGGGCATATTTTCCCAAATTTATCAAAAATCGATTGATAAATTTCGATAACTTTGAGGTCGCTGTTAAGTGACAGATTTTGCCAGACATTTTTAGATGATCTGTCAGATATTCTTTTAAAAGTAGTGGCAACCTTGTTCACAAATCCACACAGATACAAAATTTCATGTAAAATTATGCTAACAGTATGCACATAAAAAGAACGCGACCAATAGTGAAAAATTATGCGTGTGATTAATATTACATTGGCCACAGATCGTGCTATAAATAACTTACGTATGTTTTGGTGACCATACTGGCATAAAAAAATTCCCGATGGATAAAACCAGGACTTGAACCGATAATCATTGACTCACCAAAGGCACCCCCATACTGACTGAGCTGAAGCGACACATAATAACATGATTGCAAATTGGCGCATAAAAGTTTCGCTTGAACGTGAACAATCCAACTGCATTGAACTGCGGCTCGTGCATGTATGCGTATAACAAAGTTAGTTTTTCTCAGCTCAAGACCGTTTCGTATAAAATCGTGTAAAAATAAGATATTTTGGCTGAAAGTTGAATGAATACCGCATAAGTCTCAAGCAGAATAATGTAAATTTGCATGATTTTCAGGGTTCATTTTATCTGCATGATATGTAGCGTAAATTTATTCGTGAAACATAATTACACGAATTGCTTTCCTGCTATATTATGAAATACGCTTTTGTTTATTTTTATATTTTTTGCTGTGCATGAATAATATTTTATGATTTTGTGAACTTTTTAATGAGCACGAATTGTTAGTCGTGAAAACTTCTAGAAATCATGAACTAGTTCACGAAGACATGAACGATATTTTTTTGATTTTGTGAACTATTTCACGGCCACACGGTCCTGTGTGACTATTATATTAGAAATCAGTTCGCGTTTCCATGAATAAGATTTCATGATTTTGTGAACTATTTCAAGAGCATGAATGGTCAGTCGCTGGGAATCATAAATTAGTTCACGAATACATGAACAATGTTTTTCGATTTTGTAAATTATTGCTCGAGCTTGAGCGGTAGGTCGTGACTAATCTACTAGGAATCATGAATATAGTTCACGAATATATAAAAATTATTTCATGTTTTTGTGAACTATATGAATCATGAATGGTGAGTTGTAACTAATTCTCTAGAAATCAGGAATCAGTTCACGTTTACATGAATAACATTGTGTGATTTTGTGAACTATTTCACGAGTACGTATATTAAATGATGACTATTATAGTTGGTTTACCACAATAGATCTAAATACTGGTCGCAGTGGTTCGTCTCCAACAAAAAATATATTTGGAATCATGAACTAGTTCACGATGATTGAAAGGGTCTATGAAAAATATTTCGGGTTTTGTGAAATAGTTCACGAGTAAATATGTTTTCCACAAGCTATGAACAAAATCACGAATTAACCTTTGGTTTTATGAATAAAGTTCATAAAGTTGTGAACTAACTCACGTGCAGAAAATCGATTTAGTAATGGTAGGGTGGAATCTGTGACTGAAGTTCACAAAATAAAAACAAGTATCACCACTAATAAAAACATTTTATAAGCGTTACTGGCTGAAAATAGAACATAATTAGAAAACACATGATTTTTGTTCATGGTTCGGTTTTTGTAACTTAAAATGTGATTATTCCAGAATTCAAGGCACTTTGACGAATTTCGCGCCAACTCGAACAAATGTTGGCTGCACCTTCTCAGATGTTATTGAAACTTTCTGTACATGACTTCCGACCCACCGCGGGTGGCAGATACAATAATTTTTCTCGAATTTTCACAAGCTTACAATGTTCCACGAATGTGTTCAGTAGAAGAATCCCTCTAGAAATATATAATGTTCTCATTAATTGAATAATGAGGTAATTTCTTAATATATTTTCAATGTTAACCGATTTTCCATACTTCCAACTTTGAAATTTTTGGAGGGTCCGTAGACACAATCGATCGGTACCAAAATTTGCACAATTACTAAGAGCCATAAAAGGAATTAGTAGAGTCTGGTCCAGTCTACTATGCACATACTCTGGGCAAACGCCCTCATGTCAATTCTGTAACCAGACGACACACTACGGTAAGCCATGGGCCAAAGCAAGAAAGGAAAATTTATTTAGTACAACCAACTCTAACAAACGACCTTCGATATCTTGTGATACACAAGAACTGACCAAAAAATAACTGCCGGAAAATCAATATTCCACGGAATCCCCAAAATCATAGCTAACATACGTAGTAAAGGTTGAAAAAATGCAGGAGATGGCTGTATGAGAGTCACTAGAAAACACAAAAATCATCGTCTAACAGTGATAAACAAAGCTGCTATCGCGACGACCACATGGCAAGGGGTCCCAGAGGCCCGGCTATTTATAATTCTCTAGTTGCAATGAATTAGTAATTTGAAATACAAATGAACGATCGTTTTCGGGCTCTCGATTCTCTCACTGATTAAACAACAAAAAAGAAGCTTTCATTAAGTCTTAGGAGCGATACTTCTTGAAGTCACATGTTTAGCTTGCATTTTTGAGGGTTAAACAACAAACAAAGCCGTGTGATTTTTACATATTTCCATTATGCAAACAGTAAAAATAATAAAACTAGTTTTAATGGTTGCTCGGCAGATTTTGCGCAAGCGCTTAGCCGTTGCACTTGGAAATCTGTTTACGAGGCGAGGAAATATTTTTCCTCGCCAACTGCGTCTTGGGGGTCGTTCACGTCTATCTTTCTATTGTACACTTCCGTGTCATCTTCGTGGTTGCTGCCTTTATGCTCGCGAACATCTGTTTTTCCCTGCTTTTTGCGCATGCGAGTGTGAACTTCCTCGATGATGGTAGTGGCTGTAGATGTTGAGGTGCTTGGCGCAGCTTCTGCCGCTGCCAATATTACCTTAGCGGCTTCTGAGCAAGGCAGTGATGTGCCGTTTTTTGACAGAACTGGCATGTTAGTTTGTGCTTGACATTTACAAAGAATTCTCTGTGTAACACTGCTATCGCATTATGTTTTGTACTGCAGTTCCAGGTAGAAGGAAATTGATCGGCCCAACGGCATTCGAACAACAAAAATACTCTTTTTTATTCAGTTCGTTTATTTAATAGGAACAAATGCGTTAGCTTGGCGGTGCCAAATTATTTTCTTTAACATTTTAAATATCTTAAAACTAAAAGGTTGCAATGCACAAATATTTTTTAATATAGAGAGGAACATTTTTGCAAAAATACTATTTGAATTACCTAGAAGTAGTTCATACATGTGTCCTTCGGAATCGATTCCATTTCTCTCTGTCATGAATCTTCAAGTAGTTTGTGTACGATCTTGTAGGCGAACATTGTTTTGAATTATTCAAAATAATTGGTTCCACTGGACCGCTTTGATGTACGCTATCAGCGCTGAATGCCTGACATGGTAGAACATCTAAAAAAGATGACTTTCGTAATTCTAACCTCCCTTTTCACCATCAGAGAAGATTCCACATCATAAACGCTCGGTCTAATGCGAGTCATCAATAATCACCGTATTTGGCCGGATCGCCACTTCTTGATTCTGCGATTCACTCATCTCGACAGATTACTAAACTAGAGTTATAGTAACAGTTTCTTTTGTTATTCAGACAAGATACATAATATAAATGCAACTATTTTTGTCGTTCGCTTCGGATTGGCTCGGGCAGAAGTATAAGCCACACTGAGTTTCGTGACCATTGACTTTCGTGGTCTTTTTCTCAATCATTTATTCAAATCATTCAAATTAAACGTTTTTATCGCGTATTACACGACTATTAAAAAATATCACGGTTGTCCGATTAACAGCGCTTTTAGTGCGGAACACATTTCTCACACAATAATGAAATAAAGTGTTAATACACCCTGAACAAATCTTCTGGAACGAAGATACATCCGTCTTTACGCTTTCGAATTGTCTCATTTTATGTAACCTCCACCCGCTAATCTTGAATTGAATGTTTGCGAAATCAGTTGTAGTATTGGGCGATTTCCCAATAATTATCAATACTATTGAACCAATATTTGAATAACTAACACATCGATACATTTGAAGCACCAGGTGTTTTATATCGACAAATTCCTTATTGATTTTAGAGGGGCGGAACCCAGGGCAGGGTCCTAGGGGTCCGGAATTTGAACCATTAATAAAAAAATCAACAAATTGGATCAAATCCTGTTCTCAAATCCTACTTCTCGTAACGCATGGTTATGAAGTATCAACTTTACCTATACTCAGCAAAACGATTGATCAGAAGATCTGAGAATACGTTGTCGATTCTGGTCCGCAAAGCAAAACTGTTGAAGTCAACAACCAACCTAATATTTGCAAATATATCTCCAATTGTGCGCTTTAGTGCGAGCACTGCTCCTAAGCTTGTTTATTGCTCCAAACCACAACGATAAAACTAATAAAACTTCAACCGACTGTAAATTGTTCCATCTAACCCTTTCAACCGGACTGCAGCAGGGCAGCAATCGTAATAGTTTGCATTATTGCGCCTCAATTAACGCTAATTAATTGCTTATTAAATTAGAAATTGCAGCACTGCTACGGTTCCTGTCCTAGGGTTTGAATATTAGCATTGCATCGAATTAGCCGCCATGTACAAAACGGCACTAACCTCACGTAGACCTAGTTGCGAGAGAAGCGATGTTTGGAATTGATATGCACACTTTCGCCAGGGCTCATTAGTGCTGAACGGTTGTAAAGTTTTATTGTTTGATTTGCAGACCGCTCTTCGGCTTTGCGGCGCGCAACTATCGGAAATTTCTCAACGGAAGGCATTTCGGAAGAGGTTCAAACAAAGGAAGAAATTAACTTCCACTTTGCTGTGGAAAAATATGAACCTTCGTCTAAAAATAAATCGCTTGTAGATATTCTTCCGAAATATATCTGAACCGCTTTGTTCGTAGATAGTATCGTTTAAATCAACAAAAATGTAAACACTTAGCATGAAACCATGCATTGCTTCGGACTTAGCTGCAATTTCCATTCCGAGAGCGTAAACAATGGTTGAATCTAAACAAATATCTCGTGGAATTCACAGCTGCAACCATATGGTGGTTGGCTATGGCGTTAATCGTTGTGTCATATTTATGTTTACGTGAGTACCGATTATAAGTGCAATCTAATTTACGAAGTTTTGTTCTTTCACCCGAAGTTATGGAATAGATCTATAGTTGAAATGGAGCGATGGAATGGGTATAAATAAGATATTAGCTTCCCTACCCTACCAGTTCAATAAACTGCTGCTGGACGAGTTTGTGTTGACTCATTGAATGGATTGAGATTTTTTGCAGCGTATTACAGACGGAGTTGAGCTACTGGTATTCCGAGAGTACCTCAATATCATATTTACTTTTTAAATGTGCTATATTATGCAATTCTATTTTGTATCATAATAAAGGACATTGCATACTAATTACAAATCGATGGCAATCGTGTTTAGAAACTATATAACGCTTTTGTTTCGGTACGTTATAACGATCAGAAAGACATAACAGAAAGCTATCAAATTTATATCTCATGTTGATATTTATTACTCACTGTGTTATCTTTGTGATATCTCAATCAGCAAGGCAAGAAAACATATATCAAGATTATATCTTCCGGTGATATCATTGGACTGCTAATATGATATTAATGTACGCATATAACGATGATGTTATAATAAGTTATACATATGTTCTTTCACAATTATCTTTGAACGCTAACGGTAAACTGTAAAGCGGGCAAATGACCATATGGTTAAAGCTCCAATAAACAAATCAAACAATCAACTGTGAATGATTATTACATTACACAAATAACCGTCATTTACTATTACGCTGAAGTCTCTTTTCATGCGTCGTTATTCAACTTTTTAAAGCAAATTGTCGAAGTTTTAGACGTAACTTGTCAGTAAGGTGTTTGACTTACTTGGTTGCATTTTGATTATAAGATTATGTACTTTCTGAGACACTCGTATGACACACAATTTCGAATATGGTTTCAATCCCCCTATTCAAATTTTTTTGGAATCGTAAAGTTATCAACAAGATATTTTAAAGTTTATAATTTTCATATAAAAGTTATTTTGAAAAAGATGCAGGAAGTATCAAGCACTCCAGATTAAATAATAAAACGCGAATTGAAATAAAAAAGCATTTTAAAACTATTTGTTATGATTTAGTCAAATGGTTATATGATTAATTTTCTTTTAATCGATTGTGCATATTACGAAAACGAATTTTCAGAGCTTAAAAACTTTCTGATGTATACTGATTTCTACAATATCGTTATGTATTTTGAGGATCTTCGAGGATCTTCAGTCCGATTTCTCCAATTTATGCGGGTTTTTCATGAACAATTAAAATTGGCCAGTTTGTGCGTTCTCCGAACTACCAAAGCGTTGCATTTTTTTTAAACTTCGCATAAAAATGTTTGAGTTACTTGTTATTGTGTTATTATTGATTGTTATATCTTTTCATTCCACGTAAGATAAGTTTGACATTTTACGGTTGAACTGACAATTACTTTGAATGCGCAATGTTCTAATGTTTCTGCTGTATTCGATGGTTTTCGTTCCTCTTAAAAAAATCATCGAGCTAGCAAATTTTCGTAATAGTCAAGATACTTGATTCATTTTGTAGAAAGTTAAAACAAAATAAGGCGACCTGTTCAAATTGTTGAAATATTAATATTTGTTAGTATGCTGCATAAAGCTGGCCTAGAAAGCTGGTATTATCGTTCGCTGTTACAATTTAAATGAATTTTAAATAATGCTTGAAGTAGCTTTAATGTAAAAATATTGAATAATTCCCCTTAAAATAAAATAAAATTTAGAATGGAAAATATATTTTAGAAAAACATGAAATATTCTAGAATTCGTCACACCGAAGAATCCTCAACAATTTCTCAAATTTTCTGATTATCTGTTATAATATCCGCAGTTGATAGATTGCATTTGTATTTCTAGGAATTATTAGGTTGCGATCTTCCCCATATTAAAAGTGCTAATAACAAAACCTCTTGAAATTTCAAAAAGCAATCCTCAAAACTATGGTATTTGTTTATTTGAATCTATTCGGAATCATAAATAACATTTGCCGTATTCTCCGTTAAATAATGTACGTAAATTATCCACTCAATGTTACCACATCGCATCGACATTATTACTAGAAATCGTGTAAAACATGTTAACGTACAAGAGAAGCGCCGATGTGCACTATTCAGAATCTAAAAATAGCCACTTTCCTAATCTGCAAAGATACCATAAAGCTATTCAGTCTATCGTAATATAGACAGCTGTAGTAGTGAGTAAAACTGCATGAAAACAAAGCGTATGACATAAGGAAAACAAACAGTCCTTAGGCTTTGGCAAAGTTCAATGTGTGCGTTCTGGAAACAAGATGCATCTATAATCGTTTTGGTCTTGACGGATGCGAGGAATATTATGCTAAAATTAAACATCAGTCGAAAGCAACGTCTTTGGTTCATGCAGGAAACATCCACATAAAACTCAGAATACCCAGGTTCAAATCGCTATAATCCACAAATAACCATCAGCGTGTCATATATTCGTAATAACCAATCAGCCAGCAGGTATGCAATCATTTGACCAAACTATAAAAAGCTTTTGCTACATGAAGCTTTTTGCTGCCAAACGAAAACGCCTTAATGTATGCTATATTTTTCTATTCTATTCTATTTTTAGATCTGCACGCTAAATTTGTTGATGCTATATAATAGGTAATACAAGCTATATTGGCCGTGGGAGAACCTAACAAAATTTGTTATAATTCTGATAGAAGACTATCACAGGTTGTCATATTTTTGATATATACTAGAAGAATTTCTGTTATGTTTTCTGTTATTTTACCAACTAACGAGACCAGAGTTATTACACAACTTGTTATCATAACAAAGTAACACAGTCTGTAATAATTTTGCTATTTCTTTCTGATCGGGTTGCTCCTGAAAAACGTTAAAATTTGTGTCGGTCGGTACTGTTATATGCTGGAAAATATAAACTACAATCATTGTAGTGAATAAAATCACCCATATGCTAATTATAAATCCTACAACCATGATGGTCCCGAAACAATGACAAAAACCCATAATGCCCACAAGCTCATGGTCCAAATTCACATAATGTTTTCATAGTTTTGAAAAGGGATCAACCTATAAAAACGTAATTATTGTGGTCCTGTTGATCCCACATAAAAACCATATTTAGGTGTATTCATGAGACCATTTGATCATGTTTTAATGGTTATGAAATTTGACACGAACACAATTCTTACGGCCTTTTTAAGTAGAATTCCAGTAGAATTAGCTCGGGTTTTCAGCTAGAAGCCAAGATAGCTAAATATGATCCAAGCCTCAGGTTCGGAGTCCGCAAAGAAACTAAAAGCGAAATACTTCCATTTTATTTATTTTAGTTTTTTTATACTACTCAATGCGTGAGGTTCACAGAGCCACGAGTCTTAAAGTTTTTATAATATCCAAAAAAATAAAAAAAAACGCTATAAAATTAATATATGTTCGAATCTAATTGAAGCCATTTCCTGCTGCGTATTGAGATTCATTTCCTGGCGGTGAAGTTTTAGCCACTTGGTCCACTGCAATTTAGAGGTCAATCAATATGCCGTTATTTTTGTTATTAAAGTGACAACATTGGAATAAAAACACAGGTGTATATTAGAGTGACAGAAAAAATTTACCCCCATCGGCCCGCCCCTGAGTCGATTCCTAGTCCCACCAGGAGTGTCTGCTCCGAATTTGAGCCAAATCGAACAAGTCTAGCTACCGGACCAACGTGCTTGAAGTTTGTATGGGATTTTTCGACAATTTACAAGGAGAAAACCCACTTGCGAACATTTTCACCGCTAGGGGGCACTGTATACATCAGATTATCACCAAAAGTGAAACTTAAGAAGATAATTCTATTATCTACAACTTTGTTGAAGACTGCAAAGCGATCTGACTCGAACAAGAAAAGTTATTAAACTTATAACGAAGTGATGTCTGAGTCAGTTTTGCATGGGGCCTAGCAGTGCATGGTAGTGTATCAGTATTAGGTTCTAACAAACTAAACATTTTTATGGAATAATTGTTAGATTTAGCTCAATAGTGTTTTCGGAAGAATTGTAGTACATAATACGAGTTATGTTTTGGTTAGAAAACTTTAGTTCCAGCTGTAACCGCATAGATGGCGCCAACACTAACTTTTCAACGGAGAGAGATAGAAATTAGGTGTCTTCTACAAAGTTGTAGAACAAGATTTTTTCAGTAATTTTGCCAAACATCTCGATATTCTATCTCTCTCCGTTAAAAAGTTAGTGTTGGCGCCATCTATGCGGTCACAGGTGGAACTAAAATTTTCTAACCAAAACATAACTCGTGTTATGTACTGCAATTCTTTCGAACATACTATTCAGCTAAATCTAACCGTTATTCCACAAAAATGTTTAGTTTGCTAGAACTTAGTACTGATATACTACCACGTACTGCTAGGCCCCATGCAAAACTGACTCAGACATCACTTCACTAAAAGTTTAATAACTTCTTTCAACAAAGCCGGATTGACTAGCAGTCTTCGGCAAAGTTGTAGACAATTAAATTATCTTTCTTATTTTCACTTACAGTGATAATACGATGCATACAGTGCCACCTAGCGGTGAAAATGCGAGCTAGTGGGTTTTCTCCATGTAAATCGTCGAAAAATCCCATACAAACTTCAGGCACCTTGGTCCGGTAGCTAGACTTGTCCGATTTGCTTCAAATTTGGAGCAAGTACTCCTGGTGGGACTAGGAATCGACTCAGGGGTGGGCCAAGTGAGTTTTCAAAAATTCATTATTTTTCTGGGCACTCTAGTGTATATGGATAATGATAGAATAGAGGTAAGACTACGGGCCCTATTCTCGCCGTCACCTCAGCGAGAAAAACGATCACCGTAGTCACTTAGGTGATTACAGTCACCCAAGATGACAGAAGTCACCTGACAAAGCGATTAAAAGAGTCATTTTCAGTGACGCAGGTCCCCTTGAGATGGTATAAAGTGACTAAATCCGCACCCAAAAAATGTAGGTGACTAGAACGAAAAAGCGTTGCGATTTTTTCTGGAATTTCTTTTTGAAATTTTCGGGCAACGTTTCCTTTTGGATAATGGCAATTGCGAAGTTTTTGAACGATGAAAATTGAAGATTGACGTCAGTTCGAAATCCAAGATGGCGGCTTCCGGTTACCACAAAACACTTAAAACTACCATCGATATGAATGTCATCTGAAAGTTTGTGATTAGTAGAAGATGAAAATTGATTATTAGCGCAATTTTGAAATCCAAAATGGCTGCTTCTGGTTAAAAAACACTGAAAACAACCGTCAATATGGGTGTCACTTGGAGGCTAGTGTTCAGTAGAAAACGAAAATTGGAGATCGGCGCCATTTTCATAACCAAGATGGCGCTTTCCGGTTATCACAAAACACTGAGAAACGCCATTAATATGGGTGTCATTTGAAATGTTGTGACTATTAGAAGACAACTAAACTGACTTTGCTACTATGCCTTAATTGCCGCAAAGTTCTACTATGTAAATTTAGTTGGCTATTTTCGACAAATTTAAGACTACAAGAAACGAAAGCAATGAAAGGGAAAGACGAATGGATATTGCAAAGTGACGTCGGCAATAAAACATGATGAGTTATGTTTTATAAACCAACATGCGGTAGACTTGAGTGCTACGCCTAACTCCCACCAGCACAAGGCAAAAGATTCTTCACATTTCCTTCGCTCATTTCCAATTGAGCTTGCCTAGTCCTAGTTTTCCATTCTAAGTTTTATAATTGATTCGCTCTAGACTACCTATCCCCCTTTAAATTTCATAGCTTTCGTTTCTTTTAGTTTTATTTTCCTAAAATAGCGAACAAAATCAATTCAGTAAACTCACTTTGTCACTTTGTCTAGATAGAGCTGTGTAAATGGGCGAGCTTGACAGAATATTTTCTAATAGAGCTCAGCGAATGGGCGCATAGAAACCCAATACAGTGGCAGATCCAGGGGAGGGTCCGGACCCCCTCCGAAATTTTTGAACTTGTTAGGAAATTTTAAATTAGTTTCTATCTTAAATACATTCTAAACTCAAAATTATTCAAAACCAAATTTAACCTCCAAAACTGATTTAATTAAATGAGGTTATTACATATAGCGTATTGTACAATTAGTAAATTTAAAAATCAAAATTTCAGACCCCCTCCGAAAAAATTTTCTGAATCCGCCCCTGACCCAATGCAAACAAAAAGGCCCGCATATCTTTTCTTCAAATTTCATGAAGTCATCGTAATTTTCGAATGTTTGTGTGCAACAACCACCGATTAGACAGGATCACAGTAGATCAGGCATTGCATTTATCGCTCATATGAGTAAATGCGCCTGGATAGTTTGCTACTGCGACAATAAAAACTCACATTTTCACACGAAAAGTTATTGGCACTCACACAACTTCTCCGGATAAATACAACGTGTTATTTCTCCGGATAAATAAAACAACCGATAAAATTGGACATCAGATAAGCTACTTCTGGCGTGAGTGAGAGAGAATTACAATCCCTGCAGTAGATATTATGTATCATTTATATAATAGAACTGTCATTTACAGAAATTTTTAAAGAATAATAACCATCTGCCCATTATGTTTCACTGTATTATTTTCTTTGATTATAAACCCAACTAAAATGCATTTCAACTAAGTCTATCTTATAGTATTTTAGTCACATAATGTCAAAATAACAAAAACTCAGTTTGTATACATTTTCTATTTAGGCTCTTATAAACGATATATCGTCGCTGTTGTGCTATCTTATGACAAACGCCATTTTGGGGTAAACTGAGTTAGATATGCCACATTACTTGTTTGAAAAATCTCTACAAAGTGGCGTTTTCAGAATTTTGAAATTCTGCTTGGTTACTTAGATATAGCTAGAAACATGATAAGAAATTGTGAGTTTTTTGCTTCAAATCACTATATCTAGGGATTGGCTCAAGTTATATTGAAGTTTTAGACGGTTTTATGTGTGAAAATGTCTGAGGAACACAATGGCATAAACATTTTTGAAAGAAAATTATACGAGTTGTGAGAAAAACACAGTTTTACTTTTGAACTGGAAATAAAATATATTTGGCAACACTGTAATCGAGAATAACCATTTTTTCTAGATTCCCTGACTCATTTCCTTTAAAATGCATTTCACCGAATGTTTATAGACCATATGAACCCAAAGATATGAATAAAAGTTAAAAAGTGATGATTTTTTTCTATGGAAAATTTTCCATGCACGATTATGACACGTCATACAAATTTTGTCATCAATACACGCCTATGACACGTGTGAGTGCGACTTTTGTTTACATTCATAGTAAAAACTCGCAACATAGTCAACCGATCTTCGTAATATTTGAGAGATTAATGCAGAACAGATTGAAGCATCAATTGTCTTCTTTGGATTGTTTATACCATTTATAAGTTTCAAGATATTCAATCTCAAACTTTAAAAATCGTTTTTCTCGAAATGTGCTAAATGGCGCTTGTCATAAGATAGCACAACAGCGACGATATGTCGAAATCTCTTTCAATCCTTCTCAAACGACAGCATTGACAGTTGACGCGTGATCCATTAGTATCACTCTGACAGATAAATGGCAAATAATAGACAATAGAGCCCGACTTCTCACTAGACTAATCCACGTGCAATTGTGTTAATGCAAGATTGAGGTTAAATCAGAGGGATTTTTTGACGAATGAGGCCAAATCAGGTGGGACAACTTGCGGGTAAGATGTTATGGAGAATGCATCACAATCTATAGCCAACTCATCTTAGGCAAACCAATCTAAAAACAAACTTCAATTCCACCACTTCAACCACAAACGCTTTCCAAATTTGAGGCAGTTGCTCAGGCTACAATGATGACTGAAAAAGCAGCATCCAGTACCTCAAAATCAATAGCCAGCGCCACCGACGAGGAAGCAAATATCAGGGACGGGACAGCCGATGTAGATTTTCTTTTTCTCCTTCTCGATGTTGTAGTTTTGTTTTGTGTAGTCATCCTTGCTTTTTCTGATTTGTTTCTATGTGGATCCATCGTTCATAGGAAAAAAGTGAAAAATAATTCGTTCTAAAGCACCTTGGATATAGCCAGCATATAACAAAACTACACACGCGAAAAGAGTTGTTCACATGCAATAGAATGCGAAGTACGCGAGATCCGACAGATAATCAATATCAATGGAAATGTCAATTATCCTACAACTTTCATTATAATGACGAATCATTCTATTGACGGCGCTATTTTAGCATAGTTTGTCCTAAAAAATTATTCTTAGAATAAATTACGAGTTCTTAGTTGACGACTAGGTACATGAAATTTTAGTTGCGAAATTAATGATGCGGATTGTACACGTTCAAAAATCATGTTGTTGATAAAACAAAGCATGGCAAATTCGCAGCGTTCTTTGAGTGTTTGTATATTATTGAGCATGCAACATGCTTTATACGATGGAAGAGGAAATGTCGTCCAGTTTAGTTTACGAAGTGCGTGCAAAAGAAATTATTTTTTTCGAATACGACAGTGTATGGGTTCCATACTACGCCACAACATTCCCAAATTAGACAGATGTATTGTATAATAATTTTATTGTATAAGGATCTTCAAAATTGTAGCTGAAACGTTTCATAAAGCCCATCATACTATTTGTATCATTTATTGTTGTATTGTAATGTTCCACAAATGTGAGATGGGAGTCTAAGATTACGTCTAAATCTTTTACAATTTCGCATTTTTCTACAAGTTGGTTGCCTAAGTGTATGTCTATGGGAATATTTGAAGTTTTTCTGCTGAAGGTTATTGATTTACATTTATTTACGTTAAGTTGGAGTAGACTGTTGCTACACCATGTGTGGAATAGATTGATTTTGTTTTGAAATACTTCAGCGTCTTTGATATTTCTTATTTCCATGAAAAGTTTCATGTCGTCTGCATATATAGCACTTTAAGAGGCTTGAGTATAAAGGTAGTGTCATTTATGTACAAAATAAAAACAAGAGGACCTAAGTGGGAACCCTGGGATCTGCCAGCGGCGACAGCAATTGGTTCCAAGAGTATATTCTGAACTGTTTGCTTACGTTTCGTTGAATATGATTGGAGCCATATCAAGAGTTTATTTTCTATGCCATATTTTTGCAGTTTGAAAAGTAATACGGTCGAATGCTTTACTAAAGTCTGTGTAGAGAGTTGGTTGCCGTTGTACATTGCATTTACAGTAAATGGTACAAATTCTAAAAGGATTGATACTGTTGAACGGCCTTTATAAAAACCATGCTGCTTACTTCTTATTTGATTTTTGATTTGCTGAAATATTTTGACATCTACTAGTTTTTCGAATAATTTTGGAATGCATGAGATAATGCCAATCTCGCAATAG
Source organism: Topomyia yanbarensis (assembly GCF_030247195.1). NCBI lineage: Eukaryota > Metazoa > Arthropoda > Insecta > Diptera > Culicidae > Topomyia > Topomyia yanbarensis. The sequence goes on along the minus strand of NC_080672.1, from coordinate 108,587,770 downwards.
TTTTGGATGTCCGATTTAGTACCTGAATTAAACATTAGCACTAAAAAGATTGTTTCCGTATTTCTGAGAATGTTCCATTTTTCAGTGTCATGTTAAAAATATGTAGTAATGGTAGAGTGAATTCTTCTGCTAGATTTTTTTTTAAATATTGGTGAAATTCCGTCAAGTCCAGGCCCTTTTGATGCATCTAGGTTTTTAATGCAGTGGAAATTTCGTGTTCATATGGTTCGAGGACGGAAACGTATCATTTCCTTAAAGGTAGCTTCGACGATTGACAAAAAATGCCTTCTTCAGCATAATCGAAATTTATTCGTCGGGGGTAATTTGATACCAACACCGGCCGGCGCTAGTACATCAGCCGGTGTGTAAAGGAAAGAGGAAAAGATTCTAGTGAGTAATTGTTTACATGGTTGCAATTTAGTACGCTGTCTTCTGAGCGGGCGAATGATCTGTTTACTTTGATTTGTGTTCGGTGAATGTACATACGGTACATAATTTTCACCAACCAAAGCATTCGTTTGTGATAAGTGGGTAAATTAAAGGCTGAAGTTGGCATTTTTTACATTTTCGAGAATAAGTGTACTGCGTAATCCATGTGGTACATTTTTTCTTGACATTCTCATTCAGAGCAAGCATAGAACCAAAATTATGTTTGCAACTGACATAAAATGAAATTCGCTACACTTTTAAGCTCTCTACAAACAACATTTGAGATTATGTTTGAAGTACTGTTGAACATTCTGATTGGAAAGAAAATTATTAAAAATGCGTCAAACATTTTGAATTGTGTTTTGAATCCAGTACCTCGATTCATTATCTGAGAATATGACTTTAAAATATATGAGAGTTGAAAATTCACCATAGCTAACTTATCAACTGTTCAGGATAAATGTTTTGGGTTTTCTCGTTCTTCCAGCTTAATGTTGATTATTGGTTCCCAATCCTCATCACCCTAGAATAAAAGATCAATAATAGCATAATTTATTCCATTAAATATTATGCATTGCATGCCCAGTGGATTAGACTTTAGTACCTGCGGCGTCTTTTTCATTTATAGTTGCACTTTATTATGCGATTTTTATAAACCTTTTCAACAAGCGACTGAAACAACGATAAGCATCAGGGTGCTGCGTGTAACATTTCTACCTTTAAAAGCTTTTGGACTTTGAGAGAATTGACAGAAAAATATCCACAGCAACAAAACAGTCAAACACTCACATTTTGCGACAACAAAAAAGTCAACTATGTACATTAAATCAACTTAATATAACTTAGAAACACCTAGTCATACCAAAACTTCACCATCAAATTTCCATCCAAACCATCAAACCACCCTGATGATAAACATGCGATGTTCTGGAAGCGGTCACTTTATGGCACTCATTCGCGTAGCTCATTGAATGCACTTCCTTTCTCTCAATAAATTCTTTCCACTACCAGTAAAATCCCGCATTCGCAGCCCGAAGACAATCGCCACTGAATCTCGAACCGATCATCGTCTTCATTACTGCTTTCGGAGGGCTACTTACCGACGCAACGCTGGTCTGGTCACCACGGCCAGTCAGTCTCGAGGCACTACTGCAGAGTGAATATGCATTCATGGGCGAAGCCGTATATGCTGTTTTATGATCATTTAGTACATTGTAAAAGTTTATTTTTACAGCCCTTTCGGAAAAGGTTTTGAGCATGGCGGTGCGTTTTAAACCATATGAAAGGACGAGGTTCTATTCAAACTGACGGATATGCGGAGAGTATCTTAAGAATGTTAAAAGCTTTTAGAACTTTTCATCGAAAAACTCAGAGGTAAATATTCCGAAAACCGTTCCTAATATATTTTGTTATAATAAAAATCAGACAACGACTAGACCGTCATCCCTTGCAGGTCCGAGCGCTGACCACTAATAAATTGATAAAATATTTGTGTCACGTACGATTGAATTTTAACTGGTGACAAAATTTCGCGTACGTGATTTCAAAACTGGCGCGATTTGTGCCATTCAAAACGTAACTGCAGCTTCTGTTTGCAATATGTGCTGCCACATGGGATAAAGCTACTGCGAGAATTCCCTGGAGGGGTTGAGTTATTGATATTCGAACTCAACGAGTTCACCACTCTTCTCTACGCCGCCGTAAGCAATAGGACTCGACTAGACTAGGCACCAGTCTGTATGAATCGCCCGCCGTGCACAAATAGCGCTGGGTTAACATCGTCAATCGTCAGTGGCATCAACTAGCACACATTGCCATCGATCAATCGCGTGGTGTGGCTCGATTCGCATATGCATCACGGAAAAATTAGATTCATTTTACCACTGATTGAAAACCGAAATTGGAAATCTTCCAAACATGCAAACAGACTTCGCCTCGTTCCGTTCTTGGCAACGAACACCACATCTCGTATAGTCCCCTCCCGCTACCTTCCTTAGCTAATGACCTTTGGACGGAAGTTGGCTTCCAACGTATGACCAATGACAATCAACTAAGCAGCTGGGACGAAAACATTTTTATAGGGAAAATACTCGAACTATTCTATCGTTACCGTTGACATTGGTTGGAAAATCATAGTAGATGTTAGTAAACTACATCGATATACGGTTGAGGCAACCAATTGATAACACGCTCTCATTATAGGTATTTCAAATACAAGAATGCACTTCTAGTACCAAATATGGTAACGGGTACAGATTTGATTCAATGCGAGAGCTCAGTTATAAAATTATGTTAAAAGTTTTTGTCAGGGAAATATTTTTATTGATACCTCCAAAATGCAAATACACTAAAAATAATATTTTTCGTGCTTAAAAAAAATAAATATTTGATTTTTGATAGTTGTCGAAGGAGACGCGTTAATAACTTATAAAAGGAGCATAATTTAAAGTAATTGTAAATTGTTTTTGTTGAAATAAATATACAAATATCTCCAAAGTTATCACAGTTTAGAAGATTTTAGTTAAGTTCGAAATTGAGCTTTTTTGGAGAATAAATTGCAAGGTATCTACTGAACAGTTTTGGAATTTCTATTTTTTATGTTGATGCTACATGTTTCGACTTTTTAATTTTAATTTTGAAGACTAGAAAAAAAAAACATTGGCGACCTTGAAACATCATTCATTATATTGATGTTGCATTGGTCCCGCTTAAGTAAAGTTGTGGCTAGTTGGGTTATTTGTGATCCTAAATTTCTTATTTTGCATAATCATAGTTAAGTTGGCTATGTTTTCCCGTAACAGTTTTTTATGCATGTTGTAAAGTTCTTTTGTGCAAAATATAGAAATCGAACGATTTTTTTTAAATACTGCATGCAAAACCTTCAACGTCCTTTTAAAAGACTGCCCTTGATTCAAAATGGTCTGATTGACTGTGGAAAATGTTTAGTCTTCCATGCCAGCGAAAAGTGTAACGTGTTTCATCGGATTCGAAGAAAGTCGGTCACGATTTGAAAAGTGAAAATTCGGGCAATTCCGGCAAAATTCTGCCCGGAATTTCGCGCGGAATTTCAAACGGAATTTCACTGGGAATTGTGCATGGAATTTGGCACGGAATTTTACACGAAATGTCACGTGGACTTTCAAGCGGAATATTTCGCGCGGAATTTCACACTGACTATCTCGCGGAATTTCGCACGGAATTCGCACAGCATTCCGCACAGAATTTCGTAGGGAATTTCGTACGGAATTTCACAAGGAATCTCGCGCGGAATTTCGCACGGACTTTCGCGCGGGATTTCGCACGGACTTTCGCACGGAATTTTTCATGGAATTTCGCACGGAATTTCACGCGGAATATTTCACGGAATTTCAAGCGTAATTTCGCAGAGAATTTGGATCGGAATTTCACACGAAATTTAAAATGGGCTTTCATGCGGAATTTCACTTCGAATTTCGCTCCGAATTTCGCACAGAATTTCACACGGAATTTCACTTAGAATTTCGTGCGAATTTAGCCCGAAATTTCACACGAAATTTGGCACGAAATTTCACACTAAATTTCACGCGGAATTTCAAACGGACTTTACTGTGGAATATCGCTCAGAATTTCACTGGGAATTTCGCACGGCATTTTACATGGAATTTTGCACGGAATGTCACGCGGACTTTCACGCGAAATCCCGTGCGAAATTTCACTCGAAGTTCTCGAAGAATCTCGCGCGGAATTTCGCACGGACTTTCGCGCGGGATTTCGCACGGACTTTCGCACGGAATTTTTCATGGAATTTCGCACGGAATTTCACGCGGAATATTAAAATTTAAAATGGGCTTTCATGCGGAATTTCACTTCGAATTTCGCTCCGAATTTCGCACAGAATTTCACACGGAATTTCACTTAGAATTTCGGGCGAATTTAGCCCGAAATTTCACACGAAATTTGGCACGAAATTTCACACTAAATTTCACGCGGAATTTCAAACGGACTTTACTGCGGAATATCGCTCAGAATTTCACTGGGAATTTCGCACGGCATTTTACATGGAATTTTGCACGGAATGTCACGCGGACTTTCACGCGAAATCCCGTGCGAAATTTCACTCGAAGTTTCGGGCGAAATGCTAGCAATTCCGGGACTAAATTTCGCTAGGAATTTCGCGCGGAATTTCACTTAGAGTTTCGCGCGGAATTTCGCACGGACTGCAGCGGAGAATTTTACACGGAATGTCACGCGTACGTACACGCGGGATTTCGCAAGGAATTCTCACGCAATTCCGCATGGAATTTGGCACGAAATTTCACGCGAGATTCCACACGGACTTTCGCACGGAGTTTCGATCGGAATTTTGCACAGGATTTGGAGCGGAAATTCGCGCGGAATTTCACACATAATTTCAAACGGGATTTCACTCCGAATGCCGCACAAAATTCCACACGGAATTTCACTCAGAGTTTCAAGCTGATTTTCGCACGTAATTTCGAGCGGAGTATCGCACGGAATTTCACGCTGACTTTCGTGCGGAATTTCGTACGGAATCTCACTCGAAATTTCGCACGAATTTCACACGGAATTTCGCAAGGAATTTCTCATTGAATTTGGCACAAAATTTCACATGAAATTTCACGCGGAATTTCAAGCGGACTTTGATGCGGAATATCACTCAGAATTTAACTGAGAATTTTGCGCGGTATTTTACATGAAATTTTGCACGGAATTTCACACGGAATGTCACGCGTAGTTTCACGCAAAATCCCGTGCGAAATTTCGCTCGAAATTTTGGGCAAAATGCTAGCGATTCCATGCCTAAATTTCGCTCGGAATTTCGCGCGGAATTTCAGGCGGAATTTCACTCGGAATTTCGCACAGACTTTCCACGGATTTTACACGGAATTTCGATCGGAGTTTCGATCGGAATTTTAAACAGAATTTGGAGCGGAAATTCGCGCGGAATTTCACACATAATTTCAAGTGGGATTTCATAGAAATTTCACTCCGAATGCCGCACGAAGTTCCACACGGAATTTCACTCAGAATTTCGCGCGGAATTTCGTACGGAATCTCACTCGAAATTTCGCACGAATTTCACACGGAATTTCTCACAGAATTTCGCGCGGAACTTCGCAAGAAATTTCACACGAACTTTCGCACGAAATTTCTTACGGAATTACGCACGGAAGTTCGCGCGGAATGTCTCACCAAATTTCGCGCGGTGTTTCGAGCGGAATTTCAAATTAAATTTCAAGTGGAATATCGCATGGATTTTCGCATGGAATTTCGCACGGAATTCCGCTCGGAACCTCGCGCGAAATTTCGCTCCGAGTTTCATACGGAATAATTCACACGGAATTTCGCACGAAATTTCGCAAGCAATTTCACACGAAATGTAGACCTTATCGAACTTAATGAAGAATATGGAAAACATTGCTCAATCCTCCTATAGACAGATATAAATGAAATTCATAAAAAGAACAACTCATGTTAAAAAGAAGGAAAATATCCACAGAATGCTTAGACCAAATATTGTAAAATACAAGATCAAATAAATAATACTCAATTCAAGACAAACATATCACTTTCGTTACTAATTAGGTCGCAACTATGTATTTCTCTCTTCCACGGTTATTCAGTCAAATAGGCATTTTTGTAAATATTACTTTTGGCCAAATAACTCTTGAACCAAAGCTATTAATTTGGGATATGACTTTCACATAATTAATTTTTCAGATTTTCTGTCAACCAAAATATTAGTACACTTATTTTTGAGCAATGTCATTGTAGGTTCATTGATGGTTACATGAACTGAGCGAAAAGTTAGTCCAAATATATTTCACTTTGTTTTTGTCTGTTTTTAATTAAAATGGCTGTACACTGTACGTCCGTACCCTCTTCAACTCACGTGACAAATGGATCCTAATTTAAAGTAACATGACAAAATCAATCAATCAATCAACTCTTCAGCTCATGTGCTGGTGACATTGAGTTTTACACGCAAATTGCACAAGCTGTAACATAAACCTAAGAATACAAGTTATTTGGCATTGAGTTGCAGAAACAAATTGCAATACCGATTACATTGATCTGCAGGTGCAACATATTTCTGTTTCTGATTTGTTACCCATCTGTTATAAACGTTCCAAAGAAAAGCTGCATCATCCCACAAAATATAAATATTTTTGTGAAATTTATTAGAATGCTTTTGCAGCGTAGCAATATTTCAGTTTCACAAATGATAATGGGAGAAATAAATCTGGTTACTATGGGGTTTTTCTCGGACTTATTGTGCAGATCAACAGCGATATGTTGCACAATCAACGCTTAAAATTATTTTTCAAGCATATCAATTAGGAAAATGTATAGTATGTATTGTAATTGTAGAGCTTCTTAAACTTTCAGCAAGTTACAATTGCTACTGGGGCTCTAATGTTGGTAATTGTTTCCTCGCTCATGGTACTGGTTGTTGATTTGGAGGTACTGGACGCAGCTACTACAGTTGTAATTCTTGCCTAAACAGCCGATAAAGAGGAATGAGTCAGTGGTTATCTAAGCTTCTCAAGCACATAATGCGCAGGTTATCTTCCCGTAACTAACCAGTAGCAATTTTTAGTGAATAGAATTTGGGAAGCCGGGGCTATTCGGATCTACCTAAGCAAATCGCCCTTTAAGGTGGATAGATGTAAAATAATTAATCGATCAAAGGTCTTAATTGTTAGTTTGGAACCTCTGCTACATTTGGGTGCCATAAAAGTTCATTTACAGCACTCCGCGGCAGCGCTAGGCGACGATTTGCAAAACTACGTTTTTCCATCCTTCTACAATATGGGGATAATTCGGACCTCCCTACGAGGCAATTCAGACCGTAATTTTTTTACAATGGATTTATGTTTACCCATGAAATATTTATTGAAAAAAATTCGTTGAGGACCAAAAATAATAAATTGCGTCACAAAAAACTTAATCTGGTTAGTCACAGCTATGGATTGCAACCGTGTGCGTAACTGCAAGCCGTTGAACGGTTGTGGATGGAATAGGGTTGTCCGAATAGCCCCGCACGCTCATTTCGCACAAAAGTAGTGAGCGTCTTGAAGATATCTGTGTGTTCACCCAAACAAAAATCATTCCATAAAATAGAAACCTCAAGCATCCCAAAACACATAACTTTTATTTTTTAACTTTTATTTGATGCGGTTTTACCATTATAATAATTTGTGTTTTGAGGATGCCAAAAAAATGAAACACGTTGTATATCCTTTCTAGAAAAAAACAAAGAATTACATTCAGCTGTCAAAATTAATGTTTTAGAATAGCGGTTCCACTAATATGTACGACGGTCAGAAAGTCTTACGATTTTCTGACAAATCGAGGGGTCAGAATTACCCTCACGGTCTTAATAGCCCCGGGTCCCCCTATCGCTAAATTTTTCAATGTCAGCGGTTCGTCTTCTTTAAGATCTATTGGTCACCAATACACAGATATCACTAATAAAATACATCGCGAGAAGTCTACTTTTCAATCCCTGCATTATATACAAGAAGGCTTATTGTATTATGCCACATTGCCAGAGCCCTTGCAGTATTAGCAAGGAGACTTGCATTAACGTCAGTGATGCTGACTGGGGTTAGGGTGCAAAATACAGTCTGCAGGGCCGGCTGATGATGTGAATGGTATGGGTAGTGCTACCCATTCAAAAATTTGGAACAAACCTAAAATTTGAAATCTGATACGCATGAGTCTCGGGCACATAAAGCGCACATATAAATTTTTCGATGCACCACGATTCTTATTCTCCCAAACTCATAGAAAATGCGTTATATCCCTTGTAAAAGACACCTTATCCTAGACTTATCTGTTACCCACTCTGGCTAAAAATGTGACGTCAGCTCAGACAGTCTGAGTCTATGGCACCACCTGACTAAAAAGGCATTCCTCTCGACCTGCCAAATCTTAAAAATTCCAATTTTTTAGGAAAATTACCATTTTAATTCTATTGCATACACTGCAATATGATTGAAATCATTATTAAAACAAGATATTCCAGCTCTAAATCTTAGTAGCTCTAACGCGCGAACAGATCATTTATGAACGATGGTAATGGAACTGTTCATTTTGACTTGTGCCCTAAAATTTGAGAATTGCAATAAGTCCTAGCAGAAACTGACTTTTTCTATCATTTCTCCTATAGATATGATAAATGATATAATGACACATTGATCCCAAAACTGAATATTGACATCGATGTCATCGTTGTACTCCTTCCACATAGGAATCAGAATTTTCACCCTTCGTCAATTCTTACACCAAAAAAATCAATTACCCCCAATATACGAAGGTACACTTTAAAGTGAGGGTGCAAATATTTTCAATCTATCGAACAGGAAAATGATAAACGCTAAAAACGAGATTGATCGTTACATTCACAACACACTTTACCGCGGAGTCAAGCTGTCATATGTGATGTCACCCAATCGTACATTCCAGCCTTACCCTCCTCACACGCAACAACCACATCAAACAAAGTCACGGTGAGGGAATGCAACCGTCACTTATTGGCACTGGATGCTGGGACTGTCTGCCGGCGGTTTCGCAAAGCACGATACACACTGCCTTCCACCTCCCCAGATTCCGCAGCATGCCGAGAGTGTGAAAATCAGTGCTGTAAAATTGTTGTACGTCCTCACCTAGCCGGAAAATGAGATGAGAAAATTACAAATTCGTTTGGCGTACGGCGAAGGGGTCGAGGTAACGCACAAATTATATTCCAACGCACAAGCAATCCCAGGTTGAGCTAGTTATCATCGTCATCCTTCGTGATTATCAACATTGAGTACATGACAGTCAGATCCCTTTCGGCCTTTCGGTGTGGAAATGCGGTGACCGGGAATTCGAGTAAATTTCCTCTTCCAGTTTACAAGTTCACAAGCCATACACACAACGGTGATTGAAGGCACGTATGTACACTGGACCGAGCCAAACGAACTCACTTGGACTGGACGGGTCGTTGAAAACCGGAATCCACATCAGTCCGGTTCAGTGGTGGTTTGAATCTTCAATCACACAGTTTCGATTGCCGATCACCTGATAGGATGGTCGTCCTCCCGGGCAAATGCAACTCGGTCGATGGTGATTATGACACGATTATGGGAGTAATAAATACAATTGTCCTGCATTACTGGTGACCGTTTACCGCAACGGAGGATAAATATCCACTTCGAGTTCCGAAATTTAATTTGGAGATACTCGACTTCTTCTGAATAATAAATTTCAACTAGAAGTTGGCTCCTATTGCATTGTAGTTTTATTTTCGAAGATCATTTGATGGCGTGTCAAATGTATGGCTATTACGGCAAGCACAACCAAACGTGTTAAAACTTATTGTCCTCCGATGCTCATGAATAAGTATCATGCAAGCTATTCGATATTACACGATTCAAGGATTTGCTTTCGATAAGTTTGCATACCAGCTCATACTTGTGTATTTTTTATTTCATTTTAATTCCGGTGGAAAATAAATATGTATTATATTGTAATTTTTCGTACGTGATACACGCTATGACAATTACTCCAAACCTTCATATCATCAAGTGAAATCTGCAGAAAAACTAACCAGACCAAATCAGTTACAGAGTGCCCGCCTGCCAGCACAGCCTGTCAACGCAGCTGGAAGTTGCAGTAAAACAGTTTTCACATCGGAGGCTATCAGATGTAGCATTGTACCATTCATGCAGCACACTCTGAGCTCTAATATGCAGAGTGGCAGTCAAGTGATAAACAAACAGGGAAGTTCTGAATGAAAATACTGAAATTTACATTGAATGGTGAATCGTTGGCACAAGCTCAGCAGTTAGCAGTAGCTTCTGAAACGACCAGCTACATGAACGAACCGAGAAATAAGAGTATGTATTGTAATCAATGAACGACTTGCATGAATGAAATGTATCACTCTGGCAACAGTACCCACTGGGAGGGCTATTTATTCCTGTAGAAAGGATGCTGGTGCAACCCAAAAACTTTTATCCAAACTTCTCACCTCATAAATCACATTTATTACAAAAATCTCTCACTAGCTAACCACACCGAACACAACTTTCACTGCTCCTTCCAATACACAAATTTCAACTCATTCGTAAAAACGAACCCTTTCATCCCGTCCAGCCGCAGGCGACAGTGGCCCTGCTCGAAGTGAGAGATTAAGCCATGTGGCCAGTACGATGGAGCAGAAAAAAAGTTTATTACTTTCGGCCTAGTGGGTTGCCATAATCCGGTACGCACAATTGCTGCTCACTTGAACCGGAAGACCTCGAACACCATTGCACTGGCCGGGGCCACTTTGTACCCGAACGCGCCTTCAAGTGTCGTACCAACGAAAAATCCCATTTAACGCTTAACGCATCACTTTTTATTCAATTTCAAACTTCCGAATTGTGTGGGATTCAAACTCAACCTACCAGGTCCCCAACTCCACCCATGACCGGCGTAGAAGGGTGACAACTGGAGGAACCCATTTGGCTATTCCTTTGCGAGAAAAAAAATGCTAAAATAAGACCGAGGGTGATTTTTTTTCCTGCTTGCTTCTTATAAGGATTATGTTCGGCAAAAGAAAAAAAACGAAGATTGTCGAGAGGGACTTAAAAGATCACAGGAAAGTTGATGCTTGACTTAAGTTGTAATATCCTTTCACTGCTGTCGATCCTCCTGGCACTACCGAATCAGCAGGCAATGCAATGGTGGGTGAAAATTGTTATTCTGTCGCACTGCTGATCCGAAAGGTGAAGGCGATTTTCCACCGGATGGAAAGAAATATAGCCGTTTGGCGGGAAAATAAAAAAAGAATTTAATTAAGTGAAGATGTGCTGGCGAAAAAAAAAGATTAAAATCAGAATTAAATTAGATTCCGTTTGTGCGTGTTTGGTGTCATCTGCCGTGTTTTTTTACTGTTTGCTACAGGATGTGCGTTACGGATGTGAAATTGTTTGGAACTTTCTACTTTCAGAAAAAGTGGAGATTTTGCTGCTTTTGGTGTATATGATATTGGAATAAGTGCATAAATGATTGTATTGATTTAAAACGAAACTATTCCATTTCGTCTAAACATAAATATCTATCCAAATGATTGTATTAAAAAATATTTGTGTGGACAGAAAAAATAAAGTCTGTTGAGAAAAAAAGGTGGGTGGGTAATGTCAGAGATCAGTTTTCAAAAATATTGCAACATAACGAAGGTATATGAAAAATTCATTTTTCGTCGTCAACTTAAACTGACCCTGGCAGCACTGCTCCATTGGAATCCAATCAGACTAACTGCAATAACTTCAGTACTAGAACCGATCGTTGTAACTGTTAGTACTCAAATGAAAGGCAATAGTCACATTTATAAGCGTTACTTGGTTTTGTGAGCAAATCTTGCCTCAATCAAAAGTTATAGCTGTTCAAAAACATTGTTGTCCACAAACAACAAACAACATGGGCATTAGAGTGGCTCGCGGTTGGATGGGAAAACTTCAAAATGATTTAAACTAGCGGGCACAGCACTTTTTGAGTTCCTTTTGTGGTCCCAAATGCCTGTGCAAAATTTGGTAACGGTTGGCTGCTTCCCGGGTTTGCGCATTGCGTTTAAAGTTTGCATGGGATTTTATATGGGGAAATCAATTATTTTGCATTTTAATTAATAAAGATCCCTATTTCACTGATAATGAAAAACCAGCTACATAAAACTATAGTTCAAACCTTGGTTAGCAACTTTGTCGAAGACCGTAACTAGCTACGAGTTTTCAAAAAATAGTTATAACGATTTTAAAACTTATGGTAAAATCCAAATGCAGAAATTGATTAGTTTTTCCAACACTGCCGGTGCACCACCGACATCGACATTAAAAACTTAGATAAATGAGAATATATTCATCGCAGAGACTTGGTATCTTTGAATGAAATGTTCAGAATGATTTGCTGAATAAAATAGACGTAGTCAGAAAATGAAAAGAAGCGGAGATGGGGGGGGGGGGTCTTGTGTACTCCCCAGTCCCTTTTTAGATTGTTTTGTATAAGACAAAGAATCATTACGTCCTTGTAAAAGTCATCGACTGAACTTTCTTAATATTTTGATAGACCCAAATATGAATCATACTACAATCTTTGTTGTGGGAAAAAACATTTACAATATTTAGGATTTACACCTACAAATTTATGTTATTTTTGCTTGATGCAAAAACTAACTCAGGTCTGGAAATCGCGTTGGGTTCTAACCTGAAGTATATTGCTGGTCCACCAAGATCACCTCTGTTTTGCGTGAACCTAACTCAATTTCATCAAAAAACACTTGTTTGAAGTAACTATCCTGGTTTCGTTCCTAGATTCTCAAACGAAAACTTCAATAAAAACAATTCCGAGACTTCAAGGAATCTAAGGATATGCATTTTTTTAAATTCTGACTCTGATCGGCTAAGAAATAGGGTTTTAAAATATGTAAAACTTATAAACCGTTGTACCATTTTAAATGATATAACAGTAGAGCCATTAAATAGTAGCACTCAAACACGTAAGATTAATTTTTAATTCGACGGTACAAACCTGCGTTGAAGATGTGCTCCTTATGTTATACTAAACTATCTAAAAAGGGAACTGGGGAGTACAAAAGCCTCCCCCTCTCTCTTTTTTTCATTTTCTGACTACGTCTGTGTTATTCAGCAATTCATTCTGAACATTTCATTCAAAGGTACCAAGTCTCTGCGATGAATATATTCTCATTTGTTCAAGTTTAAAGTATCGGTGTCGTGGTGTACTGACAGTGTTAGAAGAAATAATTAATTTCTGCATTTGGATTGAACCATAAGTTTTAAAATCGTTATAACTATTTTTGAAAACTCGTAGCTAGTTACCGGTTTCGACAAAGTTTATAACCAAGGTTTGAATTATCGTTTTATAAACCTGGTTTTTCATATTGAGTGAAATAGCGATCTTTATTAACGTAAATGCAAAATAATTGATTTCCCCATATAAAATCCCATACAAACTTTAAACGCAATGCGCAAACCCGGGAAGCAACCGACTGCTCCAAAACTTTTCACAGGCATTTGGGACCACAAAAGGAACTCAAAAAGTGCTGTGCTGAAAAATGTCATTTTCGAGCCACTCTAATGGGTTAAGAAACACGAAAAGCCTTTTTCCATAAAGATAAGTGCTTCTTAATTTTGACCTTCCAATGCATAATATTAATGTCCTAAATTATTTACAATAGTCCAATTGCGTGAAAAACGTAGCCAAAAACAGTCTAAATTGATATGTTTTATCAGTTTTCAATAATATTGCAACATAACGAAGATATATGAAAAATTCATTTTCCGTCGACAACGTAAACTGTACCTGTCAGCACTGCTCCATCGGAATCCAATCAGACTAATTGCAATAACTTCAGTTCTAGTTCCCTGTAACTGTTAGTACTCAAATGAAAGGCAATAGTCACATTTATTAGTCTTACTTGTTTACTTGAGCAAATCTTACCTCAATCAAAAGTTATAGCTGTTTAAAAACATTGTTTTCCACAAACACCATGGGCATGAAGGGGTTGATATGAATGCTGCAATTTCTACTATCTTCTGAAAGGTTTTATTAAAACCACTGATTCTTTCGGTATTGCTAAAAGTAATACCGAAATACCGGTACACGTACATCGAATTTTCTTCTGTTGCCAAGTGAATTCTGCCTTTTTCAGAGTTACTATATGAGAATCCATATGTTCAAATATGAATTTTATATTTTAAATTTCGATGTACGTGTACCGATATTTCGGTATTTCCATTATAGATACCAAAATAACTGATTTCATTACAATCTTTCAGAAGATAGTAAAAATTGCAGCATTCTTATTAACAGCCTGAAGTGTATTCTACTTCACTTCGGTTATGTTTCTGACATTACCCATCTTTGTCGTTGTCATGCCTATTTTTTGATTTTCAGTGTTGTTTTTGGCAAACTGAAATATTGAAACATATTCTTTATTTCATGCTATAGCTGTGAATAGAGCTGAGATAAATGAAATAATAATTCACTACACAAGAGGTAGATTTGTTAACGAGCACGGTACAAGCAAATAATTCGGCAGCAGCTTTCCATCATTAACCCGCACGGAGCAAACAGTAGCTTCTGTGTTAACCCATCGACAAAGAACATGCTGATTAAGCTGCCAAAAATCGATAGAGGTTGCTTCTTACTATCGGTATTGATGTGCAATTTGCAGCCATACACTGCTGGTACAGTGGGCGATAAACGAATGACAGCACAGGAAGGATAGTGACTTATATTTATAACTATCCCGCTGTCTTGTATATATTAGTTTTATCCAACCAAAGAACACTGCAGAATTATTTTAATAAAAATCCGTTCGCATTCATTTCACACACTGAAAATATAAATTTGTAAATATAATGAAATTGATCGTGCAATGCACGAGTTCATTCGTCATTTTCTGCAACGAAGTGTTTTCGTGAATTGTAAACAGTCTTCCCAGATAAACATCGTGCACAATGTTCGTTCTGGTTCTGCGCTCATATTAAACCCACATTTTGTGTATGAACTCAAAATTCACAACTTCGTATCAAAACACGTGCACATGTTCACCTGCACAACCGAACTCCCTGTACGTACACCTCGTGAATATGTTTCAATATTTCAATAGTTATTTCATTGAGTACAATAAAAGTTATTAGCTTTCAAAAACTGACGCGCTTGTCAATGCTGATATTTCAAAGCGAGCCCCAATATCTTAAAGTCGCCAAAAAAGATAATAAAATAAAATAATAAATAGTAATAAAAATCATTACTTAACGAATTCTGACATCTAAAATAAACATTTACGGCGTATATAGATACATATTGATGTGAGATTACCATTTTTATTATATTGCTATCTAATATCGTTGCTGTTGTGCTATCTTATGCCGAACGCCATTTTGCACATTTCGAGAAAAACGATTTTTAAAGTTTGGCATTGAATATCTTGAAACTTGTAAATGGTAGAAAAAAATCAATGAAGACAATTAATGCTTCTATCTATTCTGTATTAACTCACAAATATTACGAAGATCGGTTGACTATGTTGCGAATATTTACTATAAATGTAAACAAAAGTCACACTCACACGTGTCATAGATGTGTATTGATGACAAAATTTGTATGGCGTGTCATAATCGTGCATGGAAAATTTTACATAGAAAAAAGCATCAATTATTAACTTTCATTCATATCTTAGGCTTTATTTGGTCCATAAACAATCGGTGAGATGCATTTTGAAGGAAATTAGTCATTGAATCTAGAAAAAATAGCTGTTTTTGGTTACGTTGCCAAATATGCTATATTTCCAGTGTAAAACTAAAACTCCATTTTTCTCACACTTCGTGTATTTTTGTTTTGAAAATGATTATGCCATTGTGCTTCTCAGATAGTTTTATACATCAAAACATCTTATGCATCACGATAATTTGAGCTAATCCTTAAACACAATCATTTGAAGCAAAAAATTGAGAATTTCTCAGCGCGTTTCTCGTTATGTCTCAATAAGCAAACAGAATGTCAAAATTCTGAAAACGCCACTTTGTAGAGATTTTTTCGACAAATAATGTTGCATATCTAACTCAGTTTACCCCAAAATCGCGTTTGTCATAAAATAGCACAACATCGACGACATATTATTATATCTTTCTTTACTATACTGGCTGTCTTTTCAATATTTTCAAAACGAAGCGTTATGTACATTTTGAAACTAAATAACTTTGTTGTAGCCGTCAAATTACATATAGCAAATATTTTGGTAGATGGCTTTTTAAATAATATAATCGGGACCGTATACGCATATGCAATACGTCATGACGTCACTGATATAAACGCAAATATACCGACTACTGAAAATTGTTTCCGTTCCTGTGGTATAAAAAATTTATTCTTGCCATCATAACGAAAGTCATGAGTTGACGAGTTTTCGTGAAATGGTTGAAGGTTATCTATTTTCAGTATCCTTTTCTTCGTGATGCAGTATTGATATCATTCAACACGTTAACCAAAGCCGAACGTTTCGTTGTGCAGAACAACTTAAAGCACGTGGCTGAAAGTGATAAAGTTTAAATTAAGATTCCCGTGTATATATAAAAAGACTGTACAGAGGTAATGCTCCATAACCTATCACCCCGTACCCCTCCTGAGCGAACTGCATAATGCATGTATCAATACGGAGAAGTAGAATCCGTTACACCTGATACGTGGAGAAATTTCTTCCCGGGTACACCTAACGGTGTTCTTATAGCGAGGATGCGAATCGAAAGACCTATCCCCTTCCACTTGACTATAAAACTCAAAACCCACGAAAGTACTATTAAACAAACTACATTATGCACCCATGAGTGGCAATCTCCTACGTGCAAGTGTTGTAATCAGACAGCGCACCACGGATAACCTTGCGCGGAAGATAAAGAAGAGAATGCATCCCTACCGATTGTCATCCACAGCAAACCAACCCAAAACAGAGTTGCCAATTTGCCAATTTGTGAACCACAAACGGTTGCCACCTTTTGTGGCATTTGTTCAAGCCATAAACCTTAAAGGCGTAAATCTTTTTTTTTTAAATTTTGAGAAAATAGTCTCACAGATCTAGTACGTTACTACGATAAATTAGAAACGATTTTCACAATGTTGTTTAAAAACAACATTGCTCATTTAAGGGAAAATGACAATCGCAAAAACAGCATCCAACACCACAAAAACAACTGTAAGCAACATCGTCGAAGAAATTATTAATAATGACGAAATCGCGAGCACCAAGACACTTTTAATAATGATAACCTTGATGTGAAGGACAGGAGAGAATTAAATGATCCCCATGGCGCAGTGGGTGAACAGACAAATGTTTTCCCGCCGCGAAAGAAGGTCTCCGCGCGCCATAAAAAGTTGCGCGCACGAGATCCAACATATAATCAATCAATGTTTTTTTTTATTTTTTATTTTTATATATTGTTGTATATATAACACATGAAAGATCCACGGCTCCGTTAAGCTACCGCTATGAGTCGTGTCAAATAAACGAATTCAAAACATGGGGGCGGACCAACGCACAGAGGAGTAACTGGGGTTAAATCCTGGCCAAAATTATTTGTTGTTGCTATTACTTTTATTATGCCTTAATATGAACAAAAAATAGACAATAACAAGTTTTTGGAATAATTTTGCATCCATCCACCTACCAGTGTAGAGATCAATTTTCTAAATCCTTTCGAATACTAGTAATTTCGAGATGATCTTTGTGAATACATTTGTTTTTCCAGTTGCACAAACAGTTGATAAGTGGAAAAGGGGGAAGAAAAGGGACGCTTGAACATATTTTCATAGAAATACATTTTGAAAAAACTAGTATTTGGCCCTACAGCATTTCGGTGTACCTCAAATTACTAAAAATTTCAATATTTTCAAATCGCTTCGAATTTGTGGATCGGACAAGATCGGAAGACTTCTTATGTTTTTCGGATAGCTAGAATCTGGTTTTGTAATACTGCTTCAGCAACTTTGCCGGATCTTGCCGTATAATGTAACTTTTTTTATCATACAAGTTTGAAATAAAATGTTTAGAAATCGTATTTTTTAAAGTTGGTGCAATGCACAGCAACACTAATACTTTCAGTTAGTTTTAGGCTGAAGTTATACAAATGTTTGTGTTCAACTACGCTTGCAATAATATTGAGTTACTTAATACAGTCATCATCACTAGAAAGCGATATTGCTGGATATATAATTAAAATGATTAAAAAACCCCTTAAAATATCACCATTTTACATCCATGCAAAAAATCTTTAACAATTTTTTACATACTCCTAATTTTGCCACGTTATTCAGCAGGCTTTTAGGTATGTAAAAAATATAACGAAATAGAATATCAAAAAAAAAATATTTTGGTTATCGGTCAGGAATTTGTTCTAGTTACTCCTCTGTGAAACAAACGAACGAAATGCGATAAACATAAAAAGGACGAACCTTCGTTTCGCTACGGTGAGATATAGAAGATAGGTACAGTGTTTTCTACCCTCAGTTCGTTTACAACGTGTGCACCGAGCAGTAGTGGCAGTAGCTGCAGTAGTGCTTCGTCACCATGGCGGCTCAAGCCAGCGAAAGAACTGTAGAAAAATTCCTACGTCAACACCGCTGTTATGTCCAGAACATTACCCACCCCTAGTTTCATTGACATTTTTAATACAAAATAACAAATAAAAATTATTTAACCCATTATAACCCAGGGGTTTCAAAAAGTGAGCCAAATGCAGTGATATCTTCAATTCCACCAAAAAATGCATCAAAGATTATGGGAAAAATAAAATCACCGCTTAAAATGGTTTTGAAAATGAAAATATCTCGTGCAAAAAATTTCGTACGCTTAAATAAAAACAACAAATTTTAAGTTGTTTGACATAGTTCTTCGGATTTTCTGATAGACAACACTTCTTTTACACCTGTAGGAACGTTTTGTCACATAATGGAATTATTAACACGAATTCCAACAATAAAATTCTATTAAATGTATTGCTTACTTTTCAGCCGCCATTTGCCCTAACTATACACGGTTCAAAAATGTAAACAAAATTATAAAAAATGGCGGCTGTCTTGTTTCACAATGAAATATGAGGTGCAATGATCCCATTAGTGCAATAATAAAGCAGTTAGATGCCAAAATTCTGCAGTAAATACGCGTTAACCGATGGATAGTTCTGCGTATGAAATTTCATACGATAGGATATAATGGGTTAATAAAATCATGTAAATTTCCCTAATGCAAATAATGCATTACTTCGTTTCATGCATATTCTGTATTAGAATCATGGCTTCTTTGCATTGTAGACCAAATATAGCTTCGGCATTAGTCTGTTTTGCTTGCGTTGCTTTTGCCCGACAAGATGTATTCTACACAAATATGACTCATTGGATTATGAACGAACTTCTAGCATCACATCCAGTGACGCTGTTTTGCCTGCAAACAACTCAATCTCATACATGCCCTGATGCACATTTAATCTGTTCACGGTAGAGATGGCCAGGCTTCAATTTTTTCGAACCCGAACAAAGTCCGATAGCTTGAAAATTGAAAACTCCGCACCCGACCCAAGCCCGAAATTATATAAATTGAAAAACCCGAACGGCTTCGAGCCGAAAATTTAAAAAATGAAAAACCCGAGAATGAAAATTTAGTAAAATACGTCACTCAGCCGAGAATTATAAAATTTGAAAACACGAACACGATCCGAACCCGAAAATTCGAAATTTAACAAACCTGATCTGAAAATCAACAAAACATCCGGAATATTTTGAATTTCAAGCGCCAGTGCTGGATCCTAAGCTCAACTAATAATGATATAATCAGTCGAAACTGATATATCATGACACATTAAATGCTACACTACAAAAACACAAGATTATCTAAAATTGCGTGGACAAATGGATGGCTGGCGTCCACATTTTTTCCAAAAATTACATTTTCCATTTTTAAAATAGTTCTACGTTGTTAAAATAGTAATCCACGTGGACTGTCATTTGAGAAATTTTAAAATAATTGTTAGATTTTTTGCTATTAGTAGTCATCCAAAATAACAATTGCTATAAAACTAATGTTAATTGGAAAAGTTGACCATGGAGATAACTAGCTCGCGTCCAACAGGGGTTTTCCCACACTGTGCCTTATGGAAATTCGAGTTTTCCCGTTCGTTTTCCGAGGTTTAAAGAAAAAGTAGGCCAACGATTCAGTAAATGTTATATTGTAGCTCACATCGTTGACGTTTCGGCCCAAATAGTCGTTCCTGGAGGTAAGTGCCGCTCACATACTTGCTAAATATGGCTATTTTCTATCTAATATACACTCAAGTTTTTTTTACGCGGTTTTTTTTTGCGCGGTATTTTTTTACGCGGATTTTTTTTACGCGGATTTTGAAATTTACGCGGTTTTCATTTACGCGGATTTTGAAATTTACGCGGTTTTCATTTACGCGGTTTTTGAAATTTACGCGGTTTTCATTTACGCGGTTTTTGAAATTTACGCGATTTTCATTTACGCGGATTTTGAAATTTACGCGGTTTTCATTTACGCGGATTTTGAAATTTACGCGGTATCCATCAATGAGGTTCCCTTTATCGCGGATTCTTAAATTTAAGTGGTCTTCATTTACGCGGATTTTGAAATTTACGCGGTTTTCATTTACGCGGATTTTGAAATTTACGCGGTTTTCATTTACGCGGATTTTGAAATTTACGCGGTTTTCATTTACGCGGATTTTGAAATTTACGCGGTTTTCATTTACGCGGATTTTGAAATTTACGCGGTTTTCATTTACGCGGTTTTCATTTACGCGGCTCGTATCCCCCGCGTAAAAAAAAACCTGAGTGTACATTTCTTGCACGAATGTATATTGTTGAGCGTAATTTTTCGAAAACTCAAGTGAAAGTGTCATGTCAGACATTGAAAGTTGACCGTGCAATAAGGAATCAAAAGTAAAACGGTACATTGTGGTCGGAAAT
Source organism: Topomyia yanbarensis (assembly GCF_030247195.1). NCBI lineage: Eukaryota > Metazoa > Arthropoda > Insecta > Diptera > Culicidae > Topomyia > Topomyia yanbarensis. The sequence goes on along the minus strand of NC_080672.1, from coordinate 108,566,815 downwards.
TTTTAAAATTGTGGAATCAATTATTATCTTTCGTTGTAGATTTATGGTGTCTTCGAAAAATTTGCACCTAGCACTTTATTTGGTTGAAGCATACTAGTTCGGAATTCAGTCGCCAGGTTGGCACTGTTATCAACTTTTTAATAAAGCTGGATAGAAATGTAATGTCTTCAAGAAAGTTGTAGTTTCTATCATTTTAAATATATCTTCTGAAGATGCAAACTTTGTAGGCCCCGTATCTTTCGGGATAGAGCATGTTTTGGTTACTAATTCCATATCAACATTTGAATAGGGCTAATAAGATTTGTAAACAAACTTTTGTTTTGCTGATTTCTCCTAATTTGTTATCATTTCAACACAGAAAATATTTGAAAATGATTCTACCAAGGGTAAAGATGTTGATTCATGGGTATTTTTCATGAAATTCAACTCGGTGGCGGAATAATGAGCGAAATAAGTTTGTTTACAAAAGTCTCAATCGCCCTTTTGAAGAATTACTATTGAATTTTACTTACAGATTACGTTTCCAAAAATTTGCCTTATTTAAAAACTACAAAGTTGGTAAATTAAAAAAATATGAACCCGGGGCAATTAAGACAGTGGGGGTAATTCGGACCCCCTCGATTTCTCAGAAAATAACAAGACTTTCTAACTATCGTACATATTCGTAGACCCGCTATCCTGAATCATTAATTTTGAAAGCTGAAGTTGATTCTTTGTTCTTTTTAGAAAGGAGATACAACGTGTTTCGTTGTTTTGCGTGTTTCGTTGGTTTTGGACTTTTGACCGGTAACTTTTTTCACATCTATCCACCTAAAAGGGCGATTTGCTCAAGTAGGTCCGAATAGCCCCGGGTTACCCTACTTATAATTACATGACATACAACTTTATCGTAGACACCAATCTTTCTATCTCGTTCCAATAAAAAGTTGATAACAGCGCCACACTAGTGACTGAATTCCAAACTAGTATGAAATGATCAAATATAGCGCTAGATGCCATGCCACAATTTTGCCCAGGACACAATTACTCTAAAATGAAAAATATGGAATGGACGCGTAAATTGTGGGTTACCCCCTTTTGGACGCTATGTACCCCCGGGACTACCCCCTCGAACTACAGAAATGCTCGTGAATTTAAAAGTAGGACATGTAATGATCATATTTTTTTCTAGCCAAAATGGGTCAATGAACATTAAAAATTCGTGTATTTTAACAATCACCAATGTTAATGTGGAAATGCGGAAGTTTTTTCCATATTCTGTAAAAAATGCAAAATGTGTGCCCCTTTGGACGCCAGCCATTCCAATGTCTTTGAACCAATATTGGTATTTTGGGTTGTTTTATGTTGAATATGAAAACATTATGAATATATAAAAACGCACGGCTCGGTTAAGCTACTGCCGCGAGTTGTGTCAAATCAACGATTGAAGATTTACAGAAAATATCTTCACTACGCTCCAATTGAGGATGCAAATACACTAGAACCGGTAAATCCTCTTCCAACTACTCCACTCCCCCGTTATTTATTGCAGTTATCTTTTCCCTATCATCATCCTGCGGCTTATAAGATGATAAATACCTATCAGATTGTATTATTTTTCTAAAATATTACAAATTGTTTGCGACCCAGATGTTATACAATGATCTCATTCAACGTCACTATCCTCCTTTACGCTTTTTTCGCTCTCTGTCGTCCCTATTACAGGCTCAACAGTAAAAGTTATCCAGCCTCGCATGAATCGCTCTTTTTTCGCAATCTTTGTCAGCTTCACAACAAATGACGGGCAGTTGAAAAGGGATGAATGGCATTTTTTTCCTCCTGCTACAACAGGAATTCCCTTCCTGGACCAACACGCTGCTGCTGAGATTTCGTTCGAAGGAACCAGAGTTTTTGTGTATCTATTTAATAAAAAGTTGTTGACTTTTTTTATTGCCTTGTCTTGTATCTTGTCTGTTTTCCCCCCTCCATCCACCCGTTCACTCTGGCTAGGTGCCGATGTTGGTTTTGAGGATTAGCCCTGGTGCTGCAACAAGGGGGAAACGCTAATAAAATCAGCGCGAAAAAGGGACCGATTTGAGCGTTTAATCCCTGGAAGTCATTCACACTCTGTTTAGAGCCTCTTCCCGATTCGGTCAGGCTCCGTGAATTCAATCAATTGAAATGATTTTCCAATGGAAGAGATTATAAAATTTGTCAGCAAAAATAAAAATAAAAGAATTGAAAATGTTCTGGGCTGCGAACAACAAAAAAAATCGTCGAAAGGGGAAAACCTGGCCGAGATTGAATTTTTATTTCATTGCCATCAAAGCATAAACTTAATTTAATATATCGCCCCAGCTGTAGCGCTAAATTGTGGCAAAGTGTTAACTCCTCGGAGACCGCATTCGTTGAGCTCCTTCACACTTGGCTGATGGCGTTGAAAAGCGGTTCCGACGGGTACGGCTGGTAGTTGATTAAATTTGAAGATTTTAATCGGGTTTCAGGTGAGCAATTCACATCGAAATCAAGCTCAGCTTGCGCGGAAGCTTTCAGCCGGTCGTCGTCATCGAGAGGATCAAGCAGTTGCTGCTGCCACGCATCTGGCACAATCGAGGATCCAAGGTCGGAGCCTCTTATGCTGTCATTAGAAGATTAACTACTGGTTTTGATACCGATGGATGGCCGTTGCTGAATCGGCAACCGAGTGCGGATTAAATTCGTTCTGCCTTGTCAGAACGATGAACGTCTCGTCGGTGTCAAGGTGTCCGACCGACTGGGTGAAGGTCTGATGAGAACTGATTTCGGAATCGAAACGTCTGAGCAGCGCTTATTCCGGAGGTTATTTTATGGATATATGGCCTGGGATAACATTTGATATACTTGCCACGGTGTCGGTTCACACTTTTGCGGTATTTTAAGCCGTTTTGCCTTGTACGATTCGGTGGGACTCTATACTTCATAAGCTGTGGTCACGGATTAGCCACTGTAATAGAGAACTACAAATGTTACTCGTTAGTTTGTTTTTATTTTAATATAAGAATAAGTCACATAATTAGTCTGCGGGTAGTAAACGTAAATAACAGTCCTTTCTCCTACAGAATACTTGTATTGTTACAAGTGTTTATTTGGGATACGACCTATCAACAAAAATGTAAGATACCACGGGTACACATAGAAAAAAGATGTTTAATTTACCAAATTTTCATCCAGTTGAAGCACCTTCACAAAATCCGAATATTACATCCTCGAAAATGTAACAAATGTGCGATCCTTTTAACTTTCTTTCTTTATTAATCTCCTAGATAGCGTGAAACATCTCAGAGCATTAAACTTTTCTCACAACTCCACCAACATTCCTTCCTTCGCCAGTCACATTCACTACCAACACCAACTACAATCAAAACTAGTTGCTACTTGACATTTCCTATCACCTCCGATCGACAACAGTTATGCATCAACCATTCCAAACACTTATCGCAGCTGGCACACATCTTTCCCCCGTTTCATCCCAGGAAAAATCGCTCAATAATAACTTCATCGGCATTGGATTGCAACTAGTCTAGTCGCTAGTTTGTAATAATCCGCTTTTACAACTGGATGCCATGTAACATGTAGCTTATTACCACACTGACTGCCCGGCTGCCGGTAATTAGAACATATTTTTATGTTAATAAATCGAGCGTTTTTCTGTTTGCCCAACAGATTAAGCTCCTGAACAAGCCAACCGGAATACGACGGATGTGGCATTTGTTCGAACTCCAGGCTAGTCTACATAGTGCCGCAGCATTGTAGCAGCAGCGTTCAGTATAAAGTTTATAAATGCATTACTGCTCTCAATCATCACCCGGTAACAGTTGTCGGTTTGAAACATGGACAAGCGACGCAAACTGCCCTGAGAGAATAATTGTCGGCAATAAATTAGAGGAGATTATTATTTGTAGTAATTTATTTATTTACTTTTTGTATTTATCGTATTATGATAGTGTGGTGCGACCATGCCGGGGTTAAAAATATAGATCTCTTAGCACGCAGCAACCGCGAATGACTCAATTTAGCTACAAGGATGAAACAAACTCGTAACGTTCACGGCGATTTAACATTTCCTTTTCGGCAGGGAAGGTTGACGGTGTACGATTAAAATCCTACTGTTTGGCTGATTTTCTGTTCCTAAATCGAACTCGTACTAATTGCCATTTAAAGTACACATGGCCGTTCGCGGCCGGGCGAAAGGAAAAATCGCTCCACTTGCAGTAATGATCCAATTAAGCAGGACAGTAACAGATAAATCAACTTAAGGAATGAGCCGAACGTCGTCGTCGCCCAGTCCAGCGCACTGATAGTGCGAGACTGTATCACAAATCAACCCACCAGACCTCGGGGCTCCCCCTCTCCAAATGTCATACCGTTTTAGTAATGAAACTGTCTGCGCTCTGGCGTGGTGTTATGAAAAGCTTACTGCCACTTTGGACGGGTCGTCTGACAACTGCCGGTAGGGCAAATCATTCCATGCCGTACTACAGGCCGAAAAAGTCCCTTTCGACGGGTTAGTAGGGCTGTATTATCATCAGCTCGGTCAAGTCCGTCAGTCAGCGAGGCGTAAAATGAGAACCACATCCAATAAACTTTCATAACTTGTTAAATGTGATTTCTTTATTATTGAATTACACATTTTCCTTTTCGGGTTGGATGCTGACTCCGGCGTTGTCGGTGCCGGCGATTAAGATGCAGAACTACACTGCCAAACCGTCGAACCGTTTCACTTTGCTGCTTTCTTGGTTATCTTGGGTTTAGGCCGGGTTTGCCGTTAAATCACGTAGTGATCGTTCTAGCCAGCTCTAATGGTGCTAATGTTCTGTTGATATTCATTATAAAACGTCACGTGTCGAAACTTTTCAGTAATTATAAATATTTCGTTTTTTACGTGCAAAATCTATATGTTGTAACCACCGTTTGAGTTTTTAGAAAAAAGCATTAAAATGGTGCATTGCTAATTAGTTATCGAAGATAATTGTTATTTTTAATTAATAGTTTAAATGGGAGCAGCGACAAGTCCTGGGACTTAAAATACTTATACATCATTCGATCATCTTAAATTTTTTCCAAGGTTCCTGGAACGGATGACAGTGGACCACGAAAGTCAAGAGCTGTATAAAAAGCAGGAACAACGCGTAAAAAACCGACAGAGCATTGATTGCTCATTTCAAGCGAAATCCAAATACTTCTACACAGGACGGGATATGTGCGCCTATGTATTTTCGATCAGCGGCGAAGTCAGCGACCTTTTTGGCCAGTGGCGGCGGTGTTGATGGCGTCACGCCATTGCTACTTATCGGCAGCGGCGCGCCGGTGTATGTCGGCGTGAAAAATATCGACACCAATCAAAAGAAGCTTTGGCAGTACAATACCTCACCAGAATTATCGGTTTCTATTGTAACGAACTTTGCAGTATACCAGGCTGGTTGTACGTATATTAAAATTGATTTCTTGGTGGGGCTCAACCACACGACGAATAATTTATGTGAGTGGAAACATATCCCCTCTGCCGCCACATCACAGTCACAACTTCATGAATAATAAATGAACCTCGTATTGATAAAAAATTTCACAAAACAAGTTCATGCAAAAAATACATGGCGTTGTACTCGAACGTTAAAACAGTTACTATGGTAGTATCCGTGTGGCCGCTTCTCACCCCAGTGGGTCTTGGTTCAATCCCATCCGAGGTCGTTGAGATTCTCTGAGGTGAAAAATCTGTGCTCACGGCTTCCTTTGGAAGAGAAGTTAAGCCATTGCTCCCGATCCATGGGTAGATGGTTCGATATCTAGGAATCAGATGGTGGAGTCACCTCTCTGGCATCGAAGACAGGCACTCAGTGCGGACAGAGCCCGACAAAAATTTTATCATCAAAAAAGCCGAGAAATCAACGATATGCTATTTCGTAAATTCTCTTCGTGTCATCGTAATAATTTATTCATGAATTGATTCTTGGATTTTTCGCGTGGAATAATGCGATTCATGTCAATACGTCATGAAAATGTATCTGATCAGCAGTATCTTATAGTTTTATTAACTATTTCACGAACATGAATTGTGACTATGTAATGTATTTTTGTTGCTAAGCGCAGTTTCATTTCATTCCAGACATTACACTGAACCTTATAAAAAGAATAACAAGTTTGCGGGCCTTAGTAGTTCAACATTAATTCTTCTAAAGGTCTAAGATATTTTTGTAAACAAACTAATTTCGCTCATTATTCCGCTTATATCAAATGCTGGTACCTATGACTGGTTGCTAGCAGCTGCAAACAATAGTCCACATAAAAAAATCAAGACCAGACAGCAGAATGGTATGAAATCACACATGATTAGTAATATCTTTTAAATTTGTAAACTTATTCAAAAGCGCACAAGATACAGTTCATGAATGCATAAATAATATGTAGTCCGAATTCCGTGAAATCGTTTAGGTAAAGATCATACAGAAAATTGTATACTTCATGAACTGTTTCACGAGCACGACTGGTGAATCGTGACAAGCGCACTAGGAATCACGAACCGGTTCAAAAATCCGTGAATAATGCAATGAGTTCCGTGAAATTGATCACGTTCGAATGTTAAGAACATGCACAAAATCGCAAATTTCATTAACTAAATCTTGACAGTGGAAACATAGTTTATGAATTTGTGAACTATTTCACGCGCACAAATGGTGAATCTTACTTAAAATGCACGAGGCAAAAATGGTCCGATGAATAAAATTTCAAGTTTGCAATAGTTTGTCTTGTTTAGGCTTCAACGGCGCGCCACCGGTGTACCATTTGGCGTCGGCGGATGTTAAAAATCACTGGTGGTGGCGGCGTGGCGCGGCTACGCACATGTTTACACGGGAATTGGTCAGAAAACTAGATGTTTCGCAAAGTTTCGTCTAGTGGGCCAAAAAATTATCTTGATTGAAAACGTTGAAGAGGCAGAGCTTCCCAAATCGGGACAAACACCAGCTAAGTCTTACCTGTACACGACGCTACTAACAAAATACAGGTACTGCGTCAATGATCTTCAAGCTATCAAGCAAGTACCGAGAAAGGAATATTTCATGGGTAATAATTGCTGTAGATGACTGTTTCAAACGGAAGAAACTGTCGATGTTCTCTTCGAAGTACCTGATTTGGCAGGCCACATGCATTTGTGGAAAACGTAGTGGACCATTCGTGACTGTATATCTCCAAAACGGCTTTTGCCGGTATGAAGACAACATGATCACAAAACATCAGTTTTGTCCTAATTTGGCGTCATGCCACTATTGCAAAAGCCGCACAGGAGTGGTATGCGGACAATTTGGTGGATTTTGTGCCATAAACCCACCAAACTGTCCTGAACTCCATTTTATCAAAACCTATTAGTCATGATTAAGTGCGAACTTCGAAAGGATTGACGAAGGACGAAAAGAAAATGTTAAGGTAGTGGAAACTGAGAAAATGTACCGGCAACGACTGTACAGGAACTGATACAGGGCGTCAATTACAAATGTCGTGCATTCTACTCATTCTAAAGTTCAACAGACGTATATAAATATATACTGAATTAATGTGAAATTTTGGTTTCATTTCGACAACTATAGCCGATTTCCAATCAATCTAAAATGTCGCAATAATTAACGATTCACCAAGGGGTGAGTCGCTTAACACAAATCGAATTGTGCTCACAAACAAACAGCGTGGTAGCTTGTTCCGCAATGTGCCACGATGTGCCACGGTGTTCAGTAAAACAAAAGCAATGGTTGATATGATTATTTAACTACACTTTGTTGACAGTTTTTGGGTTGTCAGAAGTGTGCCACACATTGTGGTAACAAGTGAAATGATCGTGTATTACTGTGAATCGTAATTTTTTATCGTGTTATCGTAAGTAATACAGTGCGTATGGCACATTGTTCTAAGCGACTCACCCTTTATGAGTGGCTGTCCTTCAAAATGCGCGACTTCACGTTCCCATTAGAAACCTTCTTGCGCCGTTGCCATATACGTCCATATCGTCGTCGTTATTGCTACCTTGATGCTTGCGATCAGATGGTGTTAATTGTATCTTACCCTTACGGGGTACGAGTGTGAACCTGTCGAGTTTCACAAATGATCCATCGTTTATGAGGCGTGCTATTGATTTTGAGGTGCTGGATGCGATTTTTGCGGCAATCATGGTCTGAACGAGTTTTTCTTCGCGATGTCTAAAAATGGTTTTCTGTAATGTGCCTTCTGATACGAAAATTGGTACTTACGTAATAAATTACCCTTTAAATGTGCAAAGAGTTGTCTGTTTAATGATACCGCATTGTGTTTTGTTTTCCTGGGTCACTTAGGAAGGAATATAATCGAGAATAATTTTGCCGAAAACATTAACTTGCTAGGATTTTTCTGATAAATATGCTATTACAATTTTAAGTTGAAAGGGTTAAATATATTGCGGAAAAGTATTGTTTATGTCGATACTGCAAATGTACAAAGAACACCAATCCTAAAAATCACAGTGATGAGTATGTTCATCGCAAAGACTTTTAATCTACTAAAGAACTTTTCAGAATGAAATTTTGAATTACCTAAACGTAGTTGGGAAGCCAAAAAACTCATATACTTCACCTAATAGTGAGATCTAATCATTCTGATACTATTCATCACATATGTCCATTTGATCAATCAATTGTTCATACAAGTGCCATATATCGAGCTCTGTTTAAAAATTGTTCTCAGTATCTGTAGAAACGATGCATTGTATTAACCTCGTGGTGGCTCAAAGTTCGTTTTAAATCATTATCGGAAGTAAAAAAGTTATCCGCAAAATGACCTTACAAAAAAAGTTAGGAAGGAACCTAAAACAATTAATAGGCTAATCATTTTTATGCAAACTTTAAATGCTAATACTTAAAATGCTTTCTTATCGAGATTCAGCTTCTTTATGTGTCTTGTATCACCAGCCAATTGATTAAGCAAATGCAGAAAAACCACTTATAATAGATTATACCAGAACGATTCAACCACACTGTTAGGTGAATTTAATCGATTTTTTGGACGTCCAATAGATTCAGAAAATTATTCTGGAAAATTCCTTCGAAGGCATTAAGTCACTGCGATGAACATAGTTCATTTTTACCAAAAATTGGGGCTCGGACCAAACTTCCTTTTACTTCAGGACTCTTCGCTCTGAGTACTTGAGACGTGTTACATTTACTAATGGTGAAAATGAAGCTTATGTTAACGGAAGTCGGCTTTACCAAGTTCCAACATATTAACCATTGAGTGTTGTGATTAAAAATTAGCCCAGGTAAAAAGATTCTATCTACACAAAAACCTGAATCACGTAATTGTACGGTTACACTATCTTTCATCGGGCGCTTATGATATTGCCACAAAACATTCTTGTCTCAACATGTAGAAGGGGAACCAACTACGGAAGCTGTTCGGCTATCTATGGAAGCTGTACTCCAATGTCAGCTTCTTTCTCCGAATAGCCCAGATGGGTCGTGTAGTGGTAGTTTCAACCGACTAAGAATTGTACTAAAGGGCGAACACGAAATTATTGCGACACCGAAAATGTCATGCCAATTTTCTTCTAATGTTTAAAATCAAACCAAAATTTTAGGGTAGTTTTATACATATATTTACTTCAAAAATCAAAAGAAAAGTTAATCGATGGAGCCTTGAGTATAAAATTGATCGCATTTTCGCTTGATGACCTCCATCAATGTCTTTACAGTGTCATTCGGTACCAGTTTCTCAGTTTTTTTCCATTTTCTTAACATGTCCTTCTCGTCTTTGACTGTCTTCTTGCTCTTCCGAAGTTCCTGCTTCATCATTGCCCAGTACTGCTCCACCGGGCGCAGCTCCGGACAGTTTGGCGGATTCATGTCCTTTGGAACAAAATGGACAGAATTGGCCACATACCACTCCAGGACACTTTTAGAATAGTGGCATGATGCCAAATCTGGCCAAAATAGCGGAGCTTCGTCGTGCTGCTGCAAGAACGGCAAAAGGCGCTTCTCGAGGCACTCAGATTTGCCCTTTGTCACGAAGGCTCACTCCTCAGTCCGCAAGAGCAGATGGCCTGCCAAATGAGATATTTGGAGGCGAACTTCGAAATTTTCTTCTTCTTAAATTTGTCGTCCACATAGAACTTGCTCTTGCCGATGAAAAACTCCAACCCCGGAATTTGCTTAAAATCGGCTTTTATATACGTTTCGTCGTCCATCACACAGCAGCTATATTTTGTCAGCATCTTCTCGTAGAGCTTCCGTGCCCGAGTTTTAGCCGTCGATTGTTGCCGCTCATCGCGGTTTGGGAAGTTCTGTACCTTGTATGTATGTAGTCCAGCTCTCTTCTTTGCATTCTGGACGTAGCTCTGCGACATGCCGATCTTTTTAGCCAAATCACGGCTTGAGACGTTGGGATTTGCTTTAATCATACGCTTCACCTTTCCCTCCGTTTTTTTGTTCTCCGGTCCCGGTTTTCTTCCAGCTCCTTTGCCGTGGTCCAACGTCAACCGCTCCTGGAACCGCTTCAACACTCTGGAGACGGTTCAATGGTGAATGTTCAACATTTTTCCCAACTACCGGTGCGACAGGTCAGGAAATTCCAGGTGTTTGGAAAGAATTTGTTCTCTCGACTCGCTTTGGTTCACCTCCATTTTCGTTGAATCGAAAAACACGACTTCGAGTTTGACAGCATGTAAACAATACACATCAATGAGAAAGTGTGCAAAATTTGGTTGATTTTTACCCAATGGTAAAAAAGTTATGCCCTGTTGAATGTGTCGCAATAATTTCGTGTCCGCCCTTTACGAAGTACCTGTTGCGCTGGTAAAAAACTCTCCAAACAGGGAACCCCAATTCCATAGTGTCATGCGACCCGTGCTATGGTGTTGAGGTGGTTTAAAATATTCTCAATGGCGAACGGAGCTTGGGAAGCGTCGGGCGAACTACTCGGTAAACTGCACTACGCAGCGAAACGTTCGCTCTACACAGATTTTTTTTCGCCAACGATCCGCATTATTTTGCCGGCTTTTTGTTGGATATGGCTTGGTGAGATTTTCGACTGATGGTAATTCGGTGAAGTTTTGGTGGATTTCGTTTATCAAATTTTGATGTGTACAGACGAAGCTGCCCATAGGCCGTGTGGTGTTCGGCCAAGAATTGAGCCACTGAATTCCTGCCCCCGTGTCGTAGGAGCCGACTGAAAACAGGAGGTGGTACGATGTAGTTCCGTGCCGAGGATTTAAAGGCTGGAGGGTCTCACATATGCCAGTCGCGAAGCATGCGAAATTCTGACACAGTAGACCGTTATTTTTGAATTCGAAGATCGTGGGAATCAAATTATGATCGTGTCCCATTTACATGTTCGGTGTCTTCTAGTTGTTGTGCAATATATGTTGGAAATTAAATGTACAGTTTTCTTATCAACAATGGTTAGAATAGCACAAATCAATCTCCAGCACAAACGTACAGCAATTATGAATCTCGAGTTATGCAGGAAGGTAAAGCTTCCATAGCAAAGGTTCAAGAACCGTACTTCCATAAAGAAAACTTCTATATTGAAAAGTTACTTGACACTACCTTCAAAAAAGGCATGACTAATCCACGTGAAATGCCTTGTACATGCATTCTTGCAAATAAGGCTATTGATGCGTGTCTCATATCAGAACTCACAACTCGTAGTATCTGTGGCGTCACCGTTACTCTGGCTATCGGTAGTATACACGAAAAGAATATATATATATATATATATATATATATATATATATATATATATATATATATATATATATATATATATATATATATATATATATATATATATATATATATATATATATATATATATATATATATATATATATATATATATATATATATATATATATATATATATATATATATATATATATATATATATATATATATATATATATCATCTTATATGCAACTGCCCAGCAGTAGTGTAATTGCTATTTCGCATTTTCGGCCATCCTTACATAGACGACACCATGTTTGGACGAGTGAAACTCAGAGACATACTAAAGTTCCTTTTCCGATGTGGTAAGAAGCTTTAGGTTTTCTCGCGGGCAATTTGAACTACTTGTGAGTTCAACTTACCTGTTTGTTTTTGTGCTGTCATGTTTCACATATTTCCAATTCTATTTCCGTTCTCCTGCTCCTCTTTTTCTTCCGATAAGAGAAATTATGAGAAGACACGGCAAGACGCAATTCGCCGTGTGTAGCGGAAAACGCGTCTTTTGAGCCAATATATTCTGATTCCTGATAGAAAGAGAATTCAATTCCCAGGCATTCCTATTGGTATTTTGTTACTAGAATGCGTAAACGAATTTTGCGCCTCGAAAATTCGCATCTCTGTCACCGTGAGATTAGCAAGAAGCTGGGAGTGACTCAGTCTATGGTAAGCCGTGTTTTGAAATGGTACATTGGACGTTTAATCGTTTTTTTATTCATTTCGTTTATTTGATAGGCACAAATGCGTTAGCTTGGCGGTGCCAAATGCTTATGTTTTTACATTTTGGATATCTTAAAACTAGGAGGTTACAATGTTGAAATATTCTTTTTACAAAGGAAAAAAAAAGTTTACAGCTATCTTAAGACTAGAAATAATATTCAATATACAAGAGAGGGCCAAAAGATTTTTTTATGAAAAAATTTAAAACAAGGGATTCACTTTGATATACAAGAGGGGGAGTAATAGTATTTTACGAAATATTTTACGGTTATCTTAAAACTAACAATATAGTTTAGTACACAAAAGGGGGAACAAATATTTATGAGAAACTTCACAGAAATCTTAAAACTAGGGATTCAATTCTATTTACAAGATGGAGGACAAGAGTTTCAATAAAGAGTAAAAATTATAGCTATCTTAAAACTAGGAATACAGAATACTAATTTGAATTTTTAACTAAAACTTATGCTTGGTCAAGATATTCAGAGGGTTGCTTATTTCCGCATTACTGTAGCAGCAGTTGTATCAAGGACAGGGGAGAGACAGGGAAAGAAGAGCAAAACTTGCAACTTTCGCTCGAACGGGGGGGGGGGGGTAAGGGGGATCCGCGAAACAAATTTGCGCCTCAGTCTAGTAAGTCGTCGAGTACCGGATTGGCGGATGGTATTCTTCGGACCCGCGGGGAATCCTTCAAAAGTCATCGGACCTCGAGTCGCTCTCGCTTCAGTTTCCTTCTATGCAGGCGTAGTGGTAAGGGCGACGGCGGTTACATAGTGGCACTCTGGAGCAGATCGGTTCCACAAGGCAGGAGGAAACTCTAAAAACGAGAAATAAAAGAGAGGGGCTAAATTGGGATATTTATCGTTTTTATGAAGGTATAAATAAGGGACATATAGGGGAAATCACGAGTTGCCAGCATATCTCGGACTGGTACATTGGGTGATCTACCTCGGGCCCGAAGGGATTCCTTTAACTGAGACCTGGCGTCACAATACCCGGCGCATACCCAGACAACGTGTTCGATGTCGTGATAGCCCTCGTCACAAGCGTACAGACTACTCTCCGCAAGCCCAATACGCCACAAATGCGCATCCATGGTGTAGTGATTGGACATAAGTCGGGACATTACGCGAATAAAATCCCGACCCACATCCATCCCCCCGAACCAAGGCTTCGTTGATACCTTTGGGATAATCGAATGTAGCCATCGTCCAAGTTCCCCGTTGCTCCACGAGGTTTGCCAACTGTTGAGCGTCCTCTGACGACAAATACTGAAAAATTCGTTGAAGCAGATTGGTCTTTCGTATATGTCACCATTTAATGCGCCCGCCTTTGCTAATGAGTCGGCCTTTTCATTGCCCGGGATAGAACAATGAGAGGGGACCCAAACAAAGGTAATCTGATAAGATTTTTCAGATAACGTACACAAGGACTCCTGTATCATCCCCAGAAAATACGGGAGTTGCTTTTTAGGCTTCACCGCACAAAGAGCCTCGATAGAGCTGAGGCTGTCCGAAACGATGAAGTAGTGATCTGTGGGCAGAGTGTCGATGATCCCAAGGGTGTACTGAATTGCAGCTAACTCTGCGACGTAAACTGAAGCGGGATCATTGAGCTTGAATGAAGCGGTGATAGTATTGTTGAAGATACCGAAGCCAGTGGACCCATCGAGATTTGATCCGTCAGTGTAAAACATTTTGTCGCAGTCGACTTCTCGGAATTTATTATAAAATATATTGGGGATCACCTGCGGGCGTATATGGTCCGGGATTCCACGAATCTCTTCCTTCATGGATGTGTCGAAGAATACAGTAGAATCAGAAGTATCTAGGAAACGGACACGGTTGGGATTGTACGAAGAAGGATTGATGCTCTGTGCCATGTAGTCGAAGTACAAGGACATAAAACGGGTTTGAGAATTAAGCTCGACGAGCCTCTCGAAATTTTGAATTACCAACGGGTTCAGAATGTCGCATCGGATGAGCAATCGATATGAGAGTTCCCAAAATCGATTTTTTAGCGGAAGAACGCCCGCCAGCACTTCGAGACTCATCGTATGGGTCGAGTGCATGCAACCCAAGGCAATGCGCAAGCAACGATACTGGATTCTCTCCAGTTTGATGAAGTGTATGTTCGCAGCGGAGCGGAAACAGAAACACCCGTACTCCATCACCGACAATATCGTTGTTTGGTACAACCTGATCAGGTCTCCTGGGTGAGCACCCCACCATGTTCCAGTTATTGTTCGGAGAAAATTGATCCTTTGTTGGCATTTCTGTTTCAGATACCTAATGTGACATCCCCAGGTACCTTTAGAGTCGAACCAGACCCCGAGATATTTAAATGTGAAAACCTGGTTGATCGTTGCACCCATTAATAAAAGCTGGAGTTGCGTCGGCTCACGCTTCCTAGAAAAAACAACCAACTCAGTTTTCTCCGTGGAGAACTCAATACCCAGCTGAAGAGCCCAAGCAGACAAATTGTCCAAGGTATTTTGTAATGGTCCTTGCAAGTCGGCAGCTTTGGGCCCTGTAACAGAGACCACCCCGTCATCTGCAAGTTGCCTTAGCGTGCATGAATTGGCAAGACAATCGTCAATGTCATTCACGTAGAAATTGTAGAGCAGGGGACTTAGACATGAGCCCTGGGGAAGACCCATGTAGCTAAATCGCGATGTTGTTAAATCGCCATGCGAAAAGTGCATGTGCTTTTCAGACAACAGGTTTAGCAAAAAGTTATTTAAAATTGGCGAAAGACCATGCTGGTGCAGCTTCTCTGACAGAATGTTGATAGAAACTGAGTCAAAAGCCCCCTTAATATCCAAGAAGACTGATGCCATCTGCGCTTTGTTAGCATAGGCCATTTGGATTTCTGTAGAAAGCAACGCAAGGCAATCGTTCGTCCCTTTGCCTTTGCGGAAGCCAAATTGTGTATCTGACAGTAAGCCATTTACTTCAACCCAATTGTCGAGGCGAAACAAGATCATTTTCTCGAATAACTTCCGAATACAGGACAGCATTGCAATCGGCCGATACGAGTTGTGGTCGGAGGCTGGTTTTCCTGGTTTTTGGATGGCGATGACCTTCACTTGCCTCCATTCATAAGGGACAATGTTACCCTCAAGAAACTTGTTAAATAAATTCAACAAGCGCCTTTTTGCAGTGTCAGGCAGATTCTTCAGCAAGTTGAGTTTGATTCTGTCTAACCCTGGGGCGTTATTGTTGCACGATAAGAGAGCAAGTGAGAACGCCACCATCGAAAACGGTGTTTCGTTCGCGGCATCGTGAGGATACGCGGCGCGGCACGTTTTCTGTACCGGGACAGACTCCGGACAGATCTTCTTGGCGAAAGCGAATATCCAACGGTTTGAATATTCCACGTTCTCGTTGGTACTATTACGGTTACGCATACGTCGAGCCGTACCCCAAAGAGTGCTCATCGCTGTTTCTCTCGTTAACCCGTCGACGAACCGGCGCCAATAACTGCGTTTTTTGGCTTTCATTAGACTCTTCATTCGCCTTTCTAACAACGCGTACTGTTGATAGCTAGCGGGTAACCCGTCTTCCCGGAAGGCCTTATATGCAGTGGACTTTTCCGCGTACAGCTCTGAGCACTCTTTATCCCACCACAGGGTGGGAGACCGTCCATGGGTATTCGCGCTGGGTACTGGTTTAGTCTGAGCTTGATTCGCACTGTCGAGAATCAAGCCAGCCAAAAGCCTGTACTCTTCCTCCGGAGGAAGTTCTTGAGTGGATTCGATTTTAACGGATATCGCGGTCGCGTAACTCTTCCAATCAATGTTCCGTGTGAGGTCATATGAGACATTGATTGTTTCCGATGGTCTTGAACCGTTAGCAATTGAAATCACGATAGGCAAATGATCGCTACCGTGGGGATCAGGGATCACCTTCCACATGCAATCTAACTGTAGCGATGTCGAGCAAAGCGACAAATCCAACGCGCTTGCGCGTGCTGGTGGTGTAGGAATCCGCGTCATTTCTCCCGTGTTTAAGATGGTCATGTTGAAATTATCGCAAAGATCTTGGATTAATGTTGATCTATTATCATCATGAAGACAGCCCCATACCGTACCATGCGAGTTAAAGTCTCCCAGAACTAGCCGCGGTGCCGGTAAGGATTCCGTGATATTACAAAACGTTCGGTGCCCTACCGAGGCTCTAGGAGGAATGTAGATGGAAGCAATGCAAAGGTCTTTACCTTTGATTAAAACTTGACAAGCGACAATTTCAATGCCTGGTGTCGAAGGGAGGTTAATTCGGTTGAAAGAATAGCATTTTTTATCCCCAAAAGTACTCCTCCATAGGGGTTTTCTCGATCCAGACGAATTATATTAAAGTCGTGGAAGTTGAGATTTATATCGGAAGTTAACCAAGTTTCACATAATGCGAAAGCATCACATTTTAAATTATTTAGTAAAAATTTAAAGGAATCGATTTTCGGGAGGATGCTTCTGCTGTTCCACTGTAGAACAGTGATCGAATCGGTGACCTCGTTCGATGACTTAGCCATCGAAGGATACGATCGCTGCAAGGAGGGGCCATTTAGTAGTCAACTGCTTCAAAAATATTGGCACTATAGGGAGAAAACGTATCAGAAGGCTTTTAAGAGGATCAGTAACATTGAAAGCTGTGAAAATTAAGTCCACTATGTCAGAAAATTTCATTAGTCCGCTACTGGACTGAGTATCTGTTTGAAAAAAGGGGACACTTGGGGTTTTGGATGTCCCTGGAAGTGGTGGGTACTCCTTGTTAGAATTAATATTTCCAAGTCCTGGAGCAAATTGCTTCGGCTTTAGTGCATCACTTCCGTTGGATTTATTGGTTGTAGATGGCGCACTCTGAGTGGACGACACCTTGGCACCCTTACGAGGCAATGTAGGGGAGGCTGGATTTCTCCTCTTCCTGGATTCCCCTGGGTTAACCAAAGATGTTCCCTCTCGTGGGTCGTCAGATTCTTGCTCAACGTTAGCCAAACCAGCATAGGGATTTTCGGACAGGACAGATGACGAAGCATTCTTTAGCATTTCTGCATAAGAACGCCTTGAGCGTTCCTTAAGGGAGCGCTTAATTTTATCCCCGCGCTGCTTGTACGCAGGACATGATTTAAGAGCATGTGAAGGGCCCCCGCAGCAAATACACTTTTCAGTTTCTTTGTCGCAAGAGTCATCCTCATGCTCTCCTTCGCATTTGCCGCATCGTTTCTTATTTCCACAATATGTGGCTGTGTGGCCCAACTGCTTGCAATTGCTGCAGTTCATGACCCGCGGTACGAACAGGCGAACTGGTAGGCGAACCTTGTCAAGGAGGATGCAGTTGGGAAGAGAGGACCCGGCGAATGTCACCCGAATCGAGCCTGATAGAGAGTAGGTAGTCTTACCTCCCTCGGTGTTTGCGGTATACAATTGTTTGCATTCCAAGATCTTAATCTGTTCAAGTGAGGGGTCCTTAAAGCAGCCAACCCCGTGCTCCAACAGTTCTTCGCATTTCAGGCCCGGTTCGGACACTACCCCATCGATTTCACAGGCCACACAAGGCACGTACGCTTTAAATTCCCGCGTAAAGCGCTCACAGCAAGCAATCGCGTTTGCCTGGCCGAGATCACTCACTAGAACACGTATCTTGTTTGCCCGAACACGTGTTATCTGAGTTACGGCCGGGTAATTAGCAGTCAGATCTCGAGAAAGTTTTAATATATTAACCGGTTTCTCTCCGGTCCGAAAATATACCACCCATGGCCCAGAGGAACCTTCTGGGTACTGCTTTATACGGGGAGCAATGCGAGTATTAGGGGGATCAGGGTATTTCGCCCTCGGCCATTTAAGCACGAGGGCAGAGCGTTATATAAACGGGAATGTGTCTTATTATTTGATTACAAAGTAGAGTAAAAGTAGGGAAAAGGAAAGAAAGCAAACGAGGAAAAAAATAAAGCAAAACTTATCTGCAAACAACGTCGATTATTCCGCACCAGCGAAAACAATGTACTGGATTTACTGCCGGCACCAGCAGAATGGCAGCTAACGAACGAACAAAGGATGACCTTGAATCACTGAAATTTACACACCGAACACCACTGTGAAATATAACGATCCGTTCCGTTCAAAGGTTGGGAGACGTATATGACGTTTAATCGTTGATTGGAAGGGAAAAGTGGCCAAAATGGATCTTCGCATAGCGTGAAGGATAACAAAACGGTTGTCAAATCCCGAGAAAGAGAGAGAGAGAGAGAGAGAGAGAGAGAGAGAAAGAGTCGTTGCAAAAACTGCTTTTTAGAAAACTTTTTCGCAAAATGCTAAAAAATTAGTACTGCACACTTGTAAAGTTCAAGAAGAACCGAATTCTGGATCCTCGCCAATACTGTGGGACAGAGGTTCTATCTAGGTTACAGCATTAGACATTAGACACAGCGAAATCGAATGAAGCTGTTTATTACCATCAGGCTCAATACCTTCTCAGTAGTGGAAATTTGCGTTAATACCAAACGAGTAACATAAAGTCTCAGAAAAACGGGATATTCATATCTAGAAAAAATTCTCCATCGATGATCTCTCCGTCGTAGTACGGTAAATTCGATGTCGGGAACTATCTGAGTTGACCGCGACGAAGTTAGTAGCTAAAGGCTTCAACGTACGCAGAAGAATTTAATCACTGATACTAGGGGGAGTTCAATCACGCCATGACTTATCGAGCTCTATCGACAGTAACCTGCGTAACGAGAGTATGGTAGTTTCGGCGGTATTCAAGTTCGGTTTGACCATCGTAAAAAACAGTGGACAATACTAGTGAAGAGCTAAATAGCTCACGAGAAAAAACTGAATATCGGATGCTGCCGGACAGCTTTACAATGATGGACATCGATTTCGGGAGAGGAAATCAACAATAAAAGATTTCTGGAGAAGAACTACTCCCGGATAAATACACGAGCAGCACTTCTAATGTCGTTTTTCATTGAAAAACACCGTCTAGTGGCCTGCTCTTCTGCTAGAAAATGCAACACCAGTGCAATCCACCGCCCCGGGGTTTTTCAATAAAAAACTCCATAAGTCGGGAAAGGAACTCATCAAGGGTGGCTGTGGAGGAATGCCTATTTGGGTTGCTTTTTCGGATCTGTTTACGATTGGACAAATCAATTATACCGCGAAGGTTGAACAGTGAGCAAGAAATCCAAAATTCAAAAGCACAATCCCTCCTATAACGTGATGTGAAGATATTGAGAAACAAAACGTTGAGGCTTAGTCGATACACAAACTACTGTAGTAAGAATCCGCTACTATCACAATCCAACAGCCAGTGGGGTCTTTGAAGATTTGATTTGATGAAAATACAGACATTAATCCAATTTGTCGATCTGAGTCGATTGGTATGCAAAACTCGGAAAAATTCTGAAAAATTTTGGCAGCGCCTACACCTTTATTTCAAAAGAATGGTAGACTGTCCAGTAAATGGTATCCGAAATCCATTTAGTAAAAAAACTGAAAGGAGTCACCTGTGGATAGTACTTACGGCCTTGGAACCATTGTATCGAATCTGTCTCGTTCGAATAAAATAAAGAACAAGTCCAAATTTCGAAAGCATTCTGAATTTTTCAAGAATTGGAATGCCTAAATACAGGGCCCTTTAAGCTTCCTAACGGAATATTTTACAATTCTTACCGAATTATTTTAACCCCAATTACATCAGAATATTCTAAATAGGTTTTTCGTACCAAATAGTCATGATTTTTAATCGAACTCATACCTGTAGGGTGCCCGCTGCTAAATCGATCAAGCAATTAACTTCTCAGCTGGAGTAACGCAAATCCGTATGCAAGAAACCTAATTTTTCAATCAAAAAGTAATTTGTTTTTAATAATCGATTATCACAATCGCACACAACCATGACCGCAGTCAGTACCGGTTCAATTTCCTCTCAAACAGCAGTTGAAAAATTAACAAACAGGCAATGCATCAAATAAAGTAAAATCAAATGAACCACCATACATGGGAGGCATCCGAGTAAAAAATCATAAACACGGCAGCAAATCACATCCCGCAATCCGGTATTTTAACCGAATGACTAAAACACGCCAATTACATGGGACCACAAAAACTGTTCCTCTACCCCGCGTGATTTTTTCCACCCGACCGATGCAAAGTGACAGCATTCTGCGGTTGATTTTTCCACTCCATCCCCCCAAAACAGCCGGCCGACATCAGCATCCCTGGGCTGCCGAAAGGTGTGAATCCAATTCAAACTGGAATGCTGTTACTGGCACCGAATGTAATGAGAATCCTTTCCCATCTTCCAGTTACCATCGTTCGGGCAATTTCGAGAATGGTGAAGAGTGCATACCACATGTAGATCTAAATCAGAATTGTAACCAGCAATTATACTAATCGGCTTGCTGATGCCTTTTCCCTCCTCATGACCGGAAAAAGGCGAATTGGAGAGGAAATACACAATTCTTCCGGATTTGGATTGCTGAAAATAAATCTATCGTGAAAGTGTTTTATGCTCTACCCATTTGAATTTAGTCATGGGGCGTTCCATGTTCTGAGCAACTCAAGGGTATGCAGAGAACAGACTAATATGTCGTTTTGTAGAACCACTGTAACCACTATAGATTTTCTAATTTTTCAGTCCGCAAATGCTACTCTCAGTTGTTGCCCAGATCATACCTATTCCATTTCGTTTTCATATTCGGGACCATCCGAAAGAAGTAAACATCAATTGCATGATTTCACTTCCGGAAATTTTTCCGGACCTCGTTCTGGTTTGTCATTTCGATGTGGATTTACCACCAGCTGTTGCAAAGTCATTCTGCAACTAAACCAAACTAAACACGCTTTCTCTCGGAAATAGATGGTAACAAACACCACATCGTTTATGGCATCATTTGGAATGCTTTTTCATGTTTCGGAATCGAGTTACAAGAGCATAGTACAAACTGCTAACCGTTTCACATTTACGAATGTTATCCTCAAATTATGTATACCTACTTTTTGAACAGATGAGCACATAAAGCTACCGTCGGCGTGGTAGTCTTGCGAAATAGCAATTTAGATTTAGAATATAATTCGACAAATCACGATTCACTCTGACTTCCATCGATTTCCAAACTCTATATGGCATTGAATGCGCTCACCCCCCGGCATACAATAAAAGAACGATCATGCTAAAGGCATGGAATAAGCGGGTGCACGAATTTATGTAGAAAATCTCGAGAGAAAGATTGTACAATAAAATTCCCATTTAACATTGGTGAAAGACATTTGTATGTACATTATACCGCCCCATCCACTCGGCCATTTGAGTCTACCGAGCGGGGTACAAGTCGGAACGAAAATAAACAATTCTCTGCGAGTCGGATTAAAGGCTGTTATAAGCTGACGATGCTCAAACCCGTGGATCGGCAATTGGTGGTAAAGTTTTTCAATCCATGCGTTAGCGGCACGCTGTAAATTCGATGAATGCCGCCGGTTCTCTCCACTTGTTTGGTAACTTGTAGTAGTTTTGGTACCTACTGGCCAAAAAAGCAGCGATGATATTTTCAAAATACGGACGGAATCCGTTGATAAATTCATGAAAATCAACGGAAAAAATCCGTTGATAAATTCATGAACAAAAGACCACGATTTCGTGAACTGAGCAATTTACGAAAACTGTGACCAGGTTCCTGAAATTATGAATAATAAAACTCGTATTTATGAAACTGTTGTGTTTTCAAAAAACTAGTTCGCCCCGAATATATATACGGCGATGCATTGGAATGTTTGGTTGGGTTTCTGTTGTTGTTCCCTGGGCATAGTTATTTGCAGTCAAAATTACACTTGTCTTATTAAATATGATTTTAAATTTCGTTTCAAATTAAAAAGCTCATAACAAAGAATTTCGAAAATGTTGAAATGAATTAGTTTTCGAGATATTTTAAATGTTATTTTACCAAATCAGTTATTTTTTTAAAGTGGGGTACAGTGGGGACATTAAATTGCAGAACGGGGAAAAACGCTGTAGAAAATTACCTAGTGCACCGATCCTTTTGAAACTTTCAAACAAAATAAAACCCATTAGTACGGTTTTGGCATACTTATTTCATTCAAGTTAAATACCATAACCACACGCTTACACCTTACGCTTAACTCCACTCATCAGGGTCTGTACAATATCTGGTGCAGCTTCTTCTATACGGGAACCCATTTTTTCTTCATGCCTTCCTCAGATTTAACCTCCTTGGGATGCTTCCGAAGTGCCTGTTTCATAATTACCCAATATTTTTCGATGAACCTTAGTTTCGGTGCGTTGGGGTGGCTCATGTCCTTGAGCACGAAAGTGATCGCGTTGGCTTCATACCACTCCAGAACAACATTTGAATGGTGGCGCGAAGCTAGATCCGGTCAGAAGATCGTGGGGCTTCAACAGAGGAAACAGACGCTTCTGTAGACATTTCTTGAGGTAAAACTCTCCTTTTACAATCCCGGTAGTCACGAATGGCGCACTCCGTTTGCCACGCGAGCAGATCGTTTTGCCAAATCATGTAGGATAGACGAACTCTTATTCATCTCATTGGTCAGGATGTGACACTATTTCTATTGATAACTCGACTTAGAGTGACTGGATAGCGCTTAAATAGGTATCATCATCTTTGCATCGTTCCTAGGAAGCAGTACAGGTAAAAAGTCGAGTACAACGTACCCTTAATCATCCTACCACTTGAGCTAATGCGTTGAATAGAGATAGCAGACACTACACTAACTAATGTCAAATCGGTGGGATTAATAAAGGAGCTAAGATGAATTAGGGCGCAGTAACCCTATTTAGTAACAAATTTTGCAAGTTTCTGCTTCCTTACTTCCCCCGGAACATCAATCTTGAAAATCCGGCATGACGTAAGTCTCATCATCCATGATGATGCTTCGTCAGTATGTGGGTGTACAGTTTCCGGGCCTGAGACTTTCGCACCGTATTTTGCCGTTCATCACGATTTGGAGCCTCCTGCCCTTTATACGTATGCAGTCGCTTCCGGTCCTTGGCTCTCTGAACGAAAGACTTGGACAGATTCAACTTTTACGTCATATCCCTGACCGAAGCATTGGGATTCCGTTTGTGAGCCTGATCACTAGTAGAACTTCCATTCTTACCGCATTTCTCCTTCGGTTCGATGCCCAGATTTTGGTGGTAACGTTTAATCGCAAGACTTTACCATTGACAGAACGATTCCGAGTTGTTTTCCAATGTGCTGATCAGATAGTTTCCAGGTGCTTGCACAAAATCAATTCGCGAAGTTGCTTTTCGGGCGACGCCATTTTTTCCAATTTTCGAAAAACTGACAGCAATAAAAATACCTAATGCGTGGCTGTTTAAAACAACAAAAAAATCAGTGTGGCCACCGAGATTGTGGGAGACCATTCTAGAGGTTCAATACTAACAATTAAGCGGATAAAAAGAAGTCAATTTTTTTCACGCTGCATACTGTAGACCATTTAAAAGCCACTTAAAAAAATAAAAATACGATTTAACTCCTACAGTTCAATC
The DNA here is from genome assembly GCF_030247195.1 of Topomyia yanbarensis. NCBI lineage: Eukaryota > Metazoa > Arthropoda > Insecta > Diptera > Culicidae > Topomyia > Topomyia yanbarensis. The sequence goes on along the minus strand of NC_080672.1, from coordinate 108,542,816 downwards.
ATCGACCTTATGGTTAAATCACGTTTTAATTCATGTTTTCATGAAACTTTCAAACGAAAATTTGATGATCATCTTAATATTGTTCTTGATGAAGAAACACGAAAAACTTATGAAAAGTTCGTAATAAAAAAATATAATCGTTTTTATTAAAACCAAAATTTAAAATATCTCGAAAACTAACACATATTCGATTTTTTTTATTATAAGCATTTTGATTTAAATGAAATTCAAAAACATATTCAATGAATAAATTTTCTTTTTTGACTGCAAATAATATGAATTTTGAAAATATGTTAAAATTTATTGTTAGGAGAACTTTTCAATTTAAAGCTTCTCCATAATCCAAATACACTAAAAATCACTAAGAATCTTTAAAACGATAAACATTTGATTATTGCTCGTTTGTGATGGAGAAGCGCGAATAACTTACAAAAAGGGCACAATAACACGAATCATGTGTTTTTTTTGGAGTAAAATTTCAAATATCTCGGTAACTATCGCATTTTGGAGGATTTTTGTTAAATGCATTTTGATTTGAAATGACATGTAGAATCATATTCTGTAATAAAATAACAGTTTTTCTTTCGTTTAGTATGACATTTAAATAAAATTATTGCTAAAAACTTACTTATGCAATTACGTTTAATTTTTTGTCTTGCCTTTATATTTTCGTAGACATACAATAAAAATTTTAAAAAACTTTTTTGTAATATAAATTATTCACATACATTTTTGTGCAGAATGACACAACGTTTTTCCAGTGTGTATATTTTTTCACAGAAGTGTTCATTTCCTGCTACTTTTCTTAGGTAGTTTCCTATATAAAATAAGGTAATCGAAAAAAAACTTCTGTTGAAAGTAATACACGCAAAAGCGTCTACATCCTTTTGCAAAATTGCTCTTGTACCAAAATGTTGCAACTAGCAGATAAATTCATGGAAATTCATAAACCGAACACAACTGAAAAGTTTTATTTGAATCGGCGACGGTCATATTTTATCGAATCAGTTATATACTTAACACGGAAAACTAGGACCAGGCAGGCTCATATGAACATGATCAAAAATATATGTGAAGAATCCTTTGCCTTCTGCTGGTAGGATTTGGGCATTCAACCCAAGTCTATCGCATGGTCGTTGATAGAACATAACTCATCATCATGTTTTACCGCCGGCGTTGGCAAAAAATTCCTCACAAATCCTCGCCTAGAACGACCATTCTTTCCCCTTCTGCTAGCACTAAGCCGTGACGTATGCATGCAATCGATACCAAGCTATCGGTGCCTTGCCGATATTATTATGATTGAACTACTTATTGATTTTTTCGTTCCACACACACGGTTGGCTGAGAGCAACTAATGAAACAGCTCAGCTAGCAGAAATCGAATTGTTGCTACTTTTTACCAATTTTTTTGTATGTTACTATGTTTCAATTGCCGCAAGTTTCAACTGTATCGATTTTGTTGGCTATTTTCAGCATATTTAAGGGGGAGGGGTAAAGGCTTCAGCGCGAAAAAAACAATTTTTCGTGTATTTTTGTTATAAATTTGAGCTAGGCGAATAGATCCAAGTACTACGTTATAATGTATCATTGCAATAACATTCTGTAACATTTCTATGCAAAAATATCGACAAGCGACTCGGTGACGATGCTTTTCGTAGAACGTCTCTGGAAAAACACGACTTGCGATGTTAAATGTTATTCAAAAGCTACTTAACCGATTTTTTTCAAACTTTTCATACACATTCTATGTAAAAAATTACCTAACCCCTACGTGAGCTTTTGAAAACAAAATTTCCAATTAAGAGAGTTTTTACTCATTATATGGCGGAATTTTTCGTGAAAAATAGAAATTTTTATTTTATATGAGTAAAAACAACCCTTAATTGAAAAATTATTTCGAAAACTCAACGTAGAGGTTAGGTATTTTTATATAGAATGTGTATGCAAAGTTTGAACTACAATACTCCATGGCTTATCTTTACTTTTTCAGCCGAAAATAAGAGTAAGAACTTTGTACTTTGTCCACATTAAAGGATTGAATCAATCACATACCTAAAGCAACACGAATCGACATTTATGTACATTTTTTTATTTTCCTCAAAACCAACAGGAATCGGTCCACCGAAGAAAAGCTTCGTCGGTACTCCACCACCCAACTCCTGTCCCATCTGTGGCATCCAGCTTGCACCAAGTGACCTAGAGACCCATTTCTCCGCCGAGCTTACTCGACTTAGCAAGATGAGTTCCGCTGCCGAACGATTGGAACTTCGGCGAACGCTGGGCGTTGACATGCACGCGATGCAAAGCACCCTTCAGGGCCGAACCAGTCGATGGGAGGTAAGCACGCTTCCACAAACGATTTGAGAATGTCTAAATTGAATCTCCACGTTTCCAATCTCCACCGTTACAGACGTTTAAAAATATACGCAACAAGCGACAGGACCGCCTCCGGGGTAAATTGAGGAAGCGAAAATTTGATGGCGAAGATGGATTCGGCATGCAGTTAGGGAATGTTAACTGTCAATCTTGCCCGGTGTGCCATGGAAGGCTACAACGGACGCAGGAGGAAATCGCTCAGCATATCGAGGACTGTGTGAGGAAGGTCAGTTTCACCCCTCGAGTTTACAACCGAGCTTCCATCGAGTCGAAACCTCATTTTGTGATTGAAATTGATTTTTTTCAACTGCAGCAACATCACCATCAGCAGCAACAGCAACAACAGCAGCAAAGCAGTCAATCTTCTACCCAGGATGAAGATGAAACAGTGGATGTGGAGAGTTACGGGGATGAAACATCCAACGGGGCGATCAATATGACTTCGAATGTAATTCATCATACTAACGGTAGTCTCCATAACAATAATAATAACAACAACAATGTGCCATTGAAGCCAGACCCGATGACAAAAATTCCTCCAATGGAGGAAAGTGCCATCACTTCGCTTAGCTCAATTGTTCCGCACTGGGACAGAAAAACTACTAGACTTAACCTGCCACTTAACTGTAAGTATTCTAGCCGAGTTCAAGTACAAAATGATCATCGAAATAAAGCTTGAATTTTTTCTCTGCTTCTTCCTTCCGGCGATCGCCATCTTCCTAGGCACAGCCACCTCCGATAACTCTATTACTCGAGTGACTCCGACCAGTAGCGATCAACGTATCGATGTCGATTACGAGCAGGATCATGATCACAGTCAGGATATGGTCACCGATAATGACGAGGAAGTAATCGTGGATAACACGGACGACGAGGACTGCCTCAAACGACACCGGTCCACGTTGACTGCGCTGGGTGGGCATCTCGGCAACGGTGGTCCCAATAATAGTATTCTGCGTGACGAAAAGAACAGGTACACGTTCAAAATTCATTGACCATTTCCAAAAAATTTCAAATGTTGAATATCCTTTTATAGCACTGAAGAAGCGACCTCATCTGTCGAAATCGACTCCGTAACGGATTCCATGTCGATCCGAACGGCTGGCAATACTCCCAACTCCGACTCATACGTGAGCACCTCGGAGCCAGCAGAACCTTCCTCAAAGGCGCAAGTATTGGAAGAACTCAAAGCACGAATACGAGAACTGGAGGGATCACCTCACTACAAATGTTTCATATGTAAGGTTAGCTTGTGTTGCGAGTTTTAAAACAAACATATATTTTATTAACCTGTTTTTATCGTTTACGTTTCGTTTATTTTTCATGCAGGAAAAATGTAAGACTTTGATTATATCAAAAATTTGCGGACACTACTTGTGTGAGGAATGCTGGATCACAGAATCGGTAAGTGCAATTCGTAGTTATATGTTTACCAACATTTGGTTCCTATTCTGAAAGATGTAAGGAAACTTTCTTCGTGGCACAGAGCACAACAACAGATATTAAGATAATCAATCATTCATTTCGTTACAGGACTCCTCCAAGATTTGCCCACGTTGTAGAATTGTCACTGCAAATTCTGACTTTAGAAAAATTCATGCATAGATCTGAATCGTAAAATAAATATTTATTACATTATTTCCCTATTTATTTTCTTCATTTGTAGAAATATGTGAATAAATTGCATTTTGCGCGACATTAAGAAATAAACTTTTAGATTCAGACTCTAAAGCTATCTGGAGCTAATATATTTGAAATATTTGCTAGTTGAAAACTACTTGTTTATCTTTAAACAAGCAAAACTATTTCGAAAACAATGTGCAATAAATGTCCAGTTTTGTTCAATTTTGAAAATCAATCACTGAAAACTAGAAGCTATCCAACATGTTAAACGATATGAAATCATCCCCAGTGATAGAAGCCAACTGAAGCAAGCGATAAGGCAGAACACATTATCAATCTTTCTAAAAGTAAACAAACATTGTATGTAAAAATTACTTGTTATGCCAATATATACTTGAATAGATAATAATCGAGAAAAGCTTTTAGTTAAACAACAAAATCTAAATTTAACCTGTTGTGTAAATAGCCAATGATACAAGATAAGATAAATTATTGAAAATAGTAAAATGACACTCTTTTCACACTTCTTCTTATTTCACAAGCTTTCTCCTGCCCTCGATGAGACTAGATGGAATAAATTACTATAAATGAAAAAAGCAAATTTCAAACTGTTTTTATGCCAATTTCTTATAGTCGCAAAGTCAATATTTCTCTAAAGAAGGTCAATAAAATATGTGATGGAAAATCTAACAAATATAAGGCGTTTCTTTGGTAGATTCGAAAAATCACGGAAAAATTCAAAGCAAATTTGAAATGACATCGTTGGTAAAGTTCAAAACTCCTCCGTTTCGTTTCAAATGAAATATAAAACAGAAACAGATCGGTTATAAAAAGCATACTACCTCAATATCGTGATATCCGGTATATTAAACAACCGCAACTCAGGTAGCAAATATTACTTGTTTTAGCCTTCCGAATCGGATCTGAACACTATTGTTATAACAATACAATCCAATCCATCGTGAACCATGGAACCAAGAGACTGATAGTCCAACAGAGAAGCTAGCGCAAAAATGCCGCCCTGGTCTCTTGACTACACATCCGTTGACTCCCGGAATTGGGCAATAGAAAACATGAGAAAATAGTTGGTGAGATGAAACGGACGGAGTGGAGACGCGGTACCATAAATTGAATATATATACTTAAGGTAAGTAATACATAATGGACATTAGAACGTTTTTTGGCCTTTTGGCCCTTAAGCAAAAATAGCTATATTTAAACGTTGGATACTATGACCTTCGTAGCAACTGCTCTCATTTATTGCTATATTAGTTAGAAATTAGTTCGTACTCAACTCTTTGTTAAAACAAATAAATAAATAGTTACTGTATAAATAGTTACTTTGCAGCTGTGCTAATAATGGGGCATATCATCCAGAAATTAGTGGAGCTTTTTTGGCCGATGACAAGCTGTTGTACTTGTGAAAATATGAGTACTTCTTCACGCACACATAGGTTTTAGTAGAGTTTGAAATTTTCGTGTTCGTGAACAGAAATAGGTGATATTTCACCTACTTCGACCAGCAATAGAAAAACAAACATGTGATGTAACATTGTTTGCTCTCCAAATTTTCGCGACAATATAGACCCCGACCTCATCTTTTCGCGGTATAATGTGACATGATAATTTCGCGCCTAATATAAAACTGTCGAAAAAAGCAAAACTTCACAAAACTGAGTAGATACTGATCCGTAAAGTTAAAATACTGCAATAATGTGGATTTTCTATAATGTAATATATGAACGGTTTTTCTTGAACTTAATTTATCACGAGGTTCGATGCTGCGAAATTATCCCGCTTCCCTACTGCAACCTTTCGCAATTTCTTGAAAGGTGAAAAGTAGGCAGGTACTAAGGATGTGTAATAAACTGCTTGTCGTGAAAATGAGCACATATTTCAACCTCTGATTTTTAGCCATTTCAAAAATTAAGATAGGAACTTATGTATTCTAATAAGTTGCTCGCATTGGTTCCAACAAATCCGACTCTTTTCAATTTGTTGGAATGCTTATAGAAAAACCTGTTTTTATACACCTAGCGGTTCAATTGTGCCTTTTTCATTTCTCCATACTATGACTAATAAGCAATATAATTGTGGAAATGTCTATTACATTCTTAGTACACTTTGCACCTATACACAATGGCTCGCCAGCCACGAACCCGACGAGCTGCGGGTCGACGGTGACGCACTTGAAACAAAATAAAATATCATACTTAGTTAGCTTAATCAGCATTAGTTCAATGTTGTCTTCCTGCTAACTAATTTTGACATGCGGTGGTGGGTGTGTGAGGAGGGAGAAAAACCGACGAACGATCCACCCCCAGCTTAATTTGGTATGCCTTGTGATATAGTGGTGCCATAAAGATGATGTGGTTCAGTGGGGAGGATAGGGGGACGGATGGGATGGTGGTCTGGGGGGGTGGTTATTACACCACCCCTGTTGGGTGTTCTAAGAGGGGTTTAAACGGGAGAGGGTTATCAACGAAAGGGGAGTGGAGGTAAACCCCATCCGTACATTCCTAGCTACGCCCCTGTTAAACTCCAAATACCCCATGCCAATCGAAAAAAATTTTTTAGCCGGGACTAGGTTGTCGATTTTCAGAGTGATTGCATAACCTTTCTATATGAAAAAGGTAAAAATGTGCTAAAATACAAAAGATTGCATAAAATATCGATAATTTTAATTTTGTTTCGATTTTTAAAAGAAATGACACTCGGCTCTCCGGGTCGGGATTAGATTAACGATTTTCAGAGTGATTGCATAAACTTTCTACATGAGAAAGGCAAAATAATGGGAAAAAACATCGAAATGGCTCTTTTGAAACTTTTGTGTATATTGTTAGTCATGGGTGCGTTTCGACTTCGTCTCATCAGAAATCGACACTAACTTTTTGTCGGAATAGATTAGCGCCGGCTTGACGCTAAATCCCTAAAACTAAAACACTCCCTCATTATTACGAAATTAAAGAATAGGCCTTAATCGATCTCACCTTTTCCTTTATTTGGGCACCATCTCGATTCTTTGCACCCCTTCCGAATATCTTTCGCTGGTCATGTGCCGTCGGCAGACTTCCCCTGAACATCGATGAGTTTGTACCTGTGTACATCATTTCGTGCACACATTCAACCTCAAACAAGTTTTGATTAGCCTCGAACATCGAACCCAGGCGAACAATGTACAATCAGAATATATTGGCTCGATCGGCACGTTCCCCATGTTATTCGGAGATTTGTGCCTTGCCATGTCGTTTCATCATTTTTCTGATGTTAAAAGAAAGGGAGGTGAAAAAAGGTGGTGTAATGGAAAATAACAACACAACACAAAACAATAAACAGCATGGAATTTTCACTCCTGAAGGCATAATGACGCTACTGATAAAGCCTTTAGCTCTTTACCACTCTGGGTTAGAAACAATAGCACATCCTTAAGTTTCAGCTCCCTGTACATAGCTTCATCTATGTATGGAGAACCAAAAATCCTGATACGCCATTGCATTAATTCAGTTATGATATGAAGTTCCGTAATCGGATTCACAAAGATCACACGAATATTACTCAGCACGCTGAATAGCAGCCCTGTGATAAGTGAGTTTGCATTATCAAATCAGTGCACTGGTTAGAATTCTGCAATTATGCAATTATGCACCGGCTCGGTCATAGGAAAAGTTTGTTGTATTGTACGATGAGCATATTCTTTAAATTTTTGATTTATCGTTTCAAAGCCAACAAAGCAAAAACTAAATAAGTTTGTTTTCGTAATAAAGCGTGGCAGTCGAGTAGTGGTAATGGGATTAAATAGAGAAGAACGGGGGCGTCTTTAATTATTTTACATACTGTATATGTCGGAAACTCAAGCTCATCAAGTTTCCTCAACAAATCATCGGCGACAAGGTTCCATATAAGTGGTGACGACACACCACCTTGTGGACTTCCGCAGATACTCAGTTTCCTCATCTCTATTTGACTTAACGATGAGTACAGATGTTGGTTACTAAGCATTGCGTGTGTCCACTTCGTGATATACAATAACAAATTCTTTTTAAAAACTTCCTGTATATGCATGTTACGTAACGTTCTACCTCACTCCTTCTTCGCCATATGTCGCAACATGTCACATTTTGTCGTACGCCCTCCCACCTCTAAAGGTGTGCGCAATTGATGAATATTCTCTAATCGATTTCATCTTTTCCTCTGCTTGGGCACCATCTCGGTTACTTTAATCCCTTCCGAATATCTTTCGTTAGTCATGTGCCACCAGTAGACTTCCCATGAACATCGACAAGTTTGTACCTAAGTACATCATTTCGTGCACACGTTCAACCTCAAACATGCTTTATCTCGATGGACAGGTTAGCCTCGAACATCGAACCGAAGCGAACGATGTACAAACTCTAGCTCAAACATCTAGTGATGATGAGTGAGAGAAAGATAAAACTGGTGCCACGAACCTGTGGGTGCGCAAGGTGTACGCACACCATGTACTTACATGAGATTCATGAATATGTGCACGCGATTTTGATGAACATGTGCACGTGATTTTGTACTAAGTAGCGTATTCGAATTTGTAGGTACACGAAATTTGGATTGAATATGAGCATACTTTTGTCGGTAAAGATGGACTAGACCGGCAACAATTTTGACTTTTTTCGGAACAATGTTTAATCCAACGGTAATTGGCTTCACATACGATTTATCAAATATGAGCTTTTTCCGAAAACTTTAGTTCGCTAACAAGAATTTTCAGCTTTGTGAAAATATATGAAAAACAACTATAAATTCAGTAAAAATGCCAGTATCATCTTGTGCATCCCGTAGTTGGCAGACATATAGCTTAAGGTGTAAGAATCAAAATTGCCGAAGAATGCAAATTGATCCGATTTTACAGTAAAAAGATATTCTCATATAAAGTTATATGTTGCCTGTCTTTCTCGTACATGCTTAGAATAGGAAATTCCAACAAAATCGGTGGGTCTTCAAAGTTAAATAACTTTGTTGGAGAACCCTTAATCAATATACAATTGTTGAATGCAAAATTCAACAAAGCTGTTCGTTATAAAATAAGCTGCGCGACCATTAGTTTTGAGATATGCAGAGATACTGCGGAATTTTTTATGGGATTTAAAGCTTTTATTTTCGTGTTTCCTTATATATTACTATAGAAGCTTGAAACCTCTTGTGGGAAAACTAGAGCTATCGGAAAAACCCATATTTTGCATATGATTTGAGCATTCAATTATCATTTGAATTAGCAACGTTGCGAAGAAATAAGTTAAAATTGTTGCCGGTCTTGGACATAGGACAAGCGAAAGTGAGACGAGAGGCATCTCGACTAATCATTTTTTTCGTTAGCGTAGGGAAATTGTGCCTAAGACGGACACCCTCGGGTTAAATAGCAAGTTCGACTCATCCATTGATGCATTGCTCGCTAAATGTACGCAAACCGTTAATTGAAATCACATCCCATCAGTAGAGTAACTTATACTAACAAAATTTCAAGCAGGAAGATGTTTAAAATTGTTGTGAAAAATATGCACAAAACCGTCATTTCAAAACTGAGATGGGAACGACAAACACCTGGCATGGCTAAGATGAACATTAGACTGCCCAAAAAAATAATGATTTTTTGAAAACTTAATCGGCCCACCCCTGAATCGATTCCTAGTCCAGCCAGGAGTACTTGCACCAAATTTGAAGCAAATCGGACAAGTCTAGCTATCGGACCAACGTGCCTGAAGTTTTTTCGATAATTTACATGGAAAAAATCCATTAGCTCTCATTTTCGCCGCTAGATGGCATTGTACGCATCGTATTATCACTGTAAGTGAAAATAAGAAAGACAATTCAATTATCTACAACTGTGTCGAAGACTGCTAGTCAATCCGGCTTTGTTAAAAGGAGTTATTGAAATTTTAACGAAGTGATGTGGCCTAGCAGTGTATGGTTGTGTATCAGTACTCGATTCTCAAGAACTATATATTTTTGTGAAATAATGGTTAGAATTAGCTAAATTGTATGTTCAGAAGATTTGTAATACATAATGAAATATTTTGGTTAGAAAATTTTAGTTCCACTTGTGGCCACTAGAGGGCACCTAGACTAACTTTTCTTAGAAGAGAGATAGAGTATCGAAATGTTCCGAAGAATTACTACAAAATGCCTGTTCTACAACTTTGTGGAAAATACCTATTTTCTATCTCTTTCCGTTGAAAAGTTAGTGTTGGCGCCATCTATGCGGTAATATGTGGAACTAAAACTTTATAACCAGAACATAACTTGTGTTATGTGCTATAATTTTTCTGAACATACTATTCAGCTGATTCTAACCATTATTTCACAAAAATGTATAGTTCGTGAGAATCGAGTGCTGATACCACGGTGTGTCTAATACCATTATTAACAAAAGATAATCATAAATTTGGCATACGGCATTCGAAAGATACAGTATTCAAGCATCTTCTCAGTGAATTTCAAAATGATCCATCGAGAGATTTGAGAGATATGGCGATTTGAAGTTTTATGACTCGTTTCATAAGGCTACCAGCAAACACCCACGAATTTGGTTCTATCTTTATAAACAAAAAATATTTGTCTACTTATTTGGTACTTGGCATTCGAAAGATATAGTAATCAAGTGAATCCGCTGCTAGTTTGAAAATATTTCATTGACGGAATCGAAAGTTATAACGATTTGAATGCGGTATGCGGTCATACATGAAATCTACAACATTTCAAGCATGAAGCCATGTTTGTCAATTGACTATTTAGATCATTTATACGCATCGCTGTTTTAAAGAAAAACTTTACCATTTAATTACATAAATATAATTTACGAAAGGTGTTATTTATATGCTGCGCTGAAAAAATATGAAAATAGAGTTGTCTACCTAACGTTAACTATAACGTGTAAATTAAAAAAATTAAATAAAAGTTGGAATATTTACCTAAAAAGGTCATATCTCGCTGGTTTGTTGACTGAGTCTAATTATTTTTTCATTACTTGTAGACGTTTTCTCGACAATTTTCCGTCAGAAGAATATAAATAGAGTTGTCTACCTCAAATAATAGACAATATAATTGATCTCAACTATATGGGTCATTCCACGCGAAGTGATCAAGGCAGGTGTAATCGACCTTAACGGATTTGAACCAAATTTGGTGGAATTGTTCATCTAGGGCCAATATATAAAAACCCAAATTTTTGTGTCCATTGAACCATCCGTCGGGTCATGAGAGCACCCCCCGTTTTGACAAATTGCCAAAACTCTTGATTTTCTTTTGATGCATCTCTGGTTTTATTTACTTTAGAATCAAACCGCAAGATGGCTTTTGAAAAAAAATTATTCAAGGAGTCTAGAAAAAATATTAATTTTTGGCGGCAGTGCTGCCAACTTGGGATTTTTTCAGTAAAATATTAGAAATTTATTTTGTCTCCCAATACATATATTTTAATTTTGAAAATTCTAATGCCATCGTGTTCCTCAGACATTTTTACATAAGAAACACTTATAATCTCAATATAATTTGAGCGGATCCTGAGATACACCGTTTTGAAGGGAAAAAATCGCAATTTCCCATATAACGTCGCAAGCGCACAATACTAAAAAACCGACTTGAGAATTCTGAGTTCAGATATGATTTTTCGTAGACGAGTAATGATGAAAAACTACATTTTTGGTTTGCTTCTAGCAGATCAAGGTCGATTTTTATGACCGTTTGAAGATTTTCTCAATTTCTACCAATAAAAATGGATTTTTATATGAGATTGTTGTTTGTTTAAAATCATTTTGCGCATGAAGCGCACAAAACCTCTAACTATATTAGTTTCGACTTCGTCTCATCTTATCGCTCAGCTTAAAATGAGCATCTTTTCTTGCGCGACATCCCTTGCTCAGGAACACAAATTGTGTCACGTGACGAATGAAACTTTATATAAAGTCACGTAAAAAACAAACGAAAAAGCAAATTGTGTATACGTTTTTCGGAGCTAACATCAAACCGACGCTAACTTAGTCCTGTCACTAAGTTAGTGTAGGATTCTGATGAGACGGTGTCGAAACGCAAATTCCAACCCCAATAAATTATATTCTAGTAAGAGTTTTTAACTGGGGTGAGTGATATCTATGACATAACGGGAGGGTCGTGACTCAGTTCAAGTGACACTTGTTTCGCTGAAACTCGCTAAATATAACGTTGAAAACCAATAATTTATTGTCGCCTTATTGAGATATCAGTTCTCAGCAAAGAGACAATAATTTATTGGTTTTCAACGTTATATTTTGCGAGTTTCAGCAAAACAAATGCCACTTGAACTGAGATTTCGACAAAAGCTTTATTTGCTGAGTGTTCGACTGTGTAGGACTCGGTAAAACACGCGAAAAAAGATAAGATTCGGCAAAAAGAAATTAGCGTGTGAAGTGTTTACCATTTGACCCAAGGCATTGAACAAAGATGACAGCTCTGCTCTAACCATTGGCCTAATATGGATAGGGTGATGATAGAACCAAAATGAAAATATGGTCATTGCCCTATGTGCCGGTTGAGTAGCAAAATTGAAGTCTCGGTCATTCTGCCGTCTTCACGTATTCTTATTGAATATACAAATACAGATGAATTCATCAAAAGAGCTAGCATCATTCCGGCGCTAGCTTGGTCCGGCCACTAAGTTAGTGCCGGATTCTGATGAGACGACGTCGAAACGCAAATTAGGTTGTGGTTTCAAACAATATTCTCCTTAATGGAGAAAAGATAATTTTTACCCAAATTGTTCTCCACTAAAGCGGGCCCTACACGATCATAACTATTGACAATAAGTCATATATTGATCAATATATTAATGGTGTAAGGTTATCTTGAAAATATTTATACTGTAGAGTTGAAATGGGATTGATAGAATGAAGTAATCTTATCAATATATTTATTGGCAATATTTCTTTCCAGTGTAGGGGCCGCTTAAGAAGAGATACAGCATGATAAATAAATTCGGAGTTTAATTCCAGATCCAAAAAACTACCGTGGAAACTGCATCCTGAAACATACCAAATATGTACAACGACAAAATTCCTTTGCATAGAAATACATTTGTTCGACAACTTAAAAAAAATAATAGCTATTACAAACTATACTTCCGAATTTTTTTTCCCCAAAATTGTTTATTTAGTGTTACGTACATGGTGCTCTGTACGAGAACTTAACTGAACGCCAATATTTTCCAGGAATTTTCCGAATCAATTTTCAATAATCTATCTCTAACCAAGAACGTGAAATGTGAGATATATATATATATATATATATATATATATATATATATATATATATATATATATATATATATATATATATATATATATATATATATATATATATATATATATATATATATATATATATATATATATATATATATATATATATATTTGCTTTGGTAACAAATTGAATTCTCAAAAATTAGTAGATGTGCGTGTTTCTAGTGCAAATTGTTAGTTGAGCACTTGAATACCACAGGAAACTTCACACAAAAACTGTTAAATAAATAAAAATTAATCCATTTCCTTCATGCAGTAAACTATGAAGCCCACAATTTTCCGACTACCTTAATAGTGCCAAGCTGCAGTCCTACAAATGACACCACTTTTAACATCTTAATCCATTTCACAACTTAAATATTTGCTCCTTGTCTGTCGGACATCAATTCCCCGCTGCGTTAAGTGGTACTGATTGTTGACCGAAGCAACCACACTTCCTCCCGTCCCATCCGTTCCACCCAGTCAATGATAAACTTCCAAGGAGAAGTAGAGGAAACCGACTTGACGACAGGCGGGCGATTTGTATTTATTGTTGTTATTAGGATAGACGGTAGGAATTGAATGAACCGAAAGAGAACCAAAACCAGTTGCACCCAGCTTGATGTAAACCCATCAAGAGCTATTAACTAAAAGCTCATAAACTGAGGTGTTAATTTTTTAATAAATTCTATTCAGACTATTTAGCACCGGTTAATGGTTTAGTGCCGCACATCTACTGAGCAAAGTGCATTCTGGGGTTATTCGGAACGTATGCTGGCAAGGAACAATCAAATCGACTATACTGATTTGATTTGATGATTTGACAAAGGAAATATTTAATGATAATAAGAAGTAGGTAGATATTTCAATATTGTTCACCATTTTGTTAATTATTACAAATTATTCGAAGTTAGTTCAAAAGCTAGACGCATTCACAATCAGATCATTGTTGGGTATTACCCAACATGGAACAGGGTATGAACGAACAATATCCCAGCAATAAATCTTTCACGTTTACGCGTAATGAATCGACATTAACTATCTTCCCGAAGATGGTGTACTAAATCTCAATCGAAGTGCAAACAACCAGACAAGAAAACTTGAAGAGACGAATACAACATTCACCATAATTCAGTTAGCGTCCCCTTTCTGTTCCGAACACAAAATCAAAGAACAATCTTACATAGGAGCACAGGCTCACTCGAGAAAGACCGTAGCTAAATAATCTGTAACATTATCTGCCCTTCTATCACCCTCCCATTACGAAAAGCGATTTCCCGGGTGCAATCGATGTTATTCCAATAGGATAATCATTTTAAATAATCAATAAATTATTTCCAAATTAGACTCAATGAATATTTTAGCAAGAAAGGTTATTTATTGCTGACACTAGCTATCCAACTTACCGTTGCAGCTGCGTGCTATCGATTCTGTGGAGTCAAGGATCTGCTCACACCCGCCAACAAAGTAAGCTAATTTCCCAGTTTCCAAAGCCTGTACTTTATTGAAACACTCGCGAAATTCGTTCAATTTGAGATATTTATTTACTGCCCGACTCATCTTTACGTGTTTTTAGAAGAGCAAGTAGCATGATGAGCAAATTCTAGTTCGACCGTAAATAAAGGTGTTATCCCATGCAACTGCGAAGCCAAGGTTGTCGCAATAAAAGTAAAGAGAAGGCGCGAAAAATACCACTATAAATCACTCTATTTGTTCAATTACATGCAATTATCGGTTTCTATAGAACACTGGTTGCCGTGCCGACTACCAGTCGTAATCTAAATGATACAGCAGGTCGATTTCGTAACAGAATCGCTGCTGGAAGTCACCTACTGAGGAAAACAAGATTTATGGCTGAAATTAGCGTAAATTAAATCAATGAACACATTCATTAGTTTGGATGTGTATTGTGTAATTCAAATATACTTTTCTTGCATTGGTTTTGTGGTTTTATAAGAAAGCACGCTTGTTCTAGACGTTGTGGCCTAACGTTTGTTTTGTTTTATTTCATTATATAGTTCTGTACCTGATTAGTTGAGCATCATAATCGTTAATAATAGAATAAATATCCAAAATTACAAAACCTTCAAATACTTAACACATGCCTTTACTTGAAATCATTCAATCATCATACTTTCACTTGAACGTAATTACCCGATTAATCACCATTACATCTTCAATATCTCTTGAAATTTAATAAGTCCCGAAGATCCGCTATTGTTCCGAAGCGCGACAATATAAAACCCAATAGCATCCGTATAAGGAAAATTATCTTTAAATATTATTGCCACCGTCGTACCTTTCCAATATCAGCAAACAATTCCGGAAACGTGCTCCTACCTTATTGCCAAACAATATAGCTTATACGAAACATGACGGGAATCTGCACCCATTTATGGTGGATGCTGTCTTCAGCAACCTCCAGCAAGCCGAAGGTATCCAAAACACTTAGACTCAACTTCTTATCACGACCAGTTCCACCACACACTTCGCCGCTCGAAGTTCAAAAACTCTTCGAAATGCCACACGCTGCTATTCACAAACAATAAAACCAGCGAAATTTTAATATTCAATTTATTCATTGCTTTCATTGTACACGCTACCGCACTCGTCCCGTCTCAACGGAACCCGTTCTTTGCGGCCGCCGAGGGACCAGCACATGGTCGGGGTCCCCGCTGTGAAAGTTCGAACCCCGTTCTCCAAAATGCGTTTACCTGCCAGGAGCATTTTTCTCGGATGCTTGCCTCCTCTCGCATTTCGAGCGCAACCGGCACGGGATTTCCCTTCCACTAGCCAACTTGCCATTATTTGTATATGGTCTAGATTAAAGAAGACAAATACTCTTCACACCATACGATGCGCGGTTCCAAACTGGCTGGTCGAAAATCCGAAATCTTCCAAGCATATTCCACGGCTATAGACCGACGAATAGCGGGAGTTCAGGACTTGTTTTCCTTCCCGTTGCTGCTACTTACGCGTTGCATTGTTGGTGTGTTCCCCCCTTACCTTTAAATGGGAAGCATACCATGCCTAGTCACCATGTCGTTGGTGGAGAATGGTGCACCAGGAAGATTACAAGTTCCGGCAATGATACTGACTGGTGAATGCAACGGAGTTTTCTCGCGACTACGTTCCTGAAGATACGGAGCATACTGGTGAAGCGGCAGACAGCAGAAGCATCAATATATTGGCAAAACGGTACACATGTTTGTCAACACGTTTAACTGCGTCGGTACCAAACAGTAGCATAATCACGTTGTAAATGGTGTCTTCAGAGTGGAACTCAGGAAGTAAAATAGTGGTAAATGAGAAGTTTTTTCATTACTTATATCCAATTATATTCATTACACCATGATTGCCGCTCTACGCATAACTGTTCCATGTTCTATGGGAATCCCTATGCAGAAGGGACAATTATATGTAGACGGCAGATGAACTGTCTGCAAAGTTTGGAAGGGATTCAAGGATTGCTGAAAGGTAACCCGAACTATCAACATTGTTGTACTCTTATATTAACAGGAGTGCATTTGAACGACCTAGAGTTAAAAGTATAAATTATAGAACATGACAGTTTTCCAACCAAAAAGTCGGCAAGAATGAACAATGTAAAACCGAAAAAAGGAATAATCCGTGCGCAGAAAAATCCGTAGGATAAAGGAGGGTCTAGTAGGTCAATTTTGTTTGGCGAGCTGCGACGGTATTTTTGCACTGATTTTGACAAACAAACACTCGTTAGAAAGGTTATACATCTGGCAATGTTTTGGCGATAATGACATTTTTCATGGCTAAATATTTTCCAAGCTAAATCCAATAAGGCGAAGGTACTTTTTTAAATCTGAAGGTACGATAGGTCAGTATATTCGAGGTTAAATAAAACGATGTACACGTTACGCTGGTGTCTTCGTCGTTGCCAGAGTGTGGAATTAAAGTTGTGCATACTGGCTAACCTGGTTGCGTAGCTGTGCGACCATCACGTTTGCGCTTCGGAAGGTTTTTTGAATTCCTTTGAATTCTCTTTTTCGATCAGGTCTTTTTCGATTATCTACTTCAACAACACCTTAAGGGGGGTTAGGGTTTCAGCGAGAAAAAAGCCCTTTTTTGTGATTTTTTTTAGAAATTTTGATGAAGCCAATTGATTAAAACTTCTGTAGACTATAATGTATCATTTGAATTACATTCTGTGATTTTTCTATGCAAATATATTGACAAGCGACTCGGTGAGGAAGCTTTTTGTAGAACGTATCTTTAAAAAAATACGATTTGCGGTGTTATCTGCCATTCAAAATCTACACCCAAAATCCGACGGTTATGTTTCTATTACTTTTGGGTAAGATTCTAATTTCTGGCCGGTTTCTGCCCAAATTGGAATCTACCCCAACATTGGGATAAACTAGCCCGAATAAGGGATTTTTTTACTGGGTAGGTTGAATAGTGAAATAAAAATTATAGGCAGTTTCCGGATCCGGTACAGTTCTCGGATTCGGACCATTCCCTAAACCCGGACTTCCCGGATCCGGCCTGTTCCAGGATCCGGACCAGCACCCGGATCCGGACTAGTACCCGGATCATGACCAGTACCCGGATCCGTACCAGTCGCTGGATCCAGCCCAACCCCTTTTCCCCTTACCAGGTCTGGACCTGAACCAGTCCCAGACTTGGCGCTTAGATCCAGACAAGTGTCTGGATCCGGACCCTCGGTTCGGATGCGTGGGTCCAAACCATAGGTCTTGCTTCCCGTACATAACGGGAAGAACTGTGCATGATTTGTGCAGTCGCTAGATTGCTATTGACTTCCGTGATAGAAAAGAAACTTTAATTTAATACCGACCGCCCACCACTATTCCGAGTCTGTATTTTCTGACTGTGCTTTGGAGCTAACCGAGTGTGAGCCGATCTTCAAATACGGAATACGTCGTGTAGAGAAAATCGAAACTCGTCTTTATCCACATAGTGTTTGCTTCACTTGATGCGCAATACAATGACAAGCGAAGTGCTACACACTTCCAGACAAACCGACGCGTTAATATTTATTGTATAAGAATTAATGAAACATGAGTGCGACGCAGAAATGATTTGAATGTGTTGATATTGCCGTTTGGGGAATTTTTTAGTATTAGACGTCTTGCTATTAGAGCATTTTTTTCTTATTACCGTAAAAGTATTACGGGCGAGTTTTGGGTGGGCTCAGTGGGATTCTATAAAATCTAGCTTGACGAGTACACACCAGAAATCGATGTCTGAGGCCATTTGGATGAAATTGAAAATATTACTAAAACAAGATGACCACTTCGGTAAAATTGTAAGAATTTTTGGAATAGCGTTAATGAATGAATGCTGGATGTCAATTCCGGAAGTCATGTTTTAATTCAAAATGGTGATTTCCAATTTAGTGATGTAATACAGCAAAGACCCGATTTTATTATTTCCCCTTGATTTTGTCAGCTTTTTGATTTGATATTGAATCTCGCAGGAAAATCCGTGCGATAAGCTCTAGCAGACGAACCAACTCAGTTTCGAGCACAAATATATAAAAATAAATGTATCTTTTTGTTTTACACTGGGTATTTATAGTAAATAATTAGAACCATCTTGGGCGTTAAAATGGCGTCAGACCTCTGGCAGCTGCATATTTGTCAATCAAGTTCCAAAACACTCCACGTTGTCTGAGTTATACAGAATATCGCTAAGCCGATAGTCGCCATTTTGTATTTCAAAATGGCTTCAGACATTGATTTCTGTCATGCGCTCAAGGTAATGGGAACAAAATCGGCTTTCATTTGGAAAGAAATAGTAGAGAAACAGAATTTTGAAGCCCCTTGTATATGAAAACACCGATCCTAAATACATCTCTTAGTTCGCTTATAGCTACATCTCTTACTTCTCCATACGAACACAAACCGTTTCACAAGACTTGTCATGCAACAAAACCAATATTCCAACCCGACATCGATGACATTCCTCCCTCCGTTTCCTCGCATCGTTCCGCTAGTGTAATATTTATATATTGTCAAATGAATGAATCCATTCAATGCAAATTATATTGTTATAGAAAACGCTTCCCCTCTTCCATATCGTTCTGCGGCGATCCTTCCCTATCCTGCTCAAGGAACGTTTCCTTCTGGCTTCCACGTCATCTTTCGCAGTCACCTCGTCTGTGTTTGAGTCGACCTTCGAATGCAGTAAAACTTTTCCGATTGCTTCTTTTCTGGTGGATAAATTTTTTGCCATTTTTATCGGGACGTTTCCTTTGTCGTAAAACAGCAGCATTTTTTTTGCACCAACATGTGCCGGCTTTTCTCCTGCCCAAATCGCACATTCTTTGGCGTTCTTTTTTAACGAAACGCTTACAGATGAATTCTTACTCCTTAAAGACAAGGGGCATTTTAAGCGAAGGGTTATTTGATCAGTGTGTCAATAACTTAATAAAGCAACAGATAAAGTTATCAAATTTTAGGAACGCCATCCGATGTATTAGTGGCGTTAAAACTATTCGAATATGCAGTTTTTATAGAGAGGGATTTCGGGTGATACATTGGGTGAATGCAAAATTCGTGAAACAGTAGCACACGTTGATGCAGTGATCGGTTCGAATCTGGTTTAGTGCCAGATATTTTCAAGTATCCTGCCCGACCTGAAATAGACCAACACTATATTTTATCGGCTAAACATTCGAAAAAGTGTTTTCAAGTTTTGAATAATTTCAGTGTGTAGAATTCAGTTCAGAGAAGATTTTGAGCACCATATTTAAAAAGCATCGAAGACATGCATTTTTATTATTACATGCCGTTTACACCGAATTTTATTAAAGTTGTTTAGACTTTCCAGTTGATTCACTCGAATAGAAATAGTAGCTCTTGTTGCATATATACTTTTCTAAGTAGAATACTAAGCAGCGATTTAAATTTGTTTTCTATCGAAACTAAATTGTACAATACTATACTTGCTCAAAATTCATCACTTGTTTTATATGTAACCAATTTTATAACTTCCGACGCAGGTTCAAATATTTACACAATAGAGCCGGAAGCAATCTACAAACAAAAAATCAGATAGTCTATCCCGCCTGAAAGCCAATACCTGCTAATGGATAGCAGTTCCTCAATTTATTGCCTTCATCCAGAAAGCCAACATCGCTTCACTCTAACTGCCGCCCATTGAGCATCGGATGCAACCGTCTCGCCGAAAAGTTCAAATACGGACAAACAAGGAAAAAATCAGCCACCTACAAAGCCCTTACTCTCGATATAAGTTGCGGAAGTATTTTTATTGTATTTATTATCTTTAATCTCTAGAAACAAAAATGCAAAACGAGAGAGAATACTGGAAAGAAAAATAAATCTCGATTCCTCCGGTGGACTAAAGAGTCCCTTCGTCTTTGAAATAGTTTCATGTATCGCTGAAATGTGATCTGACCTCTTTCGTTCCTAACTCATTCGCTGACTAAATGCACCATATGGTGCCACTTTCCAAAGGGCAAAGATGGCACACGACGCAAACGAGTTAAGTGATTTGTTTGATATGATCGCTGTGAAAATAAACATTCCACCAACAGCCAAACAGGGATTCTCCCCGTTTCATGACTTGAGGTACGGCTGCCTACGATGCACGGTACGGTAGACAGTAACAAAGTTAAACAGAATAACAACATTGTCTCCGGGATAAACGGAACATGAAAAGCGTTCTAGAACGTCATCACCCTCCTCAAATTCCTTCAAACAACGATAACTAAACTAATTTAAATTTCTCCACCCGCGCTTCCCCACTTTGTCGCACTAGATTTAGATGAAAAGTTCCTTCCTAAATCGCTGCAGATAAGCTTTAACTCGGTGTTGAGAGTAAAATTAGAAGAAAATTGAATTAATTAGTTGAATTAATAATCCTCGTTGGCCAGGCCCGCCCGCGCCCAAAATAGCAGGATCACTAAACCATTTTAGTGGTCGAGTCGGTAGTTAGAAATTTGCCTACAACAATCCCCTCCCACACACGAACCGGCGGGTGGTGCTTTACGATGTTTGCATAGGTACTATAGACGACACGGCAGTCGGAAAACACAACTGACTGACGGGATAATTAAGTGTCCCATATAAATCAAGTGGGATTTACAAATCGTCATCATCATGACTTTGCAAAATCGTGGAATGTGTGAAACGTGCATGGGGTTGGAAGCCCTCTAACCTATTTAGATCCGGTAATTTACGGCCAACCTGGGAGAAATACTGGCATGCTTTTCTTCTTTAGCCGGAGGTGAACTGTGGTACATTTGCAAATTGCAATGGCAAATTGTCTTGATAACATTTTATTCGGAACCAAATTTTGTGCATGGTAATCTAATCCAATGATTTTTACTAGCGTCACCGTCAGGGAAATTAAACAATACTCTTGCGATACTGTATTTACAAAAATTACAAAGTTAAAAAGTTTTCCGATTTAATTAGACTACTCAACACTTCAATGTGTTTCAAACTAGGGAAGAGAGAGTAACGGTGGAACAGCAGAAACTATGAAACATTCGCAATAAAATCATAATACATGAAAAGAATCTCATTCTCTCATACTTCATGTCTTCCAATTCCTGCACGTGCTATGTTTTGGAAGACTCAATAACACTATCTTTTTTAATGGCAATCGATTGCAATAAATTTCTGCATCATGTTTTCGAAAAAATTAACGAAAGTCACGGTAGTGAGGAAAAGAAGTAAATTGTGAGCCCGATTTTCAATCGAGGAATAACTACCATGAACGGTGGATTGTCAATGTTTGAACTAACATTCACAGAAGTTCACTTATGTCGTGAGAGAAGTTTAAAGAAGTAACTTCGTATTGTTGAAATTGCTGATCAACTGAAAGGTACTAAATTGGCCCTATAGCAAGTAGTCGGCAACTATTGCAAAATGGGAGTGAGGCAGGGGCGGATCCAAAAAAAAAATTCGGGAGGGGTTCCAAACTTCGATTTCAAAATGAACATTGTACGTTATGTAATACTTGAAACCCTCATTTAATAAAAATCGGTATTGGTGTTCCAATTTGGTTTGAGAAGATTTTGAGTTTGAAGCTAATATAAAATTCAAACTAATTTAAAATTTCTAAACAAGTTGAAAATTTTGGGGATGAGTCCGGCTACTAGGACCCTCCCCCTGGATCCGCCACTGAAGAGGGAGCATTTTACTTTTTTAGACTTTATTTATTTATTTTTATTTTTTAGACCTTATTTATAAAAATTTCACAAATATTTGATGTATATAACTCCACAATACAATCTGTTAATGTGATTCATTCCTAATAGATTTACTTTTCCAGTTGTGAAAATAATTAAATTAATGTACCATTTGTGCAAAGCCTGGTAAAATTATTATTTTGCCACTTGTTGCATAAATAACTATTTGCATTTTCTTACCATTGTTGCATAAACTCCAAATTGCCAACATTAAAAAAAAAACAACATTCTTGTAAGTAAATATTCCAAGATTGTGTCTTCGGCAATGCTATAGAGCGTATTTTTGCAAAAAGTCTTTATCTTTAATACCTTCAACATTAGCGTTTTTTGTTTGTGGTTGGCTTTTTAAAAATCAAATTTTTAATACGTCCTGACGAGCTCCAGATGCACCGTAAAAAGGTATGTATTATATCATGTATTAAAATTAACAACTTTCTATAGTACAACTTTGGCTTGTCTCATGTATGTTTGAAGTAATTTGACATATTTTGAATAAATATCAAAACAAATAGTGAATATTTGTTCACCTTCAAACGATAGTATTAAAGACAATAATGTCTTCAGGATAACTTATCAAAATGTCAAGGTCTGTATTTGGTGCTATGGTTTTAGTGCATAAACTTCATAGAAGTGAGATTTTTCAATTGCACTTTTTTTCAAGGCATGAAATGTGGAGATTACTTTCGAGAAAAAGCTTAATACACTAAGGGATGACTTCTTCACCCTTCACCCTTAGCTTTTAAACCAGGTTCACTAGTACATTTAAACCTGGCTTGAACGTTAAACGATGGTGAAGAAATCGGCCCAAAGTCCGTTCTTCAAATACTTACTAATACTCGCTAATACTAAGCTCGTCATATTTAGATGCCCAATAAAACGTCGTGTTTTAGAATCTGTTCTAATAATATTCCTGTGAGTTTGAAATATTTGATGAAGTTGGTCCAATCATCAAAATACATAACATTAATTAACACCTATATTTTCTTATCTCGAGTATTGTCCAAGATATTGGTTATTTAAAAAAAATTCAGCTATTCCTATAACTCTACTAAAGTCAAAAGGATAAAATAAAGGAAATGTATTTAGTTTTACTTTATTCATAAGATACGTTCCTTTGCAAGACGAACAACTTCCTAGTACACACTGCCGCTTCCTCTACGGTATTTAAGAAGTAATGTTCAAAAAAGTTTTCAAGGCGTCATACAGAAGCAAAGGCTTATAATTTCGGAAGTATTACAAATAGAGATTTTTCGTCATTGGAAAATATATTTGCCAAAACATTCTCTTCAATATTTTTGAAGACATTATTTGTTTTTCATACTTTCACAAAATCGCGCAAATATCTCACTTCAAAGGGTATTGATCATTGCCGCTATATTATGAAAACGCAGGTCTTGGATCATCCTAAACTATCTCCGAAGATATCAAAACATGGCATGAAGCTGGCTGAAATCTTCTACGCCTTATTTTTTGGTAATATTTGGTCAAATATGAAAAATTAAAATACATTATAGGGATCACAAGTAAACATTCATTAACATTCATTGTATAATAATCTTTTCTAGACGCACGGACAAAATAAGTAAAATACTGCCAAAGTTATGCTTCATACCCATGGAAATTGCGAATACTCTAGAAGATTCTTTCTCAAAAAATGTTTCCTATTTCAATTTTGTGAAATATCTTGTACGTCGAAAGCTCTTGCATACAAGTGAGCTTCATGTTCTTGAAAGATTTTAATGCCTGTACAATAGAGTGCCCAGAAAAATGATGAATTTTTGAAAACGTAATCGGCCCACCCCTGAGTCGATTTCTAGTCCCACCAGGAGTACTTGCACCAAATTCGAAGCAAATCGGACAAGTCTAGCTACCGGACCAACGTGCCTGAAGTTTGTATGGGATTTTTCGACAATTTACATGGAGAAAACCCACTAACTCGCATTTTCGCCGCTAGGTGGCACTGCATGCATCGTATTATCACTGTAAGTGAAAATAAGAAAGATCATTTAATTGCCTACAACTTTGTTGAAGACTGCTAGTGAATCCGGCTTTGTTAAACGAAGTTACTAAACTTTTAACGAAGTGATGTCTGAGTCAGTTTTGCATGGGGCCTAACAGTGCACGATTGTGTATCGGTACTCGATTCCGACCAACTATACATTTTTGTGAGATAATGGTTAGATTTATCTGAAAAGTATGTTCAGAATAATTATAGTACATAATACGAGTTATGTTTTGGTTAGAAAATTTTAGTTCCACCTGTGACCACATAGAGGGCGCCATCACTAACTTTTCATAGAAGTGAGGTAGAATATCAAGATGTTCGGAAGAATTATTTAGAAATGCTTGTTGTACAACTTTGTGGAAGACACCAAATCTCTATCTCTGTCCGTTGAAAAGTAAGTGCTGACGCCCTCTATGCTGTGAAATTTGGAACTAAAATTTTCCAATCAAAACATAACTCGTATTATATACTATAAATCTTCTGAACGTACGTTTAGTTCGTGTGAATCAAGTACTGATACTCAAACCATGCACTGCTAGGCCCCATGCAGAACTGACTCAGACATCACTTCGTTAAAAGTTTAATAACTTCTTTTAACAAACTTGGATTCACTAGCAGTCTTCGACAAACTTGTAGGCAATTAAATGATCTTTCTTATTTTCGCTTATAGTGATAATACGATGCATACAGTGCCATCTAGCGGCGAAACTGCTAGTTACTGGGTTTTCTCCATGTAAATTGTCGAAAAATCCCATACAAACTTCAGGCGCGTTGGTCCGGTAGTTAGACTTGTCCGATTTGCTTCAAATTTTGAGCAAGTACTTCTGGTGGGACTAGGAATCGACTCAGGGGTGGGCCGATAGGGGTCATTTTTTTCCTGTCACTCTACTGTACAATGTAAAGCAAGGTTTTAAAAATATTGAATTTGATTTTCTAATCATACATAGTTGGGAAAATTTTTGTATTATTTCAATACATATCTATAAAATGTAATTTATTAAAATATAAGATTTATTTTTAAATTTGAACAAATATTACATCTGATGCCTAATTATCGGTAAATTCCACAAGAATACCCCAACTGTTTCTTCCGATTACATGATTGGATTTGGGAAATTTGCTTTGATACCAAGTCGGTCTACTTCAGTGCATTTAATATTGTACATTGCCGTATAATTGGCTAGAGCTGTTCTGGACAATTATCGCTCTGCGGAAAGTGAAACCATTCATCCTCATCACAATCGTCCGTGTCGCCGAGGCCCGGAGGGCAGACTCACAATAACCATTTGACTCAGTTCGTCGAGGTTGGAAAATGTCTGTGTGTATGTATGTATGTGTGTGTATGTTGCAAAATAATGTCACCTCTATTTCTCAGAGATGGCTGAAACAACCTTCCCATCGGCTGCCATTGATTTTTTTCGACTGGAATTCCTATTCCGGAGTTACGGGTTGAAGAGAGCGATCATACAGCAAATTCCCATATAAACTGATATGATGTAATACATATTAAAATATATGCAACATTACTTGGATTTACGGGTCTAGACACCTATAAATAAATAAACGAAATTTGACTATGTTGGCCTCCTATGACGGTTCTTGATGCCTTCGAATTTTATTCAGATGAGACTATTGGTTCCGGAGTTATAGGTTCATTAGTGCTGTCACACAGGAATTTCACACAGGAAAATTACCAAACTCACATCAGTGTCTCGGAGATGGTTAGCTGATTTTCTCAGAAGAGGTCTCAAATGAATGGGATATCATCCCAATAAATAGCCATAAAATTTTGTACGGATCGGTTACATGGTTCCAGAAATATAGACAGAATCGTCCGGTCACATATGAAATTTCCTTAAAGCTGAAACAAAAAGTTCGTTTTCAAAAGGGGGACCACATGAAATTTCAAAAATCGAATTCGTATTTTTTATGCCAAATGTCTTTAAAATGCATGAAACGTCGATATTTGATGCTATATTACAATTTTTTTTTGACGAAGATTGACTTTTTTGGACTTTAACACATTTTTACCTTTCCCATATAGAAAGGTGCAATCCCTTTTAACATCTACAACCTAATCCCGGCCCGCCACATACCATTCGACTTAGTTCGTCGAGATCGGAAAATGTCTGTGTGTATGTGTTGGTATGTATGTATGAGTATGGGTGTATGTGGAAAAATAATGTCACCTCTATTTCTCAGAGAAGGCTGAGCCGATTTGCACAAACTTGGTCTCAAATGAAAGTTGCCTTTGAACCTTCCTTTCGGCTGCTATTTTATTGATTGGACATCTAGATCCGGGTGAAAGAGTGCGGTCGCACAGCAAATTACCATATAAACTGATATCACCATGGTATCAAAATGATGTAAAACTTATTAAAATGAGTGCAAAATTACTTGGATTTGCCAGTCTAGATCAATAATGACTAACCAAAGCACATTAGCTACCTACCACGGTTCTAGATTCCATATAAACAGGAACTGAAAAATGCTCAAAGGAGGCAAAATTTCAAAATCAAATTTGTATTTTTGATGCCAATTGTCTTTAAATTGCATGAAACGTCGAGATTTGAAGCAATTTCCAAAACAAAATATTTTTGACCAAAATTGACTTTTTTTTACTTTTTCATATAGAATGGTTACGCAATCACTCTGAACATCGACAACCTAATCCCGGTCACGACCAATTTTTTTGTTGACTAATATAGGTTTTCTGTTTTTTAACAGAGGCGTAGCTAGGGGTATGTGGTGAGGGGTAACTCCCCATCCAACCATTACACACCAACCTTCCCTAACTCCCCCCATCATTTAACCTCACATCAAGCCCCTCCCCCTTCAAGTCACCCAACAGATCCCCCTCAAACGACCACCCAGCCACCCTCTTCAGATCCCTCTCTCAATCACTTTCACCCAATAGGCATACCAAGATAAGCTGGGGGTGGTTCCGTTATGGGTTAAATTTCACACACCTTTCCGCATGGTAAAATTAGTTAGCACAAAAACAACATTGACCTAATGCTACTTAAGCTAGTTAAATAAATCCAGAATAAAATTTCCTAGTTGGTCTGAAATTTCGATTTTGAAATGAACACATTCCGTAATACGCAAAAACTGCGCTTAATAAAAAAACTGGATTGAAATGATTTTGCGTTTGAAACTATTTTAAAATTGAAATTGATTTAAAATTTCTTAACAAGAACAACATTTTTGGCGGGGTCCGGACAACCCGGATCCTCCTCCTGGATCCGCTGCTGGTTTCAAGCGTTCCAGCGTCGACACATAGCATCTAATGTTCGTGGCTGTCAATCCATTGTATGTATGTGCAAATCGTACTTAATATGTTATAGACATTTCCACCATTACATTGAACATAACCAGCAATGGAATCGAAGTTTGGACAAATGAGAAAAGCACAATTACACCACTTGGTGGATTAAAACAGGTTATTTTCGAGCAACTACTTTCATTTTTTTTGCTATATGAGGGCTATTACCTCGCTGCATTGATCACTAACCTGTTCATAAGCTCGCCGAACTCCTTCAGAGAAGGATTCTCGAACTCCACTCCACTGGAAAAGGAGTCGCCCATCAGTTCAGCCCGTGACGAGTGTTGAAGTGATGCCGGAAGAGCCTGGGTGCTTTACTCCCGAAGAAATTATGAACCCTACTGAAGAAGCTTATAACTTTTACCCAGTGGCGGATCCAGGGGGAAGGTTCTGCAGTTTTTTACTTGCTGCGACATTTTAAATTAGCTTCTATGTTTATTTGTTCTAAACTCAAAATCACTCCGAACTAGTTTCGACCACCAAAACTGATTTTAATTATATGAGATTATTACATATTACGTATTGTACAATGAACATTTCAAAATCAAAATTTCGGACCTTTTTTTGGTCCCGCGCCTGCAATAAATGAATATGTTACTATGTTTTAATTGCCGCAAGGTTCTACTGTATCGATTTTGTTGGCTATTTTCGGCAAATTTGAGGCTAAGAGAAACGAAAGCAATGAAATTGAAAGACGGATAGGTATTTTAGAGCGAATCAGTTATAAACTTAGAACGGAAAACTAGAACTAGGCAGGCTCATATGGGCATGATCGAAAGGAAATGTGAAGAATACTTTGCCTTCTGCAGAGTAGGAGTTGGGCGTTTCACCCAAGTCTACCGCATGGTCTATGGTAGAACATAACTCATCATCATGTTTTACCAGCCGGCGTCGGCGGTAAAACATGATGATGAGTTATGTTCTACCATAGACCATGCGGTAGACTTGGGTGAAACGCCCAACTCCTACTCTGCAGAAGGCAAAGAATTCTCCACATTTCCTTTCGATCATGCCCATATGAGCCTGCCTAGTTCTAGTTTTCCGTTCTAAGTTTATAACTGATTCGCTCTAGAATACCTATCCGTCTTTCAATTTCATTGCTTTCGTTTCTCTTAGCCTCAAATTTGCCGAAAATAGCCAACAAAATCGATACAATAAATGAATATGCAACAGTAAACAGCCGGCGTCGGCGGTAAAACATGATGATGAGTTATGTTCTACCATAGACCATGCGGTAGACTTGGGTGAAACGCCCAACTCCTACTCTGCAGAAGGCAAAGAATTCTCCACATTTCCTTTCGATCATGCCCATATGAGCCTGCCTAGTTCTAGTTTTCCGTTCTAAGTTTATAACTGATTCGCTCTAGAATACCTATCCGTCTTTCAATTTCATTGCTTTCGTTTCTCTTAGCCTCAAATTTGCCGAAAATAGCCAACAAAATCGATACAATAAATGAATATGCAACAGTCAATCAGCAGCGCCCTGATTAAAAAGTTACGAATGTGCTTGGAAAAATGGAAATTTTTTTCACGCTTTTGGATTTACATCAGACCAAAAAGTTTCGTTTTGAACAGCCTCCTCGCAACCCTATACCAACATATGGATTTATAGCTATAAATCCCCAAACAAAGAATTTTGTTCGGCGCTTTGCACAATATTGAAGCATTCCATGCGACGTTTTGCATCTTGCGGGATGATTAGATACCATATCATTCAGAAAATCGGCACTTAGTAACCAAATACAGCTTTTAATGATTTGATCCAAAAGTATTGTTTTGATTTTCATGGCAGTGATGCTAGCTGGGTTTTGTCATTAAGTCTACTCCTGCAAACAGAAAAACTCATCCGACAAACAACTCTTGTTAGTCCGATTTGTTTGATGTTGGATCGAATCAACAATATTATCGGACGTCTGGTCAGAAACGTCTCATGGATTGCCTAATTATGATTTGCGTGTGCAGATGCAGCCCAAGGGTGAATCGTGTGCTTTATCCAACTATACGACAATACTGGCTCTGTGCTGGGAAATGAGGCATACGTCAACATTCGCAAGTATGCATGCAAGAGGCGTTTCACGTGCAATGTTTTATCCCGGTATTGTTGCATGCACGAAAATAAAGATAAATTCTTTTCAACATAGCCGTTTTATTTCGCGAAAACATGGTTGTTAGACCAAAGCTATGATAGTTTTTCATTTAGGAATGGCGCGATAGACTTATAGTTGACGAACGAATTTATTTTGTTCAAACCATACAAGATGGGATAAAAACAACAATCGAAACAAAAATCAAAGACAAAATTCTCGAGCTTCTCCACGAAAAAAACTGTTTTAATAAACAATTCAAAACACATGCCACGGACCGCGTCGTCGCAGACACTCTGGAAATCGATATCAAACGAGTGGTGCCCTACTCCCATCATCCCTCCCGTGGCAAAGTAAAGAATTTATCTTGTCCCGGCGCAAAGGAATCCGTCATTGCCATTGTCGCAGATTTATATTGCGACGGTCGATCCAAAGCAAACACGGCCAACGGCTATGACAACATGTTGACGGGGCTACATTTTATGATTTATTGCTGTCTAAGCGACATTCACACGGCAGCAGCACACTTCCCACCTGGTCCCCACTCACAACGCACAACTAGAATATATGGTTCGTTCCGGCGGTAAACCGTCTCCCTTCTGATCGATTCTGGATTCGCAGCCACTGCCGAGTGTGAGATGGACTGTGTAAAACAAAGCCAAGTACAAACTTCGATTTTTCACACAAACATCGGTTGTGATTGTGAATCAGAATTACAAAATACCTACCAACCTGCCTATCCAGTTGACTCTTGGTGACGCGGTTGAACTTCCAGTTACAGTAACAGATATATAGAGGTACATCAGACAGTACTTGCAGAGATAAAGAGTAATCATACTTCAAAATGCACGTTCCAACTGACGACAGCCGACACACGTGGATGGTTGTTGAATTTCAATGTCTTCCCTTTTCCCCGAACAGTCGTAAGAATGATGGTGATTCTTTTACAAAAAATGCTCAAAATAGCAAACGATTTCATCACAGTGTTTTCATAATGTTACATTTTTTTTGCTAAATTATGATAAGTGTTTGTCACAATACCTACGTTATTATTTGCTAATTGATTTGTTTCCATTTTCGACTACGAACTTTACCGCCACATGTTAAGGAATCAGAAAATCAACATGAGATTATCACTAATGGCTACATAATAGGCGTACTATTCGATTGGTTTATGAATATGCTACACTACCGCTATACGCATAACTGTCCCATGTGCTCTGGGATTCCGTATACACCTAGGACAATTATGCGTGTAGAGGGGCAGTACAGAAAATACCCAGAAACATCAAAGATCAGCTTATCCTTACAGTTTCCATCTCAGCGACTAGTGCGATGTCAAGTATCGCAGAATTAGCTAATTAGGTAATTAACGTGGAAGCTGAGCTCGAGTATCTTGATTCGCTGGAATTTTCCGCTGCTGGCATTTGCCTATTTTCCGCGAAGATATTTTCCAACCGCTTAGACTTTCACCACACCATGCCAAAAGGCTAATTTTCATTTAGCTTTCATCCAACCAGTATTGCTCTTAAAGCTCGTATAGCTTGCAGGAATCCGAGTTATTTAATATTTGCGAGAATTTCTATTTTAATTTTGCAACGCATCGATGGGTGTGAGCAGCTTCGATGCACGTTTCGCGCGCCATGAGGACTGCAAAAGGTACAAAATAGTAATACATTAATATATACGTATGTGGTGAGATCACCTGCTTCGCTCAGCGTAATATTTTAGACGGAAATGTTACTTTAGAATTAAAGCCTCCACTACCGAGGAAAACTAAGGAAACTTTTTATGAGGGATGTACATTTATATATCTGCGAACTTTTCTCAGATTTATTCTCACTGCGTTAATTTTTAATTTGTTTACTTCTTAAACAGGCCGAGCTAAATGTTGCATTTTTCCATTTTTGCCCTTCTCATAAAGAAAGGATATGGGTCATTCCACGCGAAGTGATCAAAAAAAGATGCAAACTTGAAATCGACCTTCACGGATTTGAACAAAATTTGGAGGAATTGTTCATCTAGGGCCTATATATAAAAACCCAAATTTTTGTGTCAATTGAACCACCCCTCGGGTCATGGGAGCACCCCCCGTTTTGGAAAATTGCCAAAACCCTTGATTTTATTTTGATCATATCTCCGGTTCTATTTACTCTAGAATCAAACCACAAGATGGCTTTTGAAGAAAATTGTTCAAGGAGTCTAGAAAAAATATTATTTTTTGCCGACAGTGCTGCCAACTATGTAATTTTTTCAGTTAAATATTAAAAGTTAATTTTTCTCTCAATACATATATTTTAATTTTGGAAATTTTAATGCCATCGCTTTCCTCAGACATTTTTACATAAAAAATACTTATCGTCCCAATATAATATAAGCGCATCCTGAGATATACCGTTTTGAAGGGAAAAACTCCGTTTTTCTCATATAAAAATCCATTTTTATTGACCAAAATTGAGAAAATCTTCAAACGGTCATAAAAATCGTCCCTGATCTGCTAGAAGCAAACCAAATACGTAGTTTTTCATCATTTCTCGTCTACTTCACGAAAAATTATGTTTGAACTCAGAATACTCAAGTTGGTTTTTTAGTGTTGTGCGCTTGCGATTTTATATGAGAAATTGCGGTTTTTTCTCTTCAAAACGATGTATCTCAGGATGCGCTTATATTATATTGGAATGATAAGTGTTTTTTATGTAAAAATGTCTGAGGAACGCGATGGAATTAAAATTTTCAAAATTAAAATATATGTATTGAGAGAAAAATTAACTTTTAATATTTAACTGAAAAAATCACGTAGTTGGCATCACTACCGGCAAAAAATAATATTTTTTCTAGATCCCTTGAACAATTTTCTTCAAAAGCTTTCTTGTGGTTTGATTCTAAGATAAATAGAACCGGATAAATGATCAAAAGAAAATCAAGGGTTTTGGCAATTTGCCAAAACGGGGGGTGCTCCCATGACCCGAGGGGTGGTTCAATTGTCACAAAAATTTGGGTTTTTATATATTGGCTCCAGATTAACAATTCCTCCAAATTTTGTTCAAATCCGTGGAGGTCGATTACACGTGCCTTGATCACTTCGCATGGAATGACCCATATGCAATCACTCTGAAAACCGACTTTTTAACCGAGGCCCGGGGGGCCGAGTCTCATATACCATTCGACTAAGTTCGTCGAAATTGACAAATGTCTGTATGTGTGTGTGTGTGTATGTGTGTGTGTGTTTTCAAAACTCACTCACTTTTCTCAGAGATGGCTGAGCCGAATCGCTCAAACTTGATTTCAAATGAAAGGTATAACGCTCCCATATTTTTTGTCGATCGGACTTCCGGTTCCGGAGTTACGGGTTGAAGAGTGCGGTCACCCAGCAAATTCCCATATAAAATGGTAACACCATGTTGTCCAAATGTTGTAATATATACCAAAAAGGGTGCAAAATAACTCGGATTTGCGGGTCTAGATCACTAATGATCATTCTAAGCAACTTTGACCACATTGGCCACCTATGACGGTTCTTGATGCCACCAGGCACTTTCCAAGTTCGTAAGTTAATCTCACACCTTTTTCTTAGGGAATTCTTGACCGATTTTTATAAACTTGGTTTCAAATGAAAGATACAATACTCCCATGGACTGTTATTGAATTTCATTCGTACCTGACATTTGGTTCCGGAATTACAGGTTGTTTATTGCGACCACATAGGAATTTCCCATATAAACCGGTACAATTGTAATAATTCAAAGGTTAAAAATCCATTTCTATTTGCAAATCTAGATAACATCATTTCTATTTACAAGACTAGATCACTGATGGCCAATCAAAGATTCTTTGAATATAATATCCACTATCGACAGTTCCGAAATTTTGGGGTTCTGGACATATTCCAGAATTAGTCACATCGATTACTCGGTGATGACTGAACCGATTTTCATAAACCAAATCTCAAATGGTGGGTATAATATGCGGTTGGGTGTTGCATACTCCATTAGCCCCCTCTCAGCTTCCCCTCACACCATTTCTTTCTACATAATACCCCCCTCCGTCCCCTTCATCCGCCATATACATTTTTAGATAATTTTGTCCCATAGCCATATATTATAAGTGAATTTGGAGTCGCTCAGCTCAAATTTGACATAGAAAAGATCAGATCAATTCATCTTATAGTGATGAATTGATTTTGTCACACATTTTATGATAAAAGTTTTGCCAATAGTTGGTAATGAATACGAATGAGAACATAAATAAACTATCCGATTTCATTATCGTCAATTCGGTTCTTGCGGATTAGATTTCACCGTACTTTAGTGAACTGTAACTTTTTTTTACTACAAATTTAATATTAGATGAGAGAATCTATCGACATTCTTACTATTCTTACTATAACTTTCAGCTATCAACTTGGTATCGTTTGTTGGTTTTAATCGACGGTTTTATTAATTGTGTGTTTAGGCTACCCTCAATTCGGTTGATTTCTTAGCTGTATTTTCGATTTAGGTATAACACTTTTTACATTTTAACGACATTTAATTAGCTAGAGATTACTGGGTAGGGAAAGTTATGAAAATTTAGAGCCCTAGTACTCCAGACGCCTTTCTACTACTTATGCGCAAATTAATAAGTATTGAGGCCTCGTTAGCTTAGTGTCGACTATCAGAGATAGTACTTCATCAGCCTTTAACTTCGCAAATTGTGTAGCATAAGCACTCAAGTTAACTAGCAGAATTTTCATAATAACTTGCATCAATTTTAGACAATTCTAATATAGTGAAGATCCGTTTTTAACGCCCCTTTGGTGAGTTTTAGGCTGTAAAAACGGGGATGTTGACAAAATCGGGACATATATTTTTTTAGTACCTAGATATAGCTTCATAACCCTTTCCGATTATTTAGTATAAATTTCGCTTAATAGGGTCAGGCAGCGCAAAATTTAAAATAAAATTAAAATTTGAATTTTTTCATATTAAGGATCTCTAAGATAAGAAAAATATGCTCAAGAAAAAAATTTCTCGAATTCAACTTGGTTCGTCTACTAGAACTCATCAAACTAAATACCAACTATCAATTTTCATACGAGGCTGACAAAATCGTGGGCTGATAAAAGCGGGTCTTCACTATAATCTATCAATCGTACAATGTAATGGTACACGCACAACAATATGACAACAATGATCCATAAATACCTTCTCGTCTCATTGCGACTGTACTCTCCGCAAAATAGATCTTTGCCACACACGTCCATAGCGAACTAGTCCATTGTTCACATTGTTCTTTCAAAGTGATGTTCTTTGGGTGTTTGAAACAACTCGAATAATTAAAAATCCTATTCGATTTTGTTCTGTTTTCTTTCGTCCATTTCTAGACAGCCAGTTTATAAAAGGAGCAATTGAGTTATTTTAACTCTTCAATCGTTTCCTAATACACTAGTTATAACATTATTTATTACTTGTATGGACTTGTCAGCTTTCAGATTCGTCCAAATCTGAAAAAATCAGATCCGTTCAGATTTCGAAAATATACATATGTTAGTTAATTGTCAGCTAATATTTTTTGCTGAATTAATACTATCAATGTTAGAAGTACTATTCGAACAGCATCATCTTGAATATAACCAAACATGCTTACCATGTTCTTGAAAAAAATATTAACACAGCTAAACTAAAATGATGAGCAGTCAACCGTTTGGCGAAGCTACACCCTGAACAAAGATTTCACGAACAGTACTACTTTCATTAGTTGATACCTCAAATCAATCGACTTATCAAATACGTCATTACGAAACAAATCTACTCTGCAATACAGATATGAAGTTTGGTTTGGAAATATAAATGATTTTTGGCTTTCTTATATACATATTAGGAAATCACTTCAAAAATCGACCTGCAATTTGAGTCCCAGAGGGCCAAGCGTCACATATTATTCGATTCAAATCGTCGAGACCGCAAAATGTCTGTGGGTGCATGTGTGTATCGAATAAAGCCGCTCAATTCTCTCAGAGATGGCTGAACCGATTTGCACAAACTTAGTTTCAAATGAACCGTTCTAAGGCTCCCACAAGCTGCTATTGTATTTTTTGTTGATCCTACTTCCGGTTCCGTAATTATGGGCTGAAGACTGCAGCCACATAGCAAATTCCTATATAAACTTGCAACATGAAGATGTCCAAATGATGCAATACATATTGAAACGGATTTAACATTACTTGGATTAGTGGGCCTAGATCTCTAAAGACCAATCAAAGTAGTTTTGGCCATATTGGCCACCACTTAGGGGAGTGGAGATAGCGTAGTTGGTAAATTGATTGCCTTGTACGCAGCTCACCTGGGTTCAATTCCCAACCGCACATAGGGTTAGAGATTTCTCTAAAGAGATTTCTCCAACCCGACTAAGAGGTGAATGACCCCAGGGGTTAAAACCTTTATTAACAAAACAAAAAAATATTGGCCACCTATGACGGTTCTTGATACTCTCGGGTAACTATCAAAGTTCGTATGATAATATCACACCTATTTCTCAGCAAATTCGTAACTAATTTTTACAAACTTGTTTTCAAATGATAAATACAATACACCCATTGACTGCTATTGAATTTCATTCAGATCTGACTTTTGATTCCGGAGTTAGTACGGTTACATAGGAATTTAAACCGAACTGAGGTACTGGGCATATTCCAGAATTAAAGTCACATCGGATTCGGTGATGACTAAATCCATTTTCACCAACTAGGCCTCTCTCACATCCTCTTTTACAGGTATAATCCCTTTCCCCTCCCACTGCATTCCAAAATATGTTATACGAAGACAACATTTAATTCATGCTGATTTATCCACTTAAATATTATATTTTTTGTTCCAAGGACGTCATCGTCAACATGTTGCTCATCAGATTAGTGGGACTCGTGCCCTTGTAAATGTGTACTAGGGCATTGCAAAAAAAATTTTTTTTGATTCTCGAAGGCCCCCCCTCTCATATTGTGACAAATGTCAAAGCAAGCTCAGATGCCAAATTTCACATCATTTGGACAATTTTAAACGCCCGCCCACTTCGCTTGAAATGTTTTGAAATTGGTACTATGGGAAAATATGGAGGAAAAATACATTAAATGCTATAACTTTTGAAGTAGCAATCAGAAAATTACAATTTATACCTCTTTTGAAAGGAAACAATCTTACTATTTGAATGGAGATATTTTTGCTTCTGGGAAAATACGGGAAAGCGGGGTACTGGGTACCGATTTTGGCCCCAAGATCCACAATTTTTAATGATTTTTCTGCACCGTTATGCAAATCATACATATTTTGTAGTTTTTCTAATGTAAAAGATCTCAAAAATCGAACGGAGCCTTTTTGACCTTTGTCCGAATACGAGAAGTTGGGGTTAAATGGCCTTTTGTCATTCATATTAAACTTCATCATTTTCTCGTGAATATATGAGGCCTTTGAGAATTAAAAAAAAAAATTGCCATGCCCTAATGTGTACAAAGTGTAATAAGAATGTAATAGACATTTTCACAAATATATTAATTAATATATATATTGTCTTCGAATTAATAAATTTTCGTACAGACTGAAATACTATACTAACTTAAACCTATTTTGAATTTGAACATTTCTCTACTTAAGTTGAAGTCAAAATAATGAAAAACACTATTGAAGAGCTGACAGCAAACATCTACCGGGTTATTCTGGCCGTACTGCGTGCGATGAGTAGAGCGCCGAAAGAAGTCCATTCTCCGCAGAGACCTACCAGGAACGTTGAAGTCCAGCTTGGCGAGAAGCAGAGGGCAGTCAATGTTGTCAGCGAGAAGATCGAAAACAAAAAGTCGCTGCAGAAAAACTCTCCTGTTTCGTAGCGTAGGCAGGTTGATAAGAGCACAACGATGCTCATACGGTGGTAGTTCAAATCGATTTCGCCAGGGAAGCCGTCGAAGGGCATACCGGACGAAGCTCTTTTGCACACGTTCTATGCGATTAATGTGTACGGTGTGATACGGGGCCCAAACGATAACTCCATACTCTAGAATGCTGCGTACCAGACTGATGTACAGTGCCTTCAGGCAGTAGACGTCGTTGAAATCTTGGGTGTTTCGTTTGATGAGTCCTAGTACTGCAAAGGCTTTAGCAGTAACTGCATTGAAGTGTTCGATGAAACGTAGCTTACGGTCAAGTATAACACCAAGGTCCTTGATTGATGAAACTCGTTTTACTGGGGCAGCGCTCACTGCATACTCAAACGTAATTGGCGAGAGTATTCGTGTGAATGTGATTATGTTGCATTTCTGAATGTTTATAGTCATTCCGTTTCTATCACACCAACTCATGATCCTATCTATGTCCATCTGAAGTGCACAACAATCTACCAGAGTTGTTATGATGCGATAAATTTTCAGATCATCTGCGTACATCACCTTACACGATGTCAATTCGCAGCAAATGTCATTCACAAAGAGCACGAAGAGAAGAGGTCCAAGGTGACTCCCTTGAGGTACACCCGATGTGATGTCGAATGGGTCTGAAAGTACAGTTCCAAGTCGCACAGATGCACTGCGGTTTGTAAGGTACGAGAAGATCCAATTGGTCAGCCAGTCCGGAAATCCAATTCGCCTCAACTTTTCAACAGCTAGCTGATGAGGAAGGCGATCGAAGGCTTTGGAGAAATCTACATACACTGCATCAATTTGTTGTCGTTTCTCTAATTTATCAATCAGCGTTGACACATAGCTCATTAAGTTCGTCGTTGTTGAGCGCTTTCTAACAAACCCATGCTGATCTGTAGTGATGATGTGTTTTACTGCAGGGTAGAGAATATCTAACAGCATACTTTCAAAAACTTTTGGGAGGCAGCTCAGGATTGAAATTCCCCTGTAATTTATGACGTCATGGACGTTACCGGCTTTATGAATTGGTGTTATTAAAGCCTCCTTCCACTTGGCGGGAAAAATACTTTCACCGAGAGAGCGATTGAAAAGCATGGATATCGGTACAGCTAACGATGAAGAGCATTCCTTGACGAAACATGGTTGTATTCCGTCCGATCCTGGTCCCTTTGAGCCGTCAACACCACGTAGATTGGTGTACACTTCCCGTTCGGTGAAAGATGTTACAGGCAAATTCAAGGAGAACGTAGGCAGACTACTCAGGTACGATTCAGACAAAGGTGGTGGGTTATTACTTAGCACACTTTGAAAGAAAGACGAGAATAGATTTGCTGACTCCGTAGGTGTCGTTGAGGTCCTGTCACGGTAGTTCACGTTTTCAGGAAAACCACGGGTGGATGTTTTGTTCCGCAAATAAGCCCAAAATTGCTTCGGCTCGTCCTTCATGTTACTCTCGAGTCGTGAAACGTATGATCGAAAGCAAGATGCATTCAATGATTGAAATTGTCGCTCTAAATCTCGCACAAACGATTTATCATCTTCACCTCTTTTCCGGAAAAATCGTTTACGAGCCTTCCTTAACCGGTTTCGCAGATTGCGCAGCTCATCGTTCCACCAGGGGCGTTTATTTGTGAAACGGCGCTTTCGTCTTCTCAGAGGCACGTGTTG
The DNA here is from genome assembly GCF_030247195.1 of Topomyia yanbarensis. Lineage (NCBI taxonomy): Eukaryota > Metazoa > Arthropoda > Insecta > Diptera > Culicidae > Topomyia > Topomyia yanbarensis. Next base: position 108,503,361 of record NC_080672.1, on the reverse strand, counting down.
TTGAAAAATTAAGTCCAATTCGCGATAAAACCTGTCCACAGCCTCGTCGAGAGTACCCAGTGATAATATTTCAATCCAATTGATGTTTGAAATTCTCGCATTTAGCTCGTCATAATCGCATTGATTGAAATCATACCACACATCTACATCGTCAATCACTGGAGAACCGTAAAGAGTCTCAATGGTCAAAACAAACGGATGATGATGACGATCCAATTTCATTAGCGGTACGGGTGGTTCTATGATTTCAAAATCACTGGCCCTACTTACAAAGGCTAAATCAAGTAATCTTCCATTGTCATTCGTCAGGTAGTTTACTTGTTGTAAACCAGAAGCGATCATAGTTTCGACTAACAATAGCTCGTGCTCAGAGGATGCATTATTAGGGATAAAGCATCCGATTTCGTCATCAAAACTCCAGCGTAGCAACGGTAAATTATAATCACCAAGAACAACAACCCTAGTGCGATCATCAATGTGATTGAGCAGCTTATCCACACAGGCGGCATGCTGCTCATATAAAGCGAGCTCGGAATTTGGTGGTAGGTAGATCACACAAATAACGATAGATACGGTCCCACATGTGACTCGAACGGCAATCTGCTCTAGAGACTCAGCCCCATCGATAGCTACAATATTGCTTCGATTGTTTTTCTTTATGCCTATCAAAACACCACCACCACGGCTGTGCCGGCTTGTGGAAGAATTTCGATCACAACGATATATTGCATACTCATCGGTCAGCTCAGTATTAAGTATATTGTCGTTGAGCCATGTTTCGGTAAACACCACAACGTCATAATCAGTAGTCGAAAGGGCTCCGAAAAGTTACCGGGTCTTTGACCGGAGACCTCTTTTGTTCTGATAAAAGATTGTGAATGGACGTTTTGTTTCGTTATCGGTAGTCGGGTCGGATTCAGAGCTCTGTGATTTTAATTGCGAGTGTACCATCTGATTAGTGTTAGCGATTGGCGAGATACATGCAGTGAGCGGGGTAGTGCTGATTGTTGTTGTTATTTCATATCTGCTGTTGTGATTGAAACCGAAACGTAGATCGCGTGTGAAAATCAAACTCACGGAAGATTATTCCCTTCTGCCAGGAGGATTTTAACAGGGAGACCGTTTTCAGCTGTAATCCAACTCCGACTTTGAACGACACGAAGGAAAGTTCTTCAAGATTTTTGCCCTTGGGAACTAACTTACGGACGTCAACAGTCTCGCTGGTGTTGAGGTTTTGCTGCACTAAATTTCGTATGTCTTCCTCTGTAGCCTTCGTGTCAAAACCAGACAGGTAAAGCCAAAACAATTCTTCGCCTGATTTTTTTACTGCCAGTGGAATTTTCACGTTGGAATCGATGTCTTTGGTGCCTTCATTAACGTTAGGAGAGGACTGATCGCAATCGCCGTCCAAGCGGGGACGTTTTCGGAAGCTGCTGGAGCTACCCTTACGGCCGATTTTTTCGTTTAGCACGGCTGGAATGTGCTGCAAAATTTTATTTATTTTTGCGCTATTCTGCTCCATCTCATTCCTAAGCTCCAACAGTGCCTTATTGTGTTCAACACTAATGGCGTCCATGGCATTGTTGGTTGATGAGATGGTTTGCCGGAAAGTAGCATTTTGCATCATTTTCGAACAGGCATTGCACATCCAGAATAGGTTGGAAGATTTTGCGATTGAATCACGTATGACAGTAGATTGTTTTACACACTTTAGATGGAATGAAGATGTACAAAATCCGCTGCATACGATTTCATCTGATTTATCTAATTCGCAAGTGCAAGCAAAACAAACCGAAGAGGCATCCATTGTTTGAACTTACTCAGGAAGAAGCAGAAATATATTTTCGTTGAATTCGTTTAATTTGCGGCTCGGGATAAGTGTAGGGGAATTATGGTTAAAACCGACACCTTAAGATTAACAATTTTTCTAAGTTGCCACAAAACCAATAAAATTATAGTTTGTATGCAGAATTCTTCTTCAGAAAATTCTTAACAAGACTTAATTTTTTCAGCGCTTCAAAAAATTAATTTCATTAAAAATAATTGGTTGTAAAACTTGGAAAACAAAGTGACTTTTTGTAGGCACTGCGGGTAAAACCGTCACCCCATAGGGGTAAGATCGACACCCCCTTTAATTTATTTTCTCTCCACTTTATTAAATTTTTTTATCTTTATTAAAAATGAGATATATGCGTGATTAATAAAGTGTGAGTATGTATGATGCAAATATATGCTTTTTATTGCTTCATCGTGTAGTGAGGGGAAGAAAGTTCGAAAGCGTAGTACTATAAATAAGAGTATTTTATGCTATAGGATTATTTATTGATATGAGTATTTCCAAATAATCCTTGCGCAAATCATTGCAACCACCAGTGTCATTTTATTTCGTAAAAGAAGATTTGCAAGCGTTCTACGTTCTGCTAATTGGATTCATTCACTTATAAGTGACACACACACTTCTTAGTAAAACTATCTGTTTTAGATTTGATTTTCCGGACTCTGATCATCAACGATCTATTGGGGTATACATAAGATCATTGTCTCATTGTGATAAAGTTCGTCTATGACAAACCAAGAGAACACTAGAAATTCGGTTTGAGGAGCTTTTTGCAGAAATAGCAAAAGCTTCGATAGAATCAGATAAGCAAAAATTCCAATTTTTGATTTTTAAAGGGACTTACAAAAAATAAACACAATAAAAGTATTTCTGTGTATTTCTGCTAATACTATAGTGTTCTAATAGGCTAATTGAAGTGTCACAAAGATCCCCAGTATTTTAAAATGAATCGCAAGTATACACAACCATCTTAACAGCGTGTCGGTTTTACCCTAACCACAGGGTGTTGGTTTTACCCCAACAGCGCACATTTTTTTATAAAAGCAATTAAGAATATTGAATTTCTCAAACTCGTCTTCAATACACCTAGTTGATCATAGGACAGACCGATAATAATAGGTACTGAAAAATGTGGTGATTTGAAAAGCTTTTGTTCGGTTAAAACCTTAAAATCTACCAACGAAATTTAACATCCAGACGAGTATGAACGCTGCTGTCGTATGTTTTGTTTATTTTTATGACATTCGTCATACTAACGTAAATCCAATTTTTCTTTAAATGCTCTGAACAAACGTACTAATAATAATGTATCATTATGAAATGAATAAAAATTTGATTTCTAGGAAAGGTTGTGGGGTGTCGGTTTTACCCACAGTGTCGGTTTTTCCCACAATTCCCCTACTCCAGATGTGACGGACGTAGTACAGGTTGAGGCGTAGGATTAAAACGTCGAACGTAGTGAAACCGGTTTAAAACACAGAAAAACACTGATTAGAACACGGGTAAGTTACACAGTCAACAATATTATTTACCTTGAACGTTGTATTGAATATAACTTGCTATTGGATAAATGAGAAAGGCACAATTACACCATTAGGTGGATTAAAACAGGTTTTTATTATTGTGATTTATAGATAAAATTGGCTTGTGGCATGTTAATAACAAAAATTTTATAACAAATAAGATTATGTAGTCTACAAATATTTCGCCGCCTTAGAAAATATATGAAATTTATCAGACGAAGTGGTCAAAAAAGGTTTCAAAGCCCGTATTTTTCTAGGAATATACCAATCTGATATATTTACGCTAAAAAGCCATAGAGGATGAAAAGCAATAATTTTGTAACATAATTATTTTTTCCGTTTGCAAGAATATTCCGGTAAAGAGTGGTAAATTCCTAGTAAAATACTGTTTAATAACATTTTTGTACCTCTTTGACGTTTTCGTATTTATTTTTTTCCAATGAAATACTTTCAGAATAATAGTTTTTTAAGTTAAATTACAAACTATTGTAATTTATATGGTTTATATTTATATTTCAAATATTTATATTTATATTTCAAATATTGTGCCAAATTGTTTATTTCTCGTATCCATATAACCTGTAATATTAATCAAGATGAATGATAATCCCAAAAGACACCATCGAAAATTATTTCTATAGACTATCCTCCGGGCCTCGGTTAAAAAGTCGATTTTTACAGTGATTGCATAGCCTTTCTTTATATGAGAAAGGCAAAAAGAAACATTTTTGAAGTTTTTTAAGCAATAACTTCATACAAGTTTTTAAATTTCAACTGACATACAAAACTGTAAATTTATCACAGATTATGATTCTAAGTATCATTTAAAATCAAAATTCATTTAACAAAAATATTTCAAAATGCGATAGTTGTCGAAATATTTGGAATTTTGCTCCAACAAAAACAATTAATTCGTGACATTATACCCATTTAAAAGTCATTCGGATTTCACAATCATAAAATGTCAACCATCTAGTGTTTATCGTTTTTTAAAGATGTAAAAGAAACTTTTTCAGTGTACTTGGATCATGGAGAAGCTTTCCATAAAAAAGTTTTCCTGACAACCTCTATTTTTACAATTCATGCTGTTGGCAGCCAAAAATACAGTAACTTTTAAAAAGGGCATAATTTCACGAATTAATTATTTTTGTTGGAGCAAAATGCCTAATATCCAGACAAGTATCGCGTTTTGGAAGATTTAAACAAAAAAATGAAAGTAATGCACACAGAAAATAGCTCTTGTAGCAAAATATTTCAGTTGCCAGAGAAAATCGTGAAGATTCATAAACCGAACACAGCTGCAAAGTTTCGTTCGAATGGACAATGGTAATATTTTACGGTCGGCCGGTTTCTCATGGAATCACTTAGTAGTTACAACATATTGATAGGGAGAATGGTTCGTTTGCATCTCTGAAAGTTACATAACCCAAACGTTAAAATCAGTTTTGAGGAGAAACAACGGTCGAACCATTATTCTCGCTACGTATCGCTATTTTTCCCGAATTACCAGAGACTGATTTCAGTCAATATTGAGGGCCCTAGGTTTAAACTAGATGTTTCTACAAATTTGTTTAAACATTCTATCGTTAACTGAAATTTTCCACACGAGAATTCCAACTTATCGCGAAAATTGTGATAATACACTTGAACATGTTTTGCTTAAATTTTTAGATTTTTCCACATTCATTCGATAATACTGACAAATTTGCATCTGCTACTATCTAAGGATACGCCTTTTAATGTGTCATATTAATCATCTTCGTTCAAACACGTTTTTTAAAAAATATTGAACATGCTTTTGATAAAACAATTATATTATTAAGCTCCTAAAAAGTTTGTTGATAGTTTCTCTCTCATTATTAATTGCGAAGTATTCATTACAAGATGAGATCCCAACTGAGAATCTTTGACATTTCTCATTATTAGAGGAATACCCTCAATTTTTGCCTTAGTATCGCAAAAGCGAATTTCACAGACCTTTTTCATATTTTTTAATTTTTTTAAATTTTGTTAAAATTGTAAAAAAGCTGTACTGACCGTTCCTAAGAAGACATGTTGTTCATATGTTTTCAAATATCTCGGAGAAATCAGAACATTCTTGCCCAACCCTTACATCAATATCATCAACATATTTTTGATCCGTTTATTTAGTCCCCTACCCATGTAACGCTGCAGATTTATGAAGAAAGATCTTTATCATGAAGCTATTTGATGCCATATATTGAAATAGTCGTATCTTCAAAATTTCGCAACCACAGCAAAGGAGGGTTTATTCGCATTTCATCTAATCACTGCCTGCTGGTTTCGACGGAGTCCTGACTTTGGCTGGCATATGAAAACATTAAAATTTATATTAAATCCAAATGGGCGGAGTTGAACCGTGTGCAGCCGCCTACTCCTTTACAAACGGTTGCTTTGGTTCATATTAGTTTTCTCCTTTCACTACACATCTTTTTTGCAATATCAAATCAACATTCCTTCCCTTTTTTAGGTTTCATTCTAGCACGTGTATTTTGCATAATGAAAATTACCCAACCACTCATCTCGGACGGTTGCATCTCTGCTACCTCCGAATCGAGCTCCCCCGCTATTTGGGCTTGTGCAATGAGCTGTGAGATTTACAAATAGGAAAAAAAAATCTACTTTGTAGCCGATGGCTCAGCAAAAAGAAACCACAAGCGATTTATTAATTTCCATATTTGCATTCATGATTGGCACATGAAATGGAGGAGGATGAGTGCTGTGCAAATCAGACGGACAGTAGGAATTCATCCTTCACAACTACTCACGGGTTTTCTACCTTCGGTCGTAAAAAAACGAATTTCCATCGCACATCTCGCTGATCAAAGAGGAATAATTTGATAAATTTCTAGAAAGGCGAAAATCAACGAAACAAGATTCGTATTGCATCCACCTAGCAGTGATAATTCCACAGTAAATTAGATGGAAGAACTATTTGCATGAGGTTTGTCGAAAACGAAATGCATGATTTTTCAAAAAAAAACTGTAGTAATAATGGTAATTATTCTATTTGCGTGTTGTTTTCAAGCGGATAAAAAAATAAATAAGAAACATGTTTGAGTTGCACGATACGAGCATTTTAGCTGGAAGCACTTAAAATTTAAAAAAATAGCGAAAAATTTTGCAAACGCCCGTTTTCTTAGTTTTTTAGAAATATAGGTGGAACAGACCACTTTTTGCTTCGGCTTTATGTCTCGAACAGTTATATTTGGAAGCCCAAGAGAAAAATATTAACCTTTCCTGAGTAACCAATGAGCACTATAACGTAGCCTTAATCTGCTTTTAACCGCATTTAGGACGGTCTTAAAGGACCGGTAAACCCAATTAAGTTATATATGGGTCAATCCATGCGAAGTGATCAAGGCACCTGTAATCGACCTTCACGGATTTGAACCAAATTTGGAGGAATTTTTCATCTAGGGCCAATATAGAAAAACCCAAATTTTTGTGACAATTGAACCACCCTTCCGGTCATGGGAGAACCCCCCGTTTTGGCAAATTGCCAAAATCCTTGATTTTCTTTTGATCATATCTCGGGTTCTATTTACTCTAAATTCAAACCGCAAGTTGGCTTTTGAAGAAAATTGTTCAAGCAGTTTAGCAAGAATATTATTTATTGCCAGCAGTGATGCCAACTATGCGATTTTTTTAGTTAAATATTAAAAGTTAATTTTTCTCTCAATACATATATTTTAATTTTGAAAATTTTAATGCCATCGCGTTCCTCAGACATTTTTACATTAAAAACACTTATCATCTCAATATAATATGAGCACAACCTGAGATACACCGTTTTGAAGAGAAAAAACCGCAATTTTTCATATAAAATCGCAAGCGCACAACACTAAAAAAACCAACTTGAGTATTCTGAGTTCAAACATAATTTTTCGTGAAGTAGACGAGAAATGATGAAAAATTACGTTTTTGGTTTACTTCTAGCAGATCAGGGTCGATTTTTATGACAGTTTGAAGTTTTTCTCAATTTTGGCCAATAACAATGGATTTTTATATGAGAAAATGGGAGTTTTCCCCTTCAAAACGGTATATCTCAGGATGCGCTCTTATTATATTGAGATGATAAGTGTTTTTTATGTAAAAATGTCTGAGGAACGCGATGGCATTAAAATTTTCAAAATTAAAATATACGTATTGAGAGAAAAATTAGCTTTTAATATTTAACTGAAAAAACCGCATAGTTGACAGCACTGCCGGCAAAAAATTATATTTTTTCTAGACTCATTGAACAATTTTCTTCAAAAGCCAACTTGCGGTTTAATTCTAGAGTAAATAGAACCCGAGATATGATCAAAAGAAAATCAAAGGTTTTGGCAATTAGCCAAAACGGGGGGTGCTACGATGACCCGAGGGGTGGTTCAATTGACATGAAAATTTGGATTTTTATATATTGGCCCTAAATGAACAATTCCTCCAAATTTGGTTCAAATCCGTGAAGGTCGATTTCAAGTTTGCATCTTTTTTTGATCACTTCGCGTGGAATGACCCATATTGATGATATAATGGCAGAAATATCGAAATATTGTGCTATTACTGTGCAGAGATTGACAGCCAGCTTCCTGTATTACCTGTAAAGAAATGTCAAATTTGAAAGCCTGATATCGGTACTACTCATGCTATTAGCCAGCTTGATGATCAAAAAGGAAGAATTTTAAAATACTGTTTGGAAGTGACTTCCTTCTAATGCATTGTAAATAATTTTTAAACCCTCCGGAAGACGCGCAAATGGGCCACTGAACGAGCAGCCCCTAGTGCGCCAAGACGATTTCGCTAGATTTTCAGAGCAGCGTGCACTCAGTGCACTTAACGCGATATGAATACTGTTTTATGACAATTACGGCCTTCGCGGTAAGTGCTCTGCTTTTGATATGTCGAATATAATTCTCAGGATTACATTTGCATTATATCGGCTTTAAATTTCCTCTATACTAGCACTAAATGTATATCTAAAGCATACGTGCTTTAAAGATTCTTAATGCATGTATCGTTATAATCAGAGATGACGCTTGTATAGAGGTGCGCGAAAACTAAAACCAAAAGTCCCAATTGCACCCAAAATAACGGTTCCATTCGAGTAATGTAAACAAAGATGATACATTCATGAAGTAAATCATGTGGACTGTGGAAGTTGAAATTAAAACAAATACATTTAATTATGTTTACGAGTGAAAAAACGGCGTATATACACTTACTAAAATACGAGTAAAATCTGTTAAAATATAAGGATTTGGTTTTAAACAAATTTAAAATTACAAAGCCCCTGATCGTCTTTCAAGTTTGTTCTCCCAAGTTTTTGCTGATGGATGCAAAGTCTGAACATAATCGAGAGTTTTTGTTACACTTTTTAACGACCTATTTTTTCAAAACGCGCATTTCAATGGCATTTTCCTTTTAACACAAAACAATGTAATCCAAACCAAAGTATTTATTTAGGCTCACTCGGAAAGCATTCATTCAAATTAGAAATCAGCCGAAATTTACACACAATCGCTGGATGCAAAAACTAGCAGCAAACGAAGACTGCACATCAAAAAGACTGGCAACTCTGTCCTGAATCTTGAGACAGTAACATCAACGCCACTTGCGGGTAAAGGTAGTACTTCCCATAGTGATGCACACACATATACACTTTTACATTAAGCTTCCTACCTTCCTCCAATAGAGGCGCTGTAACCTTTGTCGCTCATGGTTTGTATGGGGAAAAGAAAGAGATGTCAGTCTTCTTAATATGTAGTCTTCGAGACAAAATAGTTTAGTAAACCGTGTAGCCAGATTTGATTTTATTCTCTTCGAGTTTCTTAATATTTACCATCGACTTTGGTTATAACAGATTTATATACATATATAGAGCTGGCCGTAACGCTACAAATATAGAGCTTCATTGCATTGTAAATGGGTTTGTACTGCAATATTTATGCAAAACTATAGCCAATATTGTGCAATGACTTATTGCTTATGGTTCGTTGGGTCTGGTAACTTTGGTTGGGGTACCATGAATCTCATCTGCCTATAATTTATAGGAGCAATTCAAATAGAAGAACAGACAAACGAAGCTTACCGAACAAGATGTAATTAGGTAAAGCACTGCACAGTGGACCGGGAACAAATATCAGCAAGACAAAACCTTTAGCACTTTGGGTCTACATTTTTTTTAGTTGATGTGTTCAGCAAAGTATCTCAGTTTTATCTACACCTTATTTTGATGATTCAAATTAGTTTAAATTTTTACTACATAAATAAGTGGCGCTGCGATGTTAACTTTTTATATAGCATCCTATAGGTTTGGAGTCTTCAGCAAAGTTTTAGAACGTTCAAAAATATGAAAAGTTGTCAAAGATAGTTCAGCTCTATGTTTTCAAGTAACAAAGCTATAGCGGTTATTAGAAAATTTCACTGAGATTCACGTTTTTGTACCATTCTCTTCATATTCGTTAAATAATTCACCTACAATTTTATGGTTCTATCAGAACTGATTATTTGCGTCTTTTGTAGAAGACTGCGAATTTTCGGCACATTGGAAATAAAATATGAGCCAAAACATTAAAAAAAATTAAAGTCTAGATATTTTTTTATGTTTTGGTTCATATTTTACTTCCTAAGATGTCCTATCAAATATACCGCATACTATCTTGTTTTGAAATTTTGGTGATTAACCGCCAGGAAGCCGTACGAATGGCCCTCTAAAAGAGCAAACGCTGGCGCTCAAAGCCGGTTTCGCTAGAGTTTCTGAACGTGGTACACTCGGTTAATCCACGCTACTGTCCACCTACATCAGTGTTACCATACTTGATTGGAACCAGTAAATCAATATTTCTAGCAATTTGGGATATATTTTTTAGTCAATGTGTTCAACAAAGTATCACGTTTTACCTGCATCATATACAGGTGATGTAAGATTGACAAACATTGTCTGAGCTTTTTCAAAGGACGTTGCATCAAACAGCTTGATAGGCGTGTTTCCAAAGACAAGCACCATAGCGCTGTTTGAAAAATAGACCATTTTCCAAGAAAGCTGTAAACGCTCTTTAGTATTGAATTAAAATGTAGATCCAAAGCGCTAGAGGTTTTATCTTGCTAATATTCGTTCCCGCCTCACTGTGCACTGGGGGTCCTTTAAACAGCCAATGGGTGAACACACCGTCGATCCCAACTTTGTGAGCGGGCATGTAGACGCGGTAGTCCTTCGTAAAAGACTTGTCACCAGTAACGTCATTTGCTTGCTTTAGGCAGAATATCATAATTCTTAGCTTATCTGGGTGAACTATCTAGATATCTGTCACGGTAGAATAGTTCTGCGGCAGTTCTTTCGAAATCTTTCGAAATAATTCGTGAATTATATTTGACCCGAATGAAGATCAGAAATAGTCCGATTCAATGTACATTTATTAAAACGGAACGTCGACGTATCCTGTTCGACATCAATGTTACCATTATTTTGATCGTTCCAGGAGAGTTTATTTATGCGCGGGCTTAGAATCCAACGCAATGTGAAAACCTAAAGGAGAAAGAGACAAAATTATGGGAGATATAATAAGTTGAAAGACATATCAGAGGATAGTAAAGCAAAAATATGATCTCCTATCTCCGCTCGATATGTAGTTGGATGCTACCGATTTTCGTAGCAACTGGCGCAAAGAATGCGAAAAACTTATATCAGCAATAGATCATAAAAGCATCTTTGTTTCATTTGTAGGTACAACAAGTTGGGTGGGCTGCCTTCCAGCCATAATCAGTAAAATATTCCCGTGACAAAACCGTTTTTCAAAAAGATTTTTCTATGACTGTATTACTTTTCCCACATGTTTCTGGAAAAAGAGATGGTAAAGCTATCATTTCACTTAATTAAATTGAATCTTGTCTGGTTGGCCGGCAGCGAAAAGTCCGGCTGAAATTTTAAAATAGATAAAAAAGAAATTCTCCCATCAAAGATTAGCACTCCATTTTTTTTTTTCTCTCTGTCTTGATTCACGCTCATTTAGGGGTACACTTCCATCGCCAGCTGCTGACCCTTATAATTGGATTACATCACGAGGTGCGAAAGATGGTGTCGTCCAAGTGGTTGAAGTGTAAAGCGTGTGCCATCGAGGTGGAAATAAATTCAGCCTGATTTCAGCAAATGATTTACTTAGTGCTGTCATAAAAAAGCAGTGGGCTGTGGAATCAGGCAAAAAATGGTAAGAACATTTCCGGTAAGCTGATCTTTTTCATCACTAGGATAAAGTCGGGGACAGCAAAGAAAAATTAAAAATGCAGTAACATTATGATTAGCGGATCCTTTCCATCACTAAAAATAAAACTTTAAATTTTGAAACAAATTCGTAGTGAATAAAAGAATCGGATCTTGCAGTTCTCATTTTCAGTTCGTTTGAGTAAAGCCTGCTACTCCGTATGGAATTGAGTTTTTGGCCCCATTGCCATACTTGAGGCAGTTTGTGCACTGCGTTACTTCTCGGTGAACTAGCTTATAGCGCACCCACTCCATCATGATATGAAAAAATGCCTTGATGTACTTCAGCTCATCCATGGTTATGGAGCCATTCTCCAAATGGATTAGGTACAGCTGATTCCGATATTTGATGTTTTGATCCTTCCGTTTAATTGTATACACCGCCAGCGGTTTGAGCTTGCATTCCACAGTGGGACGAACCCGGACTTAAGTTCATATATGAATGTTATGTAATATTCTCGCTAGTATTTTTCTCCTATCAGCTGAGCTATCAGAGACATTTTTGCGAGATTTTAAGTGATTTGAACGTAAAATGAATTTTTGGTAGCTTTTTTAAGGGCATAATTCAAGTGTTTTTTGCATAATTAGACCATAGGAACTACATCCGGTTATTTTCGTTTTTCAAAGAAATGGTTGATTTTATGCATTGCAATACTCCACTAAAATTATCCGTGCGATAAAATTACATGAATGACCGCGATCACACTATACTCATTCGAAAGCTTTTAATTTTCTCTTTAAAATGAATATATGCTAGTTTTGCGAAAACTTGCGATACGCAGTCAAAATTTAAAAAAAAAACTGTGAATGGAGACGCATGGTTATTACTAATATTGAAATTGAATAATCACTATATAGTTAGAATAATGACACGAATACATGCACAGCTTTTCAGTATCATTGAGAGCATGATCTACAAGGGATTTACTAGTGATCAAGAGTAAGGAGCCGAATGGGAAGTATGTTTATTAAAAATGTTTGGAAATCAGTAAATATTTTCAACCATCTGAAATAGGTTATAAAATGTTTCTGGGACTATTTCTTGCTAACTTGCGCAATAACTATCAAATAGAGTGAATACAGTTGAGTTCTAGTCATTTGGTGAGACTAATTTGATCCGAATTTGCATAGCACTGATATAGCTTAAGGGTATGCGATATTATCCAAATTAAATAAGACCATTTTAAATAAACCATATAAAAGAGTTTTGGATTTATTTTCATTTAAGTTATGAAATAAGCAATCTAAGTAACTTAAAATACATCTACGAAAAAAATCGTTAACGATCTTGTTGATTAGTGAATGTAATTAAACATTCCACTAAAACGCTCAAAATGTTTCTTTTGAAAATGATAAAACATGTAACTTTCATATCAAGCAAACCACTTATTTGATCCGCAAAAACTACAAGGGGTAGCCTATGGGGTTGCACGAACTGTAGACGTAGGACTATACTACTTAATGTAAAATATTTTTTTCTTAGTACATTTAGAGTAATAATAAATCAAATATATTTCTTACGTGTAGTTTAAGCAGTGATAAATTTCCGAAAAATCTGTGAAATTTTCACCAAAAAGCCAAAAATTCTGCCATCTGTGAAAAAAATCTATGACATTACAGTAAAACCTATGAATATGGTAACCCTGCAAACAAATTCGCCTTATACATTGAGCCCAAGCGCACAAAGCAAAATGAGTCAACGCTGATGATGATGGGTAGAGCGAAAGAGACAACTAGTACCACGACACTATGTTAACCGTGGTTGCAAATGGAGCTCGAATGTACAAGCGATTTTGTGTACGAATAATTGTGTTCGAGATTGTACATAAAAGTGTGCTGTTAACGAGCACAACACGAAAGAAAGCATAGTGTTAGCGCTTAGTCGCGTGTTGAGTAGCACTAAGTAGCGTACCTTCACAGCCAGTGTAACGGACTTCTAACTCAGCTACACTGGCTGTGAAAACACACAGCGCAGTGATCTGATCCGCCTTCCGTTCAACAGGCAACTGAGCTCGACCGGCCAAACCCGTTCTTTAAATAGTCGATGATGACGTCATTCATAGAAGCGTAGCGCGCTAGTTACACAAATCTGTCGTGCCGGACTTGGGAAGCGCTATGTTCTGTCTGTAAACGCGCGATATTTTGACTAGGTTGTACATTATTTCAATTTTAATGCCATGATATCAAAAATCTTTGGGTTTATCTATTGGAATCTATTCTTAGAAGTATTTCGGAGCGATATGTGCAAAAAATTTGAAAATTTATCGTGAGATGGCTGAATTATATGCGTTTAAAATTGAACCACTTTTAGTTACATACCAATTTTGTAGAGTTTGCAGAGTGCACTCCCATATCGCAAACAAAGACGTAGTCCTACGTCAAAACAAAATAGTCATTTCTGAAACCCCATAATGAGATGTCAATTAATTCGTTTCAATATGGAAAATAAATTCCAAAATTACTATTGAAAAAAATCATTATAAAAGACAAAATACTTACTTTTGAGCCACTCTGATGAGTAGTAGTAGTAGTTTTATAATCAAAATGAAAATTCGAAATTTCTTTAAAGAAATTTGAACCTTTACAAACATATTAATTTTTTTTGAGCCACCCTAACGTATAATGAAAATTTTTTTTACATGTGTTAATATCAAAAACGATTTAGCATACGAAAATTAATATACACAAATTTTAAGAGCGACTTCGAAAAAAAATATTTTTGAGACACCCTAATGAATAGTAAACGCTTAATTAAACGAATTCAGCGTACCAAAATTACATAAAATCGACCTATTTGAACCGATTCAGCAAAGTTTGGACTTTAGTCCACTTTTTGTTCTAAGTCGTGCCACTGTGCATTCTTTCAGTGCCTACTCAAGTTTTTCGGTCAACATGTCCGGTGGACCGCACAGCACCAGCTTCAGTAATTTACTCGAAGTTATGTCATGAGTGAAGTATTCGAGCTTCACATGGCTAAAATAATTCTGAATAGCGTTGAAGTGCGGCCTGGAAGCGACGACGATGTTGCATGCGTTGAAGCACTAACCAATTGTAGCCTTCAGACCATGGCGGATGAGATTATTGAGATCCGTGGTCAACATAAGTGCACATAGAAGGTGAATAATTTGTTCTTTTTTAACTATCTCCACTAGGGTGCGATTTTTCCATCACTTGAGACGACACGGTACTGGCGAATAACGCTATACCAAAGCTAACTGCTAACTATCAAAAATGCTTCCTTACTCGGAGAAACGAATGACTTAAACGGATACGCGGCACCTCTATTTACAATCTCGTTGTATTTTTATTTTATTTTGAGGGTAAATGACCACCCGGTTAAAGCCCTCAATAAACAAATTACAAATTACAATTATTTTATTTTGATTATAGAGGTTTAAACCTTTTCGCTTCTTTTCGGGTTAGAGTAATTTTTGGAAAAATCTCTAACCCTATGTGCGGGGTTGGGAATCGAACCCAAGAGAGCTGCATACAAGGCAATCGATTTACCAACTACGCTATGCCCGTCCCCTTTCTCGTGGTATTTAATTGAATCGCTTGGTGTTCCTTATGGCTCTGGTCGGAATATACTGACTCATGTAAAGGAGTTTCCACATTTTAATTTCTGTTAATAACTAATTGTTCGGTAGTAAAAAGTGGATATCACTCCATTAACAACAAAGATATTAGCGTTCAAAACAGTGACGCAAAAACCTGGCCTCGTTTAATTTTAAATTTTAGAATGACACCCAGCGCCAGATAATTCAGCAGGACATTTTCAACGTAAAAAATCATAAAAAATCACCTCTTTATGAACGACTGATGAGGAGACCCCTAATACAATTTTGAGATTCGGTATGCTTCAAGCCAATTCACGGTAGTTTTTATCCTCCCGAAACTGTTTTCACAAAGAACACGTTCAGTGTTCCAATTCTAGTTTTATTATATGTATATAATATGTACATATAACATAATATCTGCAGTCTCAGTAAGAACTATGCTTGAAACTGCTGTTAAATATCCACCAATCGTCCGTGCAGTGTGAGCTATCCAATAGTTGGTTCGAGTCGTAAGTGCAACTTGCTGAAGCATAATGCATAGTTAAGTATGATAAATATCCACAAGCACCGGGCTCCTAGCACATTCACACCGTGTCATTGTTTGCAGGATACACTCCCACAGCGTTTGCTGCACTGCGTCTCCGCTGCAGCCGCGGTTTGGTGTGGTCAGTTTAGTTTAGTCTCACCAGATGGGTCCTTTAGGCGAAAATTTGTAAATACAAATTGAACCGAATCAAGCGTCTGTCGTCGGGTTTTCGATCGGCGTACGAGTTTGAAGGTATATGTTGTTGGAGTTGCAGTCTCCAAAGTATACATACTGCTGCCAAATGAATAATGTCATCATCAACAGTGTCAACACGCTATGGTGAAGTACGGTGTGGTTGTTTGGAGACTGAAGATTATGAATTTAGTCGTCATATGGCCCAAATCAGTCAGACCGAAAACTATAGCTAAATATACATACCTACGTATACCGGTCGGGTTGAGTGGGTGGGTCGAACCAGTTAACTCAGCAACGGTCAACAGGATCGATGCAACACATATGGCTGCATATAAAACAAATTCTGCCCATTGTTGTATTTAGTTTAGTTTCGAACTGGTCTGAGCAGTGAATTTAGCTACAAAAACGAGAAGGCTATTATTTTAGCATCAATCTTATTACCACATTTTGACATCTTTATTTACATTAAATCAATATTCTGTTCCATGTTTGTTCGAATAGCTCCTGAGTGCTGTCTGGGGGAGAGAACTAGTGTCACAGAGCTCTACAGCTGACCACCACACCGGACCGTCTGACCATACATCCTGCAATATAGAATCTGGTTCGTCGATGACAAACACGAAACAACCAAAGCCTAACTGATCTGTATAGATACATATTCACCCACGCTCCAGCTGTGATTTTTCGTATGTTTGATCGAAACAGACTGTGTTTGTGTGTACTCGGATATACTGACCAACTGACGACAACCAGTCTACAAAAATGGTTAATTAATTTGTAATATTTTTTGTTCGCCAACCAACTAACATTGGTGTTAATTTCATAAAAATGAAGTAATGCTTCTAGCGCAGTACAGCGTGTTCGTATGTACATGTATACATATATACCAGTGAATTTATTCAGATAAACAGAAATTGACGCGTCGACAAATTGAATGACAATTTGAATATTTTAATTAGAATACTTCTAATGTATCAACACAGGGGTTTCAGTATCGGTAGAAATATTTTTCGAGGTTTTAACCGGGATTAACCGTTATTGTACTAAACAAGATACCAAACTAGATTTTTGCGTTATCTTATCTAAAATATGCACTATAATGTTGTATCTAATTTCGAAGAAATTACAACTACTATAAATTACGAAAAAATAGATTTTATAAAAGAATTCTCAGTGTGTTGGTTGTTCGACGGGCGAGCGAACATGATTGGCCCTTTAAGTAATCGCCAATATGAAAAATGCTCATTTCGGGTTTTGTTGTTGTGTCGGGCGAACAGCGGTGACTTAAAAATTCCCGTTTCAGGATAAGTATAATATAATAAATATAAAGGATATTTTTACTATTTCCATAGTTAGGAAAGTGAAAGTTTTGTATATAACTCTAATCATTTATAATGTGTTCCGATCTAACATTGAGGGAACTGAAAATGCAACTCGAAACATTCCGTTTAAGAGACAACTTAGAAGTATGTTATATATTTGGCATATCTTTTTGAGGGAGAGATAACAAACTACTATTTCGCGTTTCATCATTATATTTGATACAAAGACGATAATTTTATTTCTGACAGATGATAGTGATGGATTTCACTTTTCCTGTCGTAATTCTCAGTAAGAAAAATGGGTACGTTGCACTAGGTTGGTCAAGGTGCTTTACGCTTGTTAGTCAGTGAATTGCTGACATCCAAGTGCTTGAGACGATCGCATTCACCGCCAGGGCGGGTTCAGCGATTGACTTCGTTGGTCCTGAGCCCGCCCTGCCAATTTCGACAAGTTGGATAAGGGAAAAAAATACGGTCCTGGGCTTCGTCCGAGCACCGCAATTATTGGAGTAATCTACAAACGTGTCACCAAACAAAGGCATTTCTAGAACAACCGTGCCCAGTGACTTCGAGAAATCTCCTACACTTTTCGAAGCTCCACTGCGGCATTCTGACCAGGGCTTTAACCGGCTATTCTATCTTCAAGATAGAAAGAAAACTTACCCTTTTATAAAGGTGAAACAGGAACGACCAGCGAAACAGGCTAGAACCGGTGAGTGCCACTGGAGTGGTGCGGATTGCCAAGGAACACTGTGATAATTTTAAACCTTAATAAAAACTTACTGTTAGGATGTAAGATCGAGAATATCAGCTTCTCATCTTACAGGTTTATTCCACAGTTTATAAAGAACAGTTGCGCAAAGACTGAAGCAAATCTACCTATTGAACACTCAAAACGTCTACCTACGACACGAAGAATAACAATGCTCGAATGCGTGGGGAGAATCGTTATTATGTGATTATAATTATGAAAAAAAATCAATGATTTAATTAATTTAAAACCACGAATATTTCGCTTAATGACAATTATTAAAAAATATATGTTCACTGATATTCAAATTTGGCATTATTTCAAACACCGGAACAGCTCTGGGTAATGTTAATAATCTTCCACCGACAGTGGAAATATGAAGGTATTTCTCATAGTTAAAATGCAGCTAAAATTTTGACAAATTTGTGTATGCATTCCACCTATACATATGTACTTATTCAAATTTATCTTACGCTGCAAATTCGATTGTTTTTTGTCACACCCCAATCAGACGACAAGCGGCAAAAATCAATGCATTTCGTTCTTAGTTGCGGATCAGTTGAGAATCGGAAAAAGCTTAAATTCTTTATACGATGTTATTTATCGTACTGATTTTTACAAAATAAAACTAAACACTTAATTTTAAATTTTTAAATGCGCAAAGTTAACTTCTAACTGAAGCGTTCGGGTGAAGTCATTTGAAATTTAACTAAAAATAAAAGGTTGCCAAAATTTAAAAAAGACCAATGATTGGTCCAATGTTGCCAATTCTCTTTACGCAACTCTACTATTAAAAACTCTGGTTTATTCGAAGTCCGACTAGTTGGTCGGTATATGTGTTGGTGTATCAATTTGACATTCGTCCAGTTTCAGCTCGGTGTACATTTGTACACTGAACCAAGTGATCTATTCGAAAGAATAGTTTATAAAATTACTGTATACACAACAGCTCTTCCCTTTCACAAAAGTAAACATATCAATCTTATTCGAAATGAACAATTATTTTGACAATTTTAATTCATAAAAAATAACATTACTGAAATATAAAATCATTATACTTTGCGACCTTAGCCATTCTAATCCTTTTCGATCGTCTTGGAACGTCGTCCTCAGACTCAACTAACGCATGTTTGCGCTTCTTTCTATTTATAATTCGTATTTCTTCTTCCGGATATCCCTTAAACGGTTCTTCGTCGCTGGTGCAAGAAATCCCAGCCGGAAGAGGCACATAAACGTTTGGTCGTACAGACTTATCTGCGTTGTCCTGACGAAGTTGCGTCCGGTGTGCCATGATTGTCGCGTTTCCAACTGCAACCTGGAACGTATTTTGAGAAAACTTTTTTAAGAATGTAGCCTTCATCCATCTAAACTGATTTTGGGGGTTATGATTTTTATACCAAACCATGTCTCCCGCCATCAGATTATCCCAGGGATCGTTTTTAATTTTGTCCTGTACCTTTGGTATAATTACTTCATTAGTAGGATTTGTAGGTGTTAGTAAATTATGTTTAAATTGTTTCTTTGGGTGTAGAAGGTCTAATAACATCTTTGGCAAATAAGAAAAAATCTTTTCTGATGGAAATTCCCCATCCTTCGTCAAACAGTTATTCCTATAATTAATTAAAAATAAACTTATCAGATTCTCCAAATTCATATTCACAAAACCAGGTTCCATTAGGAACTTTTTCAGCACTTCCTTCACCGTTCTAACCAATCTTTCCGCCTGCGCATTACTAGGAGGGTGATAGAGTGGGCTTTTAAGAACTTTTATGCCTTGCCGTTGCAGAAAATCGACAAAATTATGTGAATTGAATGGAGGACCTCCGTCTGAGACTAAAACATCCGGCAGTCCAAAACGAGCGAAAAATGCTACCAATTTATTTAACACTTTTGCACAATCAGTTCCATTCTTCATCCATTCCACCTCCACCCACTTAGAAAAACTATCTACTATTAATAAAAATGTGTGGTGGGTGAAATGGAAAAAATCTATATGAATTCTACTAAAAGGTTTAGTAGTCGGTATCCATTCAGATACAACTTTTTGTTTATGTACAATGGCCATACTGTTACAAACATCGCAACCCGCTACATATTTTTCGATATCAGAATTTATCCCAAACCAGAAAACCAAACGCCTAGCCAGTTGCTTCACTCTAACTATACCAGCATGATTGGCATGTAAAAGTTTAAGTATTTCTCCTTGCATTACATATGGTATAACTACTCTGTTTTGGTACAATAAGCATTCATCAACCAATTCCAAATTATGATGATTGGAAAACACGTTAATAAAGCGCTTGTCACGATTATTCGGCCAGCCATTTTGCATATAGAAAATAATTTGTTTGAGAAATTCATCATGCTTAGTCATTTCAGCTATCGCTTCCGAGTTTATTAGGATTTCCCTACCGAAATTAATGCTCTTAATCAATCCTTCATCCAATTCCTTAGGAACTGTTTCTTCCAGTGGGAATCTCGAACAAAAATCCGCATTTCCCATTTTGGATGAAGGTCGATACTGAATATCAAAATCATATATCGCTAATTCCAAAATATATCGCTGCAACCTTGTAACATATATCGGGTTTTTACCCTCTTTGCCAAAAATGCCAACTAGTGGTTTGTGATCCGTAAAAACGAGAAATTTTTTTCCATACAGAAATTTGTGGAATTTTTTTATAGTAGAAACTAAAGCCAATGCCTCCAAATGTAAAATAGGATAGTTTTTCTGTGATGAATTCAACGAAAATGACGTGAAACATATTGGTTTTTCTGTCCCGTCTACTAGCTGAGCAATTACCCCGCCTAGGCCAATGCCCGACGCATCAGACACAACCACTATTGGTTTATTTGGGTCATAAAATTCTAAAAACGTTGTATCCATTAAGGAATTTTTACTCTCAACAAAAGCCTTTTCGCAATTTGCGTCCCATATAAATTTTGCATCATTCTTTAACAGAATATACAAATGATATAATTTTGATGATAAATGCGGTATAAATTTATTATAAAAGTTAATTAGTCCTAAAAGGATTTCAGTTCCGTGACCTTCCTTGGCGCTTTGGCATCTCTAATAGTGGCAATGTTATCCTTGCATGGCAACAAACCTTTCTCGCTAATTATATGACCTAGATATGGTAACTCAGATACAAAAAAATTACATTTCTCCCAATTTACTTTAATATTAGCTGCTGATAATCTGGCCAAAACTAACTCCAGTTTCATTAAGCAATCTTTCAGATCTTTACCTGCAATAAGGACATCATCCGAATAACAAAAAACATTTTCAATCCCTTTCAAAACTTGATCCATTACTTGCTGGAAAATGGAGGCACTTGAAGATGCACCCTGTGGCAATCTATTATAAGTGTAGAGTCCTTTCAAGGTATTTATAACCATAAATTTCCTGGTTCTCTTCGACAAAGATAATTGTGTGTAAGCCCCTTCTAGGTCGAGGGCGCAAAAAACTTTACACCCTGCTAACCCAGCAAATAAATCCTGAGCAACAGGTAAGGGATAAGTATTTGGTATAAGAGATTTGTTTATGGACGCTTTACAATCAATCACCAGCCTAATGTCATTGTTTTTTTTTCATGACAACTATTACTGGTGACGCCCACTCACTTGTCTGAATGGGGGTTATAACTTTCTCAGCTTCTAATTTATCTAAATGTTCCAATACTTTTTCTCTTAAACGGTAAGGAATATTATAAGCTTTCTTGAAAACCGGAAATTCATCTTTCATTACTAATTCCGCCTCAAAACCGACAATAGGTGATGAAAAATCCTTAATAAACACACTTTTATATTTTTGTTTAATATTCGCAACAATTTCAGTGATACTAGAAAGATTCACATTGTTAATTAACTTCATATTCATGAAACTTTTCCTCCATTTTGAATAAAAAAAACATCTAACCATTCTCGTCCAAATAACGGAATAAAACTATTGCCACAATCTAAGATAAGTAGCTTTAAATTTGCTTCTCTACCATTGATTTTCACTGAAACACTGGCTTCACCTTCGGTTTTTAAATTATCCCCATTAACAACAAATAATTTCTTATAGCATTTTGTAAGTGGCTTAGTAAAATTGGAAAAATACTGACATTTGCCCATTACTGACACTGAAGACCCACTATCTATTTCCATTTGGACCATAATGTTTTCGATATAAACATTCACCAAAAAAGGGTTATTAATATTATTAATGGAGAAAATCTGCATGCATTCAATTTCACCTGTGTCGCGATCCTCATCACTGCCCGAATCCTCCGTCTGCATCTGGCTGAAAATATCCTGCAATCAGCTAACACTGCTTGGTCCTGGCTGTTGTTCATCATCCACGAAATGCACGGAACCTCTTTGCATGTTCTTCAACTTAAAACATCTTCGTTTAATGTGCCCTTTGACACCGCAGAAATCGCAGATCATGTTGGAGTAATCTGGACGTTTACGAATTTGATTCCCGCGCCCGTCGCCAGATCTGTCCCTATTCTCCGCAAAATAGGGAAATTTATTTTTATAAGCATAGCCCAATCGATCCTTGACACTGCCTCTACTTGATTGGTTGGGTGAATTATTTCGTCTCGCCGTTTCATATATATTACGCAGTTTATTTAAGTAAGGACCACCCTGTCCTGCGAAAGAACTCATAGACGCAATTTGCCCAGAATCCGAATCAACTCGTGTGTTCACAACCGCGTTCGTCATATTGGCTCCAAATTTCTTTGCATTGGTATCCGCCATCTCCTAAGTTGTTAAAAATCTTTCCGTTGCTTCTAATGTAATATTTCCTTCATTAATTAAATGTTTTCTTAAAACAGGATCTCGAACCCCAGAAATAATTCTGTCTATTATGGCCGAATCCTTAAAATTGCCGAATGAACAAAATTCCGCCTGCAGCTTTAAAGCTAAAACAAAATCCTCAATCGATTCATTTGGCAACTGAATACGATTATTGAATTTCAGACGTTGGATTAAGTCCGATTCTGTTTTGTCATATCTTGATTTTAATTTATTTATTATTTCCGCATAAGTTGCGGTAGTCAATTGTCCATTGGGAAAAAGTAATTTAAGCTCAGCATACACGGCAGGTCCAGATAAAGAAATAAAATGTGCTTTTCTGGAAACCTCCGGCACATTATTCACAACGAAAAAATAATCCAGTCTCTCGGACCAATCCGTAAAAGAGCAACCTTTACGGTAAGGTTCGATTGTAATGCTCATCTGAGCCATATCAAAAATATCTTTATAAAAGAAAATCTCGATGAAAAAATATACAAAATGGGCAAGAGATACGAAGCGATACGCAATAGTTTCACAAATATGTATATATAAATTAAGCGGCTTACCTTTCCTTCCTACTAAAGGAAACCCAAAAGGAAAAATCTACTCCAGCCTGTAAGCTGCAAAAATCGTGCCGTCCGCAGGCTGCTCAGCTAATTTAGCTGCTATCTTTATTGTTGGTACCGCCCTTTAGCGATTATCTTGTGGTTGAACACTCGAACTCACGCCTAAATTGAATAGAGGAAACACTCTTATTAATTGGTTAAAACAATGATTCTTTTGTGTAGCCGCTAAAGACAACGGTGTATTGTACTAATTGTATTAGAAGGGATTTTTATAAAATATTTCAATACGTATTGAATTTCACCTCTTTTCTTTTTTTTTTTTAGATATATTAAATTATTTGCACTTTTTTTACATTAGCACCACCCTATCGCGATCACTGTGTAATAAAACTTAACAATGGTGTGCGCCCGCCACGCGGACCCTATTGGCCAATTTTATCTACCACTTACGGTATTCGTTCAATGCAGTAAACCAAGAAACTATTAGCAGTAACCTGGATCCTCGTCGCCAGTTATTCTATCTTCAAGATAGAAAGAAAACTTACCCTTTTATAAAGGTGAAACAGGAACGACCAGCGAAACGGGCTAGAACCGGTGAGTGCCACTGGAGTGGTGCAGATTGCCAAGGAACATTGTGATAATTTTAAACCTTAATAAAAACCACAACTTTACTGTTAGGATGTAAGATCGAGAATGTCAGCTTCTCATCTTACAGGTTTATTCGAAGTCCGACTAGTTGGTCGGTATATGTGTTGGTGTATCAATTTGACATTCGTCCAGTTTCAGCTCGGTGTACATTTGTACACTGAACCAAGTGATCTATTCGAAAGAATAGTTTATAAAATTACTGTATACACAACACCGGCCACTGCAAACTCAATTATCACATGGCAACTATTCAACGCGCTGAATCCTTTTCATGTGATCTTTGTGAACCCGACTACGGAACCTCATATCATCTGATATATCATGTTTGGACGACTGAAACTCAGAGACATACTAAAGTTTCTTATCCAATGTGGTAAAGAGCTTTGGGCTTACTCGCAGGCGAGTTAAACTACTTGTGAGTTTAACTTACCTGCTGTTTGTTTTCTTTTATGTTTGTGTTGTCATTTTTCCCACCCTTCCAATTCTACTTCCTCCCTGCTCCTTCTCCTTTCCTTCCGCTCATGTAATGATGAAAAGACACGGCAAGGCACAAATCCCCGACTACATACGGGGAACGTGCCATTTGAGCCAATATATTCTGATACCTGATACCTGATAGTAAGTGAAGTTGATTTAAACTAACAAATTGGATTAAATGAATAAATGACTGAACAAAATCGATAAAACCGAATAAAATAAATATTATGGATAAATGAATATAATCAATAAAATGTATAAAAGAAACAAAGTGAATGGAATTGGTAAAATGAACAACAAATTAAAAAAATAAACAGAATAAAATGAATTTAAAGATTAAAATGAAAAATTAAGCCATAATATAAAAGTTTTAAATTTAATAGAATAGACTAATTCATGTCAAATTTATAATTTTGATGATGTGAATAAAATTAATGACTGCAAAAATAGTCAAATTTTTAAGTGAATTCAATGTATGAGCTGAAAAATTGAATAAAATACGAAAAATGAAAACAGTAGGGGGGCCGGGACTATTAAAACCAGGGGGGGGGATATTCAGACCCCTTCGATGTCTCAGAAAATCGTAAGACTTTCTGATTGTCGTACAAATTTATGGAAGCGCCATTCTCAAAAAATGATTTTTTGACAGATGATTCTCATCCTGCTGTTTTGGAGTTTTATTTTTTTGCCATCCTCAAAACAATTAAATTTCCAATACCAAATCTAGATAAAAGTGAACAAAATAACAGGTAAGTATTTTGGAAAGTTTGAGGCTTCTATTTTATAAAATGATTTTTGTTTGGGTGAAAACACACGCTCTTAGAAAAAATAAAAATTACATTTGACGTGGCTAATAATAGGATTTTACATGTTCTAATATTTAAAATTAAATATTTGACGCTATTGATGTAAAACTCAGACTGAATGACCCAGGAAAAGTTGAACAACTCACTTTTTTACATGCAATTAAAGAGAGCGAGAAAGGGGGGGGGGGGGGGGTTGGTGAGGAATGACATTATTTTTATATATTATATGATACTAGCTAATACTCATCGCGCGTTGCTGCGATATTCAACGAAATAGGAGGAAAACACAATTTGTTCCGAAGCGCCATCTGGCGGGCAAATAATCTCCAACCAATAGCACATAAACACGCCCCATACCAAATAGCTACTGTGTGCAAATTTTTACGGAAATCGGTTAAGCCGTTTGGGAGTCTATAAATCATATACATACAAACTTTGACTTTTATATATATATATATATATATATATAGATAGACTAGCTAATACCCATCGCGCGTTGCTGCGATTTCCAACGAAATAGGAGGAAAACACGATTTGTTCCGTAGCGCCATCTGGCGGGCAGATAATTCCCAACCAATAGCACACAAACACGCTCCATAACAAATGCCTACTGTATGCAAATTTTTACGGAAATTATATTAAATATAATTATATTTTATATATAGATAGATATAATATATATATATATATATATATATATATATATATATATATATATATATATATATATATATATATATATATATATATATATATATATATATATATATATATATATATATATATATATATATATATATATATATATATATATATATATATATATATATATATATATATATATATATATATATATATATATATAGATAGATAGATAGATAGATCGATAGATATTGATTACATCCTTATTATAAATAGAATTGTAATGGCTATTGGAAAGGTAATATGACATTTGAAGATTAGAAAGAAAAGATATTGCGTGGCGTTCCTCTTAATAGCAGTTGAATATTGTAGCGTTAACCTGTTGGTATTAACATGAAGTAATCTGACTTTCATAGTTGCATGACGTTGTTTGAGGATGAAGAGTGCCTTGGCCAAAGGAGAATTCTAGAGAAAATTTGACTTATTTTGTAAAATTTGGATTATACTGGTCATAGCGCAAAAATTACCAGTTGCATTAGATATGTCTTAATATTTTAATACCATGTATACATATATTTTAAAGGTTTTTACTATACACACTTAATTGTTGGTCTACTTGGCTCAAATTTGGAATAGTCTAAGAGTGGCATGGAGATCCTACTATATATCTATTTACACCTGTTCAATGATAGGGGCCCATAGTTCAATAGTCCCCAGGGGCCCCGAATTGTCTGAATATGGTGCTGGGAACTCAAAACACATCTCCATAACTCATTCAGTTATAGATTATGCCTTTTACGCGTGAATGTAGTTTTAAACAATTTTCTCCTTAGTGGAGTGGAAATAGAGCATAATGCAGCATCGTTGTACTTAATAAATACTATGCCCTGATGCATAGTTTTACTACTGTATGTAATATTGTTATTTTAAATGCACAATAACAACTATCAAAAATTACTAGTATTCTCAGAGTTACTCCGAATTTATAAAAATAAAATCCCAATTGGTGTTCCAGCTGCTCGTTCGTATCCTTGAATATTAAAACGACGGACTAAATTCTAAAAGAACTGGCCGCGTTAAGCATAAACAAAAACAAGAGTAACAGCACAAGACAGAAGACACACAAAATTAAACTTTAAAAAGGCGTGGCATAACGGAACGGGTGGTGTGGCTTGCCGTATCGATTTCAGCTTATGGTTGTCCCACTATGTTTTAGATACATAATATACTACAGTGTACATTGGTAGTTCGATCTCTCTCTACCCATTCCAGCTCAACCCAGACTGCGCCCTGGAGGGTCAATTCTCTTGGGTTCAGGTTTTTCTTTTTAACCAAATTGTTTTTATTTTGATTCTGTGCTCAGTACTTTTATATGATGTATTTGGGATCTCGTGTTGGCAACCAAAAAAAGTTCTCGCTCTCCTTCTCTTTGTTGGTAGCAAGCAGCAAGTATTCGTACTAACGGTATATAAGCAAACAGAGCTTCACCAATTCGATGTGCTATTTTATGTTCCTCGCTTTATAAAACCGTTGACAGACTTGGCTTATGCTGTCAACCAAAAAATTATACGAACAGGACTATCGACATTATGAAACGGTTGGGTAGGAAAATATATGGTGCACATACGGTACGAGTACTGCCTTTACCACTTGGTTAATAACATACTCTATTATATTTTTTTAACATTATGTAAATGTCGGCAGGTTATATATTTACGGCCGACGACAAGCAAGCAAAATGTTGACTTGGACCTCGTTTTCTGAAAAGGGGATCGGTTAGTGTAAAGTATGGTGACATCCCGGCTGTGAGTCATACCAGTTGCGTGTACATCATGATATAAATATTCAAATAAATTAGAACTTACTCAAGAACCACTACTTAGGGTAAATCCATTTTTTATTGTGTCCTATCGTTATTTTTCCGGGTTTATTTATTCTTATTCAATACAATGCATAAATAAAAGATTATGATAATACCGATAGCCAGCCAAATATTATTCATGTATTCGTTAACTGGTTCATGATTCCTAATATATTAGTTACAATCCAATCAATATTGCTTCTGAATCACGAATGAAGCCGACTACCAATCCATGTTCATCCGAATGCCTTATCCATACACTCTTGCCTTGCTGCTCATCGAGCGACCGAATGAACTGCACGAGGAAGCTATGAAGTGAATGACGAATAAAATGATCAGCAAACCATTCATCACCATAGCGATGATCGTTTACAACTTTTGGCGAAGATGACTACAATTTTATCTTCGTAGAATGATGGCTCGCGAAGAAATATATTTTTATTCTGATGCGTTGTACTACTCGGAACAAACCAATGCGCTACTAGTTCTTCAGTACATACAAAACTATGGGTTAAATTAACAGCCGAATCAAGGCAATATTTGTTAAATATAGAACAATCTTAATAGAAGCCTTGTCTGTCAAGTATTCAAAGGAAATTAAACCCATGTCTGGTGATAAAATTCTCCATAAGGAAAATAAAATTCTATTGGATGAAGTTTTGATTTTAATCTGCCCATGGTGTTATATCACTATAATTTAACCTATTGCGCATGTTTTGCTAGTATCACGACGAAATCGCTTAATCAGCATGGTTGATTAAAAATAAATTAGCTTTAGAATGAACAGTGTGTAATGGGTGTAATATGGACAATGCAAATATTACTTTTTGTTCCCCCATCGAGGAACCAAGACCAAGAGTGTTGTGAAAAATGATAATCATGAAAATAAAGGCATACAAAACGTGCTGTAATTATTTTGCTCAATATTGTCGAGATCCTTAGATACCAATAAAAAAGATAAAATGGTTGAATTTCTTATCTCCTACATTTTTCGAAGCTCCACTGCGGCATGCTGACCAGGGCTTTAACCGGCCACTGCAAACTCAATTATCACATGGCAACTATTCAGCGCGCTGAGCCTTTTTCATGTGATCTTTGTGAATCCGACTACGGAACCTTATATCATCTGATATGCAACTGTCCAGCGGTAGCGCAATTGCGATTTCGAGTCTTTCAAAATGTCTTACGAAATTCTTATCTGAGGGAGAGGGAGGGTTCGTCCATTCTTTCGTAATATCATAAAACATGCATGAAAAATGAAATCGATAAGAAAAATATTCTTCTCATTAGAAAAGAAACTATTTCTTTTTTGTGCCATGAACATTTTATCTATCAAACAAAATGAGCACATATTGTAATGGTCAAGGAAACGCGGACCTCGAATTGAAGTGTTTTGCAGCGAGAGAATATGATTGTTAAATTAGTTATGGAATTTTGTTTATTGTTGCCAACGTACGGAGCGGCTTAATCGTCGATGGTTTTGGAGCAGTTACAGTAATTTCTTGTCTCCTGGTGGTACATTGTTCTGATCGGGGACTGGAGTCACAATATGGCTTACAAGTAGAATCTTACGCTTGGTCAAGTCTCCCCATGTTCCCCTACTCTATCGTCGGAGCAATTAAGTTTACGTACAATTTCGAAATATGTTAGAAGTACCAAGTTCCAATCAATGGTAAATTTAAGATTCACCCACTTAAAATATACAACTTGATCAAATTTAGTAATTCAAGCTTCAAGATAATCAACACATTTCTGATAAAAATTACTCGATTTAAAAAAAACATTTCGCGGAACACATTTTCACGCTGGACATTTTACATTTATTTATGTAAAACAAGTTATGAACACCCTGCAATCATCCTATTTCTAACATAGCAAGCATTTCTGTACAACTTCAGTCATAAAGTTCTGGCCAAATACAATATATATTTGTATTTGTATTTGCTTTGACCCTTCCACCAATGAACAAGAAATTTGTTTTTCTTGGTCACAATGCAGGAGGAATGAAGAACGAAGAATCCTAAGCGAAGAATGGCTAGTGGCGATTATCACCTAAACCATTCGTGTGCCGATCCAAATGATGCGTGAAGATGAACATCGCATGAATGGCTAATTTCAATAAACAACGATGCAAACAAGCAACGAAAAGCAGACATCAAATTCAAATTTTTTGTTTGTTTGTATTATTCATTTTCGGTGATTCTGTGCTAGTTTGGCGAAGAATATTTGCAACATTACTAGACTCTGCCAAGAGACGCTTGTTAAATTTATTTAATAAGTTTCTTGAGGGTAACATTCTCCCACATGATTGGAGACAAGTGAGTGTCATCACCATCCAAAAACCAGGAAAACCAGCCTCCGACCACAACTCGTATCGATCGATTGCAATGCTATCCTGTATCCGGAAGTTATTCGAGAAAATGATCTGGTTTTACCTCGACACTTGGGTCGAAGCAAATGGCTTACTGTCAGATACACAATTTGGCTTCCACAAAGGTAAAAGGACAAACGATTGCCTTGCGTTGCTCTCAACAGAAATTCGAATGGCATATGCTAACAAAGAGCAGATGGCATCAGTATTATTGGATATTACGGGGGCTTTCGATTCAGTTTCTATCAACATTCTTTATGAGAAGTTGCACCAGCATGGTCTTTCACCAATTTTAAACAACTTTTTGCTAAACCTGTTGTCTGAAAAACAAATGCATTTCTCGCATGGTGATTTATCGACATCACGATTTAGCTACATGGGCTTTCCCCAGGGCTCATGTCTAAGCCCTCTTCTATACAATTTTTACGTGAATGACATTGACGAATGTCTTGACAATTCCTGCACGCTAAGGCAGCTTGCAGATGACGGTGTGGTCTCTATTACAGGTCACAAAGCCGTCGACTTGCAAGGACCACTGCAAGATACCTTAGACAATTTGTCTGCTAGGGCTCTCCAACTGGGTATCGAGTTCTCTACGGAGAGAACTGAGCTAGTCGTATTTTCTAGGAAGCGTGAAATACAGCTTCAGTTAATGGATAAAACTATTGCTCAGGTTTCAACATTCAAATATCTCGGGGTCTGGTTCGACTCTAAAGGAACCTGGGGATGTCACATTGGGTATCTGAAACAGAAGTGCCAACAAAGGATCAACTTTCTCCGTACGATACCTGGAACATGGTGGGGTGCCAACCCAGGAGACCTAATCAGGCTGTACAAAACAACGATACTATCAGTGATGGAGTACGGATGTTTCTGCTTTCGCTCCGTACATTTCACCAAACTTGAGACAATCCAGTATCGCTATTTGCGCATTGTCTTGGGTTGCATGCAATCGACCCATACGATGAGTTTAGAAGTGCTGGGAGGCGTCCTTCCGCTAAAAAAAATCGATTTTGGGACCTCTCTTATCGATTGCTCATTCGATGCGATATTTTGAATCCATTGGTGATTGCAAATTGCGAAAGGTTTGTCGAGCGAAATTCGATTCATGTCCTTATACTTCGATTACATAGCGCAGAATATCAATTCATCTTCATATAACGTTAACCGTGCTCATCTCTCAGATACTTCTGATCCAACTGTATTTTTCGACATATCCATGAAGGACTCTTCATTTGTGGAATCCCGGATCACATTCGCCCACAAGTGGTCCCAAATATTGTTTGTTTGTGAGAACGGCTATCACGACATCGAGCACGTTGTTTGGCTTTGCACAGAGTACTGTGTTGCCAGGTCCCAATTAATAGATTCCCTTCGGGCCCGAGGTAGATCACCTTATGTGCCAGTCCCGGACGTCCTGGCAAGCCGTGACCACCCCCAGGGATGGGAATTATCATTCATTCACATTCTTGGCGAATCCGTTCATTGCTTTGACAGCAGCCAGTCATTCATTCACGATCCGACTAAAACTTTTTAAAAGAACACAACTGAACGTAGGTAGAGATGAACTTCCGAACATGTGAGCTAGGTAAAAGAATGACACGTACCATGTTGAATGAAGAAGATCGTGTTCTTCATTCGCGGATTGAATCGGAAGATTGTACTGTAAACATTCACAAGTGAATCAACTGTTAGTTCACAAATGAATGTGACATTGTATTCTCTGGTTGGGTTAAGTCAACTTTATAGTGCAAATGTACACTATAATCAATGTGAGAAGTAGATTGCACTAGCATCAACTTGAAATTGATATTGTGATATGCACGGAATCGTTTTAAGAAGTTTTTTTTCCGGGCAAATGCATGCTTGCACATGGCATACATAAAAATTGTTTAATTAATAATTTCGTATTTTTCAAACAATCCATGTTACGGCTCCGCGGTTCGGTTTTCTCGTATGGCGGTGCAGGTAAATTCATTACTACGTAGACAGCAGGGTGTATTTTAAAATGTTCCTTTTGAAATTTTCGAGCATCAGCGGTGCTTGCTTATATTCGCAATTCTCATCTACGTTGAAGTGGAATTTTCTGTCCTCTTCCTGGATAACTTGCAACAGCATCTTTTTTGAGTACAGCGTCGTTTCATTCTAAAAATTGTTTTTTTTTTCACTAGCACATTGCAAACTACTTACTAAACAATGAGAGATTACCAAGTGAAGATTCCATAGGTCTATAAACATGAACAAGTTTTTTTTATTAGAACGATCCGGTGAATGTTTTGTAATGAATCTTTGTGAATGAAAGAATGCATTCATTTGCGATCCTTTCTGCTTTCATTCAAAACACTACGTATGCGATGGAGAAGGAATCATAGCCGGACGCTGTCACTTTTTTTCAGTTTTGTGTTTTGCTTCTTGCTTTCGCATGAACGCGTAACTCTGCACAAGAAGGGTTGGCGCGATCGGGTTTCACAGTAAGAGCATGTTGGTGGATGATTTCAAATTGATCGTTTCGTGAAATGATTTTTCCCATGCCTGACCACCCCTACATTTTTCTTATCTATATCTTTTTGAAAACTATTGATGTCCAAGTTTTATACATTTTCCCCTCCCTCATTCACAGTAGAACCTCATCAACCTCTCCCTGTATCTACAGTATGGCATTGCTTCACGAGTCTACAATGCATACCCTTCTTGATAACCGTCCATCCAGAACATCATGACATACCTCACATGCAGATGATATAGAGAACATCATGACAGCATCGGAGTGCCAATAATTATCTGAAATTTCGACACTCCCCTCGCTTTGCGATCACAGGCTGGAAATCACTACAAAAAAGTGTGCATATCCGCCACAATGATCAACCAGCAAACGACAATGTCAATTATACAACATGTATCCCACTTCCTACCTTTCCCCTTTACTAACATAAGAGGGGAGCAAGCCGCCCCTAAATACGGCTTTCTCTTCCCCCACTAACACGTGCGATGTACCTTAAAAAATGAATTATCGGCCTCTTTAAGCCACCGTATTTGGGCCTAAATAAACTTAGTTATATAAAAAAAACCAGCTTTATAAACCTATAATTCAAACCTTAGTTAACAACTTTGTCGAAGACGGTAACTAGCTACGAGTTTTCAAAAAATAGTTATAACGATTTTAAAACTTGTGGTAAAATCCAAATTACTTTTTCCAACACTACCGGTGTTACCTATGTTAACCTTGTTTGCAAATGGACCTAGAATGTACAAGCGATTTTGTGTACGAATAATTGTGTTCAAGAAAAAGAGATTATAACTACTAGAGGTCGCATGTCGCTGTTAACACTGATAATTTATCATCTCGCTCTTACATGTGCTAGGCCCACCCGCTGAGAAGTCCAAAAAATTGTTTCAAAATCGTTCAACACGGGTCCAACGGTGGACGTTCGTTGAACGGTTATTTGGACGATGTCCAAATTGGTCCAACGAACGTCCTTCATTGGACGATTTTGAAACCAACCGTTCTTAGAGGGCAGTGGCGTAGCCAGGGGGGGGGGGTTTGATGGTTAAACTGAGGTTAAATGAGGACTTTTGAAAATTGTGGCAAGGGGATCTTGTAACTTATCTCTTAGCCGAAATCCCATAGTTTTCATATAACTTCAATTTAAAATAAAATAACTGTCTGAATTATTATGAGCTCATTTTTGAAAACATGCTCCAAAATATGGATTAGAGACAATTTTTCGAATGGAAAGCTAAGTTTGAATAGGTTGATTGTCTATAAAAATCTTACTCGCCGAAAACTTGCACACATTTCAACAATTACTGAAAATGTATTTTTTTAGTTTGCGTAGAGTTTAGACAAAAATTCAATATGGTTAATAACAAAAATAACATTTTGAAAACTATTTGGAAGTTGATGATAAATGACGTTTACAGTTTGTCTCTAGCAGGTCAGCATCGGTTTTTATGAGCATTTGATTTTTGATGTATTATAAACTATATGAATAGGATTGAATTGGAACACTAAAATACATGTATTGAGAGAAAAATCAACTTTTAATATTTAACTGAAAAAATCGCATAGTTGGCACTGCTGCCAAAAAATAATATTTTTTCTAGACCCCTTGAATAATTTTCTTCAAAAGTCATCTTGCGGTTTGCTACTAGAGTTAATAGAGCCGGAGATATCATCAAAAGAAGATCAACGGTTTTGACAATTTGTCAAAACGAGGGGTGCTCCCATGACCCGACGGGTGGTTCAATTGACCCAAAAATTTGGGTTTTTACACATTCGCCCGAGATGAACAATTCCTCCAAATTTGGATCAAATCCGTGAAGGTCGACTACACGTGCCTTGATCACTTCGCGTGGAATGACCCATATGTCAAGTTAGTGGCTATTAATGGTGTGTATTTTATATCTCGATATGCTGCATTCATTAAGCCTTCATATTTTGAACAAAATTGTTTGAAATAACATTATCAACAACTTTACTGAAGGCACCAACCCAAGCAACCAAAAGTTCGTATAAGGGAGCTGCATAAGCTTCTCGTTTTAAGTAATTTTTCAGTACGTTTTGTGTTCTAATAGCGGCTTAAGCAGCTTTCAAGTTCCATTATAGCTTAAGCAGCTTGAAAGTTCGGTAAGAACTTTATGTGAACTTAAAAGTGTGCTTTTTAAGTATTATCCGAACTTCTGGTTGCTTGGGAAGTCTCTTACTATTTTTGAAGAGTTTATTTTCCATAATTACCTCTATGAGAATTAATCACTAAAATTACTATATCAGAGTATGCGCTGTTCTATATTGGTAAATTTCTAGAAGTTGTCAAACCTCCAAAGACAAGTATTATTAAATTAGGTGATCTTGCACGCTGAAAATTTTTTCGAGCATTTATCCCACTTTATCACTCCCAGGACGTGTATAAACATTTGAATTAATATACGACAAACACTAGCGCCGCCACACCAACCTATCCCAACTATCCGTCAAATCCATTCCGGAACCGGTTCGAAATCCTGAATGGATTCAGTATGGAATCTTGCTCAAAGAAAACAACCGATTCCGACTCTATCGGTTCATGCATTTGAGCTGGAATTCATGCTGGAAGTCCGAATCGGTTCCGGACTAGTTTGACTGGGTAGAGGAATAACCGCTGTCAATTCTGTCGAACTCAGCCACAAAAAAAAACATGACTACAGTAGCGCACCTGGTTTGGATATCCCAACTATCTTCGAAACCGTTAGAGATTTTACACAAGTTGAATGCTGAAGATGGACGTCTGTTCTCTGTGGTAGCGCTTTACTCCCTCGAGTAGTTATAATCGCTTTTGTTCAAGATTGTACATACACCCAGTTAAGCTCAGCCGGAAATGAATCGGAATTCTGGCTGGTTCCAGTCCGTATTCCGGCTCCAGTGACACAACCGATTCTAGTTAGAATCGGTTGTGTCACTGGAGCCCGTATACGAGCTGGAACCAGCCAGAATTCCAGTTCATTTCCGGCTGAACTTTACTGGGCAAGTGTGCTGGAAACGAGCACAACACAAAAGAAAGCATAGAATATATAAAATGGGTTTTTTTGCAGTGTACTCAATAAATGAGTTTTCCCAGTTTCGTCGGAGATGAGCATAATGGTACTCATAAATGGGTACTTTATTTTAACCGTGTATATATACTCTAGCCCAGCCCGGAATTCTGGCTGGTTCCAGCTCGTATTCCGGCTCCAGTGACACAACCGATTCTAGTTAGAATCGGTTGTGTCACTGGGAATACGAACTGGAACCAGCCAGAACTCCAGTTCATTTCCGGTTGAGTTTAACTGGGAATTAGAACCATTCAGCATTCCGTCTGATTTTCCGGCTGAGCTTAACTGGGTTTCTTCGTAAAGATAATAGCGACTCACAGTGACCACTAGAAGTACTAACGTGACTTGTTTCGAAACGTCAAAGTACGGATGATAAAAATATCGATTTGTTTTGGTTTCGTTGGTCGCTTTTTATTGTTACAGAATGCAAAAATCAGACGTATAGATCGGAAGAAAATCACCGAAAATTTATGAAAAGTCTATTTTTTTCCTTGGCACAGTTTCAAGAAAAATATGGTAAGTTAAGTGCACAAATTTGCTTCGGTTTACACCCATTCCTTATTGCGTTTTTCTCCGATTTTCAAAGAATTGGTTTTAGCTAAGAGGTAACCCTCTTGTAGGAGGGTTTAGCAGAGAAATGCATAGAGTAATGACCACCGAACGATAAGAGATACAATTTGCTACTATCGTATACATTAGATTAAGTCAACCAGAGAAACTGGTCTCAAGAAAAGCCTTGAAGCATCATCACGGTTGAAATGGAAGAAGTTCGGGACCGTCTTGTAGATGCTGTCCAATCGATGCAGGTGAGCGACCTTTGCTTCAAGATGTTTGCATGACTTTAGATTGGCTAATTAGATTTTAAGTCGATGTTACGTAATGACTGTGCATATTATATTAAACTGATAAATCGATACTCGATTCATTACTATAGGTGATTGTATCCATCTGTATTTCTTCTTATTCATGCTTTCATCGTCACTTCTGTCGAATACTCAATGTTAGTGATAAGCGGTGGTGAACGGATCTAAAGAAAACAATCGTAAACCTAGCTTAAGGGATATAAACAATAATAGTGCATAGTCTGATTTTTTGTATATTTTCGATACTGCTGTGTTGATTTGGTAACATCCTAGACGAACATAAATATGGCTACCGAAAGTGGGCTCCGAGTAGTGAGACAGTACTCGGACGAAGGTCGCAATATGGCTATGCGAGTGAGTAGTAGATACGAGTGGTGCAATTCGATGAATCATTTGAACATAATTCTATTGTAGGCTTTAAATGATACTACTGCCAACACGGCTGTGAGAAATGCGTGGTCCAATGTTTTAACGTTGATTCAAAGACTGAAAGACACTGCTAGAGAGGTGGCAGATCCAACAATAATCTATGAACAGCTACGGATCCTTTTCCGGGATGAGAGTAGGTGCTTGAAAATATTATTGGTAGAATTAACATTCAATATCCGTTTTTCTTCTCCTTATTAGTTTCACGCAACAACGCATTCTTCATTCTGGTTGGAATTGGTTTCGGTACCACTGGAGGTGTCCTACTCGGTTTTTGGTTAGCACGACCCCATCTGGCAACACCAATTATGAAATCAATCGCCTGTACTTCATTCCGGGATCCGGATAATGTAACCGTGTGCAATACTTCTGTTCCACAGTTTGAATCGTCCTCCGATATACTAGTGCGCGTACGTGCAGCAGCCCTGAACCGAATAGATCGCCGAATAGCATTCGGCTACGGACGAACCCTTCGACGGATGATTAAGAACTACGACACCAACTACAATCCGGAACTTCCATTAGTACTAGGGCGTTCATGTGCAGGGATCGTTGAAGCCGTCGGGAAAGGTACAAAAAGTGGTATAGAAATTGGTGATGAAGTGTGGTTGGTAGCTCCCTGGCATGAGTCGGGTACTGCTGCAGAACTTGTTGTTGTACCTGAAACTCGAATATCCAGAAAACCATTCCTAATTGGTTTCGAGGGTGCCGCCAGTTTGCCATACAGTGGCTGCATAGCATTAAGTTTGATGGATGCTAACTGTCTCACGGAACATACTTCCAAAGGAAAACGAATATTGGTACAGGATGCATGCTCGCCTGTAGGATGCGTCATAACACAATTAGCTAACAAATGGGGAGCTCAGGTCGCTGTTACTTGTCACACCAGATCCGCACCGGTCATTCATGAGCTAGGTAAGTTTGATTTTAAGCCAACCGGTAGTTTGTAATCTGACAAATTTTATCGAATTTCAAAATCAAAACGCTTGCAGAAGAAAGAGGTATTTGTGATTGTGAAGTTTCACATTGTAACCAGTAATCATTCCAATTTTCCACTCTAGGTGCCAGTGACATAATCACGTTCGCCAACGAGCACTTTCGATCCAACTTCATCGACGTTAACGTAGAAAAGTCAAATCTGATCAACGAACTGACGGGTAGAGAAAAGTTTGACTACATCTTCCTAACGACCCGAATAGCATACGATCACAAATTTCTGGAAAAATTTCTTGCCAAAGGCGGTAAAATTATAGACGCAGTTGAACCAGAACTCGCATCGGATGAGTTCGGCCCCCTGATGCGGGTGCTTCTCAGTATTCTCGTAAGGTTTCGGAAAGTGACAGCAGCACTCTTTCGAACACATCCTGATTGGGGAGGACCACATCTGTGTCACTTGGTGCTGGAAAGACTGGCTGGGTTTGTGAATGATGAAACGTTGAAAACAGTTGTTGACAGGGTAAGTTGTAAAGCTCGCTCATTTTGCTGCGAGTACAAACATGTTTCGTTGTAGGTTTACACCCCAAATGAAGTTGAACGGGCGCTTGACCACATTTGCAGTGAGAAAAGTATTGGTAGCACTATCATTACGTTTCGATGAGCGTAGTAATTGGTTGAACTTGGGAACAGTACTGCACAAACAGACTTAACACCATTTTTATCATGAAGATTTACTAGTTCTCAAATTGTGACAATTGTCAATTCCACAGCGCGCATCTATGTGTAATTCTAAACAACAATCGCTTTCTTGGGTATCTAACAGTTTTAAGATTTCTTGCAACAGGTTTTAGTTCCATCTCTTTATGTTAGTAGTGATGTTGGTGAACATCAGTTTGCCATAAAAATTTACATAGTTTTTATTAAAAATTGTGGCTTACGCAAATATCTTTCTACCGTTTGCTGTTAAAAATTCTTTCTCATGAAGCCAATTAGCAGAACCCACATCAGTAATTTAGCTTTTTTTTCAAGGTGATGCAAAAAACCTGATCTTACTATACCTAGGTCTGCTATTTAGTTTCACGAAAAGTTTCATTAGTTCAAAAATGTAATATCGGTAGCGAATTACAACTGTAGGAAAATGAAAAAAATGTCTTCATCTTTGTGTTTGCAAACATACTGGTTTATTTGTTTTAAATTTATGTATCACAAGGCATCTTAAATTTACTGAAGTATTATTGCATCAGTACCAAATTGAGAAATGCGTCCTATTCAACCTTACCTCAATTCATAATGGATCACTTTTTCGAACAAAAATTAGCTTTATTACTTCGCAGGAACCTACCAGTTGTGGTCTCTGTAGGCGGATTTTAAAAGAAAAAATTTATGCTCGAGCTAAAATCTACACACCATCGTAAGAACGCGATAAATGATCGGTTGGTACTTGCTCAGTTGTTCGCGATTTGCGTCTTCTTTCATTTTTAAATGCTGCTCGTAAAAGGCTATTAACACGATATTGATTTGAGCCTGCTCGTGCATCTGATTCGGACATACCCAGCATTATGAAACGATCATAGAACATTTCTGCAAAACGAAACGAATTGATATTCATGTAGAGCATTTAGAACACAGCATTTACCATAGATCCATTCTCTGTCACTCGTGGGCATCTCGTTTTTTGGTACCACGATTAATGTCTCCTTTTCTACTGCATTCTTTTTTGCCCCACTAGGATTTCTCGACGGTTTTCCACTTATACTCATCTCTTTGAATCCCGCAGGATAGAGGACTTCAAGAAGTAGTCTGGCGAATATGGAGTCTTTATTTGCTGCTATCCGATGCATCTCCAACACTTGATCGCCGTTCGGATAATTTAGGTAGGACTTGAATGAAGCAGCCCGCGTTGGTTGGGAAATGCTGAGTACATTATGAAGGGACATGTTCCGTTCCCAAAGCATTTGGTTTTCAGATTCCATCCTTTTGACTTTCTTTTCCATTTTCAATATCTGGTCGCACTTTTCGATTATTTGAAGACGAAATTCAAATCGTAATATATCAATTTTTCTATAACCCACATACACTGAAAATTTACCTGGTTAGAACGAGACTTTTGAATTCTACTGATATTTGTTGCGTGAATTATGCTAGTTTCACCCGTTTTTCGTTGATTTGTGTCATGCACCAAAATTGAATCACAACTATTGTTCGCAGATTCCTGTAACGAACTTCATGTTAAGCATTTTATATAAATATTTTTTTCTATAGCTCACATTATTCACTCCATCGGTTTCTGAAGATGTATCGCTGTCAATGTAACTTGCTAGAGCAATCTGAGATTGCGGTTTCAAATCCTAAAATGGACATAATATTCTGATCAGTAGTGCTTGTCAAATTACTATGAAATTGAATTTTTATACAATTACGATGAAACTACAACACAAGCGGTATCTAAACATTTCCACAGTGTCATGCAGATATTAGCAATAAATAGAACTGACAATCCATATCACAGCTCGTAACAGAAAAGAATCCTAAAGCTAATTTTACTACCTCCACCAATCCACATGTTGATGATTCATCAATTGCCTGTTTACATCTGTCATCTTGCGATGGAGCGCGAGTTTTTCCTGTTTTCTGCGATTCTGGAGAGTTGCTTAAAAGATCCATATCTGCATTTAGTAATGTTGAGCAATTAACCGGAGCCTTCAAATTAGTAAATCCAGTAATTGAAAGCGAACTAGAGGCCTGTTAGAACAACCAATTTTTTTTATTGAAATATAAAGATGTTTAAAGCAATCACTCACAGGCGCATTTGATTGACCATGGAAAATGTTTCCATTTTTCGCTATTGATACTGCTCTCTTTCTCCTACGCTTATGGGCAGATTTAGATAGATCATCATTCCTGCAGCGCTAAAACGGAAAAGGGTATTCGATGAAAAAAGCAATAATTTAACTTTTGATCGTACCTTTTGTCGAATCTTCTGTCTGAGAATAATTCTGTACCGCAGGGGAAGACCTTCACACAAGTCAACGATGTCCATATCTACCATGCAATCCAAGAGATTCACATCAATAAGATTCTTCGAAAACCTGTCCCACAAAATCTCCAACTCCCACTGTTTCAGTAGAAGTAGTAACTCATCACAGGAATTGAAGACCCCATTTTCTTTTGGATCCGTTTCGTTCAGGCGCCGTTTGTTGGAAATATTGCTGCCAGTATCTACGTAGGAAAATTCTTCACAAACGCTAAAATATTTTACGTTATCCAAAACGGAATTTTACAAACGAATATAAAGTCAAAACCTTGAATTGTGGTCTTCAAGCGTTGCTGTCAATTCGCCATAGCTCATTTCTGTAAGCGGTTCACTCTTGATTTCAATTTCCATCGTGAGATACAATAAAAAAAAATTATAATTTAAATTAAATTGGATTTTAACATCAGTATTCTGCGCCTGTTCAGTTTG
Source organism: Topomyia yanbarensis (assembly GCF_030247195.1). NCBI lineage: Eukaryota > Metazoa > Arthropoda > Insecta > Diptera > Culicidae > Topomyia > Topomyia yanbarensis. The sequence goes on along the minus strand of NC_080672.1, from coordinate 108,461,969 downwards.
TTTACATTTAAGACGTTAAAATAGAAAGGTTAAAGACACTGAATCCCTCTGGATAAAGACTCGCGCTAAAAGAGATTACAATTGAAGCATGAATTTTGAAAACAGCGAAACTCGCATTTGACCCAAAACAGAGAAAACGGCGATGACATTTTCGAAGTTTTGTTTTAAATGTTTTTTAAAAATTATACCGATTTTTACACCAATTATTCAGCCAAAATGCTCACCAAAGGTGCCTTTTCATTGAATGGAACGAACATTCGCGATCACGATAATTAAAAGAGCGGATTGAAGAAAAATTAAAGTTACGATGTTATTAGTATCACGCTCACAGTTTCGTCGTTTTACTTTCGTTAGTTTTGGTATCTTTGTTGCACTTACGTTATTTCAGTTTCGTCAATTGTGGTGACTAATCTTATCATTTTTTAATCAATTCTTTGACTGAACTGTTCCGCCGAGGCAGTATGCCAATGAGGACAACCAACATTTGTATAGTTTGTCACTTTTGAGCAGTGTGTTGAAGACAAATAAAGGATACGTTATTCTGAGCATCACGCTTACACTTTCGACATTTTTCAATTAGTTTTTCAGCTGCATTACCGAATAATGAAACGAAAGTTTGTCAACATGCACATTAAGATGCGTAGAATGCGGGGGAGTGAATTCAGGGGTGCCAACCTTCCAGATTTATCTGGATTCATCCAAATTTTTAAGTGTCGTCCAGACATACAGATTTATGTTTGTCTGATCCAGAATTCTGAAAATTTGTCCAGATTTATCAAGACAATTTCGAAAATAAAATGAGTTACAAGAATGCATAGTTGATTTTTGAACTGCCTTTTAACCTACGATTTCTAAAACAAAACTTTTTAGAAATACTGGAAACACAACGTACCAAAATTTTTTTTCGCTAAATGTGAATAAATTTTGTTGAGTTTTAATCAGCTTCGAGTTCAGTAATGCAAGATACTGAAAGCTCAGAGACTCAAATTTAATTCATATGCTTTATGCTGTAAATTAAACATTTAAATTGGTCAGATTGGCGGGGCAACTAATGAATTTTCAGAAAGCCGAGATATATTGTTAACGTTTTATAAAAGCGACCGAAAATAAAAGTCGCAAGGACAAAACATGCTTCGTAAAACCCGTTTCAAATATTTTAGAATATAAAACCGGATATAAACTTCAAGCATAAAAATCGAACTGGGACTTTCCTCTGCAAGAGTCGGATGAAAAAACCTTCAGTATAAAAACCGGAAGAAAATATGTCCGATTCTTACAAAGAAGTTTTTGTTAGCCAACTTTTAATCTTGAAAATCACGAGCATCTGTAGCTCCTGTAGCTTATGCTGGAGGCTCATTCTTACCGAGTTTTGCTGGTGAACAATTTTTAAGCGATTCTTATGCTGAAGAATGTCCGTCCGATTTTTACGCTTGAAGTTTATTTCCGATTTTTATATTCTAATGAATTTGGAACGGAACGTTTTACGAAGCATATTCTATCCTTGCGACTTTTATTTTCGGTCGAACATTAGTAAATTGCCAAAATACAGCTCATAGATGTAAAATGAAGCTCACTCAAAAAAAAATTTTTTGGCCATCCAGACAAATCCAGACTTTTTCCAAAAATTTTCCAGACTTCTTGGAAAAATACTTGGTATCTCTGGGAGTGATAATCTCAGTTTGTTTACATTTGTTAGTTACGGTGTTTTCAAAAATCATGCTTGAATTCTTTTCTCGTGCTATCCCGAATAAAAATGTATAACGTAATTACAACGATTTTCATTGTTACATCCTAGGGGCAGATCACTTGATGCATTTTTAAAAATCAGCGAAATTAAATGCATTTCTTTCCATCAAAATCGAAATTCGTAATGCATTTTGCGTTGCGTGTAAAGCGTCAAAACCCTACAAAAAACAGCCCTACATTCGACAAAACATCGTACAAAGTGGATCAGCGTAGGACGATTGTTAAGTAATCTTTTCTGCGAGGGAGTGCAAAGTTGATGCAAAAATGGAAATTAAATGCATTCTTTCTAAGTTGATGCAAATTTGTTATACATTCCTAGAGTGATCTGCCCCTAGGTTACATCACAATGAAAAACGATGTGAAAGAATCAGATATGATGCAAAATGTACAATGAAAATACGATCAAAATTGTTGTTTCTGCAATCAAGTTCGTTGTAAAACCGATTTTTACATAAAAAGGGGGTTGTTAAGCGATGTGACAGTGAAAAAACAACTTTTTCCATACATTCTGAAACTAGGGGCAGATCACTCGAAGAATGTATACCAAATTTGCATCAAATTAGAAAAAATGCATTTAATTTCCATTTTTGCATCAGCTTTGCACTCCCTCGCAGAAAAGTTTGTTTGACAAACGTACTACGCTGATCCACTTTGTTCGACGTTTTGTTAAATGTAGGACTAGTTTTTCTGTAGGGTTTTGACGTCTTACACGCAACGCAAACAACATTGCACGCAACGCAAAAACATTGCACGCGACGCAAAATACATTATGAATATCCATTTTGATGGAAATAAATGCATTTAATTTCGCTGATTTTTAAAAATGCATCACAAGTGATCTGCCCCTAGTTCTGAAATCACTTACAACGATTTATGTTGTTATTCTGTTGTAGATTTTGGATGTCAAGACCTTGTTTTACATTGTTTTAACAATGATTTTATTTGTTTTTTTTTTCATCGGATTTACTGTTAAATTTGATTTGCAGATTAATTGGGATTTAAAAGTAATCTTTTTTTTTTATTTTTTTTATTCATGTTTGAATTGCAGTATATAGATGCTTACACAATATCTCTTCTCCACGTTATAATCGATTCCGGAAGCACATCGCATATGGGAACTCGAAATGAAAACGCGCAACATTGTCCGGTAATAGAGCAAAATCTTGCCAACTGAAAAAATCGTGAAATGAAAAGTTAGCAAACAAAACCTTTAGCAGTCGTGACAATATTGAATCATACTTCAACTTTTCATGTTCCGCCGAACATTCTCCTGACATTTGTTGCCTTTTATCCTCGCTTTTGTCTGTTTTTGATGATCGACCACGCGGCCAAAAACTGGCCCGGATCAGTTCACGATTGCCGGCCTGTAAATAGGAAATATTGAACTACCCTAATAAACATCTTATGATTCAAGAGCCCAACGACCTGTTCAGGGTATCATCCAAGCAATATGTGGAATCGGTGGACTATATAGGTTAAAGTTCGTGTATAATATTTTTTATTAGGGTAGATTTCTCTTCATCACAGTATATATAATATCTCCATACCAAAGTTTTAAAAACTGGAAAACATGCCACAAAGCGGTCAAATTGGACGCCATGGTGAAAAAAGTGCGTTTGAAAATAATAACAAATAAAATACACAAAAAAACGAAAAGCGTCATTTTTGTGTAAAATCTTAGAAAGTACTGAAACCAAAAAATTGATGTTACTATAAAAATTGTTGTTAATAACGATAACTGTTGTAAATACAATGTTTCGACTATCAATTCCGATTTTCCGTTCTGTCCGGGTTCTCTGGCCTCATTTTGTGCTGAGTGCATACATACACTCTGATTTTATGCAGTGTTACGCATTTCTCTGTACGGAACTCTCTCGAGATAACGACGCTGAATCCTTCTGGATAGACTCGACATGTCAATCGTTTGTTTCCCATTTATATGGCAGTGTCATTCCAATCGGGCACGAGACCTGTCAATTTCATTCCAATCGAGCAGAAGACTTGTAAAATGTTGCAATCTGATGAATGAATTTTGGAAAGTATTGTGATACAGTCGTGATTCGCTGGTTGGACATTTTCTAACTGGACCGCTTTTAGTTGGACCTCCGCTAGTTGGACCACTGTCCAATTAAAAAGCATCTGAATGTCAAAATCTCATATCAAATTCACTTTGAAAATCTATTTAAAAATCTATATTTTTACACTGCTAATGTCTTCTTAGGAGCGTTTTTGACATTTGTCAGTTGGTCCAACTAGCGAATCAAATGTGGTAGGAAATTTGTACCCATTTTATGGGTACTACGCCACTACTAGAAAAAAACTCTAGAAAAAGAACAGCGAAGACTCCATTTTGGATCGATTGGATTCGCGTTTAGCTGTCAAACATTATAACATTGGACGTGTTGCCATACAATGCCGGGGCATTGAGTTCTTGTCGGCCGGTCTCACGAACACTAACGCAGTTTCTAGGTTGAAAACAATCCCATTCACTTTTGCCGTCTTTGTTTATTGTTTTCCACCAGCTAGTGATGTAGTGTTTGTGTCATGTGACGTGTACGTACATAAAAAGTCTATACATTGCCAAAAATGCTGTTTTCTCTTCGCAGTTCTCTTACTACACTGATAAAATAAAGTACCCATTAATGCGTAGAAAACTACACATTTTCAATAAAACTGGAATAACCCATTAAATGGGTAAGGAGTTTGTACCCATAAGTGAGTACAGGTCTAGTACATCAACCAGGGTATGTTTTGCTCATTTTTTTTCGCGGAACTGTTGCAATGAAATGCGTAAAAATACCCATTCATGAAAATCGCGCCAGAATGAAAAATACTGTCAATAGAATTATTTCTGAATTAAAAAAAAATAAAATAACATTTATAGTCGTGATTCGCTGGTTGGGCCACAGCCTCTGTCCAACTAACGAATTTGATTCGCTAGTTGGACCAACTAAAAAATGTCTAAAACTCTCCAAAGAAGACATTAGTAGTGTAAGAGATTGATAAATAGATTGTTAAAGTGAATTTGACATGAGATTTTGACTTTCAGACGCTTTTTAATTGGACAAAAACTAGTGGAGGTCTAACTAAAAAGTGGTCCAGGAGTCCAGGATGAGGAGTCTAGATAGATCCTATTCTAAAACTACTTAATAAAATAAAACCGCCAACTGGATATATTTTTGATGGCTGGATCTTTTGGCTTCTCTAAAAATGCCGAACTGGCCCATATTTGCAACATCCTCAGTAGTCCAAACAGCCGTTGTTTTCGGAGCATTGCCGAAGTGTTCCGTTTCCGCCACGGACTCCGATGCAGGCCGATAATTTGCAGGTTCCGCTACGATCCTTAGTTTGCAGGTTAACTCGCTTGAAATACTTCTTAAGGATTTTTCACCCATTATTAAGATCAATATACCCTAATCACAGATAACAGACGTTTAAGCTCGATTTGAATCGTGTATAAATACCCGCTACCAAGCCCGCTACTGAAATTTCGAAAAAAAAAATTAAAGGGTTGTGTACAGGACACGACCACGGTGACATTAAAAATGTAGCTTTTTTCAAGAGCGTGCAAATGAATTTTATCTATCACACATATCGACACGTTCTTGCTCACTCGCCTGTTTTCATATGTTACAATTTTCTATATACCCTTCCCATTACAACATAATTTATTGAAGGTCATTTAGCGGTAATCTATTATTACAATTAATCAAGTGTCTCACTAGGTGATTGGCGTTATTTGGCTGATCCATCTAGTAAAAATAGGCTATAGGCCAGAACATATATTCAAAAGAAAAGTTCCATATTGAGAACTGTGATGAGGAAGCCCACGCCCGCCAACGGAAATATACAGATTCTCCATGAAATATGAAATTTCATTTTCCATTTAAATTTTCAATAATGTACTAATGAACTTAAGTAAACAATCTTAAGGTTAAGTATTTCTTGATAGATTAGTGGTGGAAAAAAGGAAATTATTTGATAAATTACATTGTTATACAACGTTCGCACTACCAGTTAAAACGGGTTTTTATGCTATCTTGGTGACATTTTTCTTGTTGATAATTATTATTACATGTTATAACTCTGTAGTGTAAACATTGTATTGTTGAACCAATTCTGCAGCGTCTTATGTTATATAGGTGTTTTATGTGGTAATAGGACTGACATAATTATATCTTCAGTACAGCGGTGTGTTTCATAATGTAAAACAGATTTTTTTTTAAATTTAAATTAATATACCCAACCGTTCTATTAGTTGTAAACTTTAAAACGCAATTAGAACTGTGTTTTAAATACATAGGGCAGGACAGACACTCTGACTGGATAAACTGGGAAAACAATTTTAAGTCCAGTAACGCTTAAGACATGGCTTGAATTTGAATCGAAAAAGAACACCCGCTTAAACCGCTGCTGGGACGGTAAGTTCTGTTTTAAAATTTTCCGTTGTGTGCAGTACGAAACAAAAGTGTTTGAAATTAGAAAACAAAAAGTTTTGCTGGGAATGTGATTGTTTCCGATGCAATTACACTCAGATTTTTCACGCAGGGAATACAGGCCGTGCAAATGAAAACCGCGTAAATGATACGCGGTTTTCAGTTTCAAAATCCGCGTAAAAAACCTGAGTGTACTCTCCTATATAAAATACTACGCTGCTGAACAGTGCAATAACTACAGAAGCACGTTGTCAGATGCCTTACTGATAAAAAACATAACCGAAATATATATATCACATATAACCGAAATATGAAACATATGAAAACCAATAGGCTCTTTACCCTACGCAGCTTCAAAGCGCCGTAAACATGGATTAACAAGTTACAAGGCACACGCATGCATAAAAATAAATATATTTTTTTCAAACGCAACACTCTTAAGCAGCACACACCGTATTGAATTAAATCCAAACCACCCCACCCACCCACTTTGCAAATCATTCTGTGACACCGTGCTGGTACCCGAAAAATCCGCACACGGCCACCGCTGCCGAAAATGCATAGCGTCTACCGCTTATTGTAGTGCCCAGACACTGCAGCCATGATCTTCCCCGTTCGACATAAGAACAAAAACTGATTCAAACGGGTACGGGTCACCTCTATTTATAAACTAACCGTATATGGTTTAGTCACTTAGGTGCGAGTGTATGCGAATGCCAACGTTGCCGAAAATCGATAGCGCTTATTGCATCGCCCGGAGACGATGTTGCTCATATGGGATAAGAGCAACAACTGATTTAAACGGACATGCGTTGCTTCTATTTATGACTTTTCGTTTGTGATTGAGCCACTAACCTACCCTCTAATGACGGCTGTGTCTGAGAAATCTGCATCACGAATGGTAATTTTCCCTTTTTCGTGAACTTTTTAATTTTACCAATTTTTAAAAGTCTACTTTTATTGGGGAGATTTTAAATTATTACCAATATTTAAGTTAGGTGTTTCTGAATCGGTTGGTGTATGAATGATTAAAATCCATTTTGTAATATCGGAGTTATAAGCGTGCAAACCTTACATAGTTTCGTTACATGGGAGATAGTTTAGATTTTAGAATGACACCTAGCCCCAGATAGTGGAGTAAGACATTTTTAATGTCAAAATCATACGCCCGAAATACGTTTGGCAAACGTTTGTAGATGGCACAGTGATCGATTCAATGCAGTTAGAGTGCAGCCGTCAAATACGTGTAGCAAACAGTTGCGCAGATGGCAATAGTGAAACACGGATTTCCAACGTTTGTCAGTTTGAAAGTTTACACAGGTTTTTGAAGAAATTTACTTCTAGCCTAAACGTCTGTTATCTATGCCCTAATTAACATCTTATCATTCAAGAGCCTAACGACCTGTTCAGGGTATCATCCCAATAATATGTGGAATCTTTGGACTATATGGGGTAAAGTTCGTGCATAATATTTTTATTAGGGTACCCTTTGACATTGACATACCTCATCGAGTAGTTGTGAAATGGATGAAAAGTACTCATTGTTAGAAACAAAAAAAATACGAAAATGTGCAATTTTAATACATAAAATGGGTAAAGTTTTTTTACCGTGTAGAGTTTTTCTTGCCGCCCACTAAGACGTCCAAAAAATTGTGGCAAAACCGTTCAACACGGATCCAACGATGGACGTTTGTTGAACGGTTATTTGGACGTTGTACAAATTGGTCCAACGAACGTCCTTTATTGGTCGATTTTGAAACCAACCGTTCTTAGAGGGCGGCCACTGCCAATTTTCTACACGGAAACGAAAAACTACCTAAAATTGAGTTCCTTTGACTCAATCTCGTGGTATCGTGGGGGAACTTAAAATTAGGTAAACCGTGTTGAAGGTAGTTTCCATTTAACCACGGCAAAAATTACAACTCATTGATAGGTTTTTTATGCTCAAATTTAAGTTGAATTTACCTAATTTTGAGTTCACCCCAAACAACTCAAAAGTACCTTCCTCCACGGAAGACCTCGATTGAGTCGAATCTCTCTTTCCGTTTTTGACACTAATAAGTGCGAAAGCGACGCCCAACTCAAAAGTAAGTTAAAAGAACTTATTCTGCAGGTTGTTTTATTTAACCGTGTAGGTATATCAAGTTCAAGATGGAGAGAAAGGTGGGAACATTTGACACTTTTGAGTGTATTAGTATTATACTTGCAAAATTAAGCATGGCGGCCGGGGCCCTTGAAGTAAACATCAACATCCGAACGAGCATCCTGATTCTTTGGCGCACGATGAAAAGTGAGAAAAGGCCGAGCTTCACTTCGGATCTATCGATTAGAACACTTATGGACACTTTACCTCGAAAAAAAATCCGATTAAATTAACTATGACCGAACCGAAACAAAACTTATGGCAACAGAAGGGCCCGCTACGTCAACTGTTTGTGCTTTTCTTCTTCATATCCTCTTGTTTTTTCGGCTTCATCAAAGAAAAATGACAACCGCACTCACACACAGAAAAAAATGTGCACAGCTGTACCAAGTGAGCAAATTTTCTGGCAGAGACCGCTCTGCTAAATTTCTGCAAGTCTTGGTTTGGCAGCCCTGTCAGATTTCTGCGCGTATCCTGTCGGGTTAGTTGAGCTAGGACGAACTCGGTTTCGCTCGCGTTTTCTGGCAAATTTTGACAGGAACCGAGCAAAACCCTGGCATAAATCGGACATAAACTGTGCAAAGATCCTGGCAATTCCTACCTGGTAGAATTTAGCACGAATCGAGAAAAACATCTGACAAAGATGTGGCAGGAAACGTATAGAGATCTTGGCCGTACACACGGCACCGGTAACGACCACCACTCGGCCATCGTAGCGCAGTTGATTCTCGTTAGCTGATACCATTTTCTCTCCGCACCCAAGCTAATTGACCTCTGGAATGAGCAAATTCGGCGCCGGGAAGCTTATTTGTTCAACAATAATCTTAAAATTAATTTTAAAGAATTGAAGATACTAGCCAGTTTATTTATAGTCACAATATTGTAACCATGGGTTACTGTTATTAGAAAAAAATATAGCAACAGATTCGTCAGAGCTGCTAGTTTCATGAATATTTTAAGCAAACATCAAATTTGACATTTCCAGTTACCTGAGTCACTGAGGGGTAGTCAGATTTGAGATACAGTTTCGGAATGCAAGTGTCTAGTCGTGTCGTTGGTTAAAGGTAGCAAAAGATTGTTGTTCTCAACATTTCCTGCTTCACGTTCCTCGTCCATTGGCATTTTAATTGAAGGGACATTTGAGACTCCATCTATTTTTTTCTTTCCATTTGGAAAATGTATCTACACAGGATGTTATTAGCATTTATTGAAAAAAAATTGAACATTTCAACATACGCTGCAAATCCTCGTCCCTGCGTTGATAACAAAAAACGGAATATCTTTTTCGCTCTGCACACAAAAACGTACCCATTGTTGTCGTATTACTGGATCTTTCGGAAAGCGAAAGAAACTAAGATTCGGTTGAAAATGTTTTGTGCGGCCACAGTGCATAGCGCAGCACTTCATTTTGATAAAATTTATCACGGCGGAGCAAATCCACATACAATTTAAAAAGCAGGTCAAATGTGACTTACGTTCCCGATATTGGCACTGAAACTTTATTTTGAGCCTAACCTGACAAAACTTACAATTACAGTACTGATCCAAAGTTCCCAACAAGACAAACGTAATTCGCGATCTAAAGCTGGATGTAGACCGCAAGATGGCATGAAAGTGCAATGATGATGTTTTTACTTTCAACTGTCAAAACACATTGAAAATTAAATTTTGAAATTCATAAACCCAATCAAAATTATAATCAAATGTGATTTCATCTAATGAAAAGAAAAATTGATGAAGAAAATATGTTTCCTACGTTTGAAAAATATCTTGATGGTAAATATCTTGAAACACCACTAAGAATTCGTTCATCCGGTTTCAGTTTATGCTAAAATGAAATTTAGAGATTGAAATCTCAATAAAAACACGATAGTGGGCGAAAATCACTGGATTAAAGAGTGCAGGTATTGAAAGTCGAGGTTATCCACTGATAAATCCAATTTCTAAGTAAACATTTCCCGTATCTAAATCAACCGACGTAACCTCAACAATACAAAAAAAATTCCGGATCTCAATAATTCGTAATAAAATATCGAGTTCGACTGAATGTTTTGGTGCCAAACGAAAGAACGAGTTTTTTCTTATCACCTGTATTTAAATTTTTTGTGGAACTATGTATTGTTTATCTTAAAACAATTAAAATAGTACAACCGTCCTACATCATCAATGCAATAAAATATTTTTATCATCATTTGACTGGTACCAATAATGAAATCTAGTTGGCGCGTCGATCGGATAAGTTTCACGTTTGAGAGCCAATCCCTGTTAGAATAGGGAATAGCATAAATTATCTTCAACTATGCAGAAAAAATAGTAAACCTTTCATTGTTCATCTTGGTATGCACGACTTGTAAAATTTTTTTTCCTTACAGCGAGATACATAAACGTCTAATGTATGACAAACATTTGTTAAACGAAAATAATTATATATCTCGACAAACATATGATTACGGCCTAAAAGCCAACTGTCAAAATCCACTTTGAATGGAAATTCCAGACGTTATAACCAATCCGGAGCTGGAACATTCTGAGAAAATTGGAACAAAAACGGCCCCCCCTATTGTCACGTCTTGTCTTAGGTTAGCGTAAGCTTCATATCAGGTTAAGGAAGTGTATACTTACTGCTGCTTTAATTGTTCTGTAACGATCATGGAAGCTGAAATTAAACACGAACCTGTTATAATTGATGGCTACGAATTGGTTGATGCCGGTTTTTACAACGATTCCAGGTATTGTTACAGAACAACAACGAAGTACATCAATTTAACCAGTTTTTATGTTAGCCTTAACCAAGGACGCGCAAACGTAGCTAGTTCTCCAAAGAAACCTCAACAAATTGATAAGGCTGTGCAAGACATTTACGTACCCAGTGAAACGGAGTTCCCGAACGAAGAAATGCAACTGCTACTTCACCAGTGGGGCTTAGAAATCCTAGCGGATAGATTTACTCAAAATTTAATCGACGTGAGCCTATTGGATTACATTCTCGATGTAGATATAATTGATCTCTGTAAGGATTTGCCTATGCGATATAGGTTAATATTGAGACGCAATCTTCAGCAAAAGGTAATAGGGCATTTCAATTATATTAATAGTTGTGATGTAACTTATGTTCTCTTGTAGTGTTACAAAAGGCAGACAGGTGTGACTGACAGCTCAGAGGCTGATGGTAAATACAATAATAAAACGGATGTACATGCTACCGGAGATCCTACTATTAAACTAAACGCCTGCCGGGAACCATCTCCACAATTAGTCGTTCCATACTCCGAGCTAACTGTTCCTGCACAGTCGGATCCCAAATCAAAACAAAATGTGAATATGACGGCAATACTGCATGACTATGTAAGTAATCGTTTCACAGTGAGGCAACATAATATAGTACATATATCCATTAAACTTGTTTACTTACAATGTATTAAAGTACTGATGTAAGGAAGGTACAATTTACGAAAATGCAAAACAATTTTAGTTTAATAAATGTTTGTTTCCCTGTTTTACAGCCAGACTGCGAACGACCATTAAGAAACCGTGAAGTAAGTAGTAAGTTTTTCAATTGATCGTTATCTAGAGTTCCAAAATATTTCCAGACACTTGTTGAAATTTGTCAATGGCACGAGTCGGGCCGAAAATTTCTCGAACAATACCGAATAGAAAATGGCAAAAGGATATATTCAGCAGACTCACGTAAATACATCAAAACTGCTCTCGTCGAATACTTTTTCAAAAGTGGGAAAGGTCGTATTACGGATCAAAACTTTACTACAATGGTTCAAATAATACTAGACGAGCTGCCAGACGAAGATCCACGAATCTGGTACATACCACCATCGGGTGGTTTGACAGCAGGGGGTTTGCTTTTCGCGCGATACAAATATCTGATGCCAAAAAATAAACAATTTCATGTGCAGAAAAGTGATCCAGTGGTACCACACGCTACAGCAGTATTTAAACAAGAGGAACGTCACTGGAAGGGACTCTCAAAGGAAGCGCAACTAGATTGTTCAGGTGTGTGTTCAGTTCTGATTGAGCAAAACTCACGATCAATTTTCGCTTAATGTCCGTAATTGTCTGTTTCAGTTGCGACTGACAGCTCAGAGGCTGATGGTAGATACAATAATAAAACGGATGTACATGCTACCGGAGATCCTACTATTAAACTAAACGCCTGCCGGGAACCATCTCCACAATTAGTCGTTCCATACTCCGAGCTAACTGTTCCTGCACAGTCGGATCCCAAATCAAAACAAAATGTGAATATGACGGCAATACTGCATGACTATGTAAGTAATCGTTTCACAGTGAGGCAACATAATATAGTACATATATCCATTAAACTTGTTTACTTACAATGTATTAAAGTACTGATGTAAGGAAGGTACAATTTGCGGAAATGCAAAACAATTTTAGTTTAATAAATGTTTGTTTCCCTGTTTTACAGCCAGACTGCGAACGACCATTAAGAAACCGTGAAGTAAGTAGTAAGTTTTTCAATTGATCGTTATCTAGAGTTCCAAAATATTTCCAGACACTTGTTGAAATTTGTCAATGGCACGAGTCGGGCCGAAAATTTCTCGAACAATACCGAATAGAAAATGGCAAAAGGATATATTCAGCAGACTCACGTAAATACATCAAAACTGCTCTCGTCGAATACTTTTTCAAAAGTGGGAAAGGTCGTATTACGGATCAAAACTTTACTACAATGGTTCAAATAATACTAGACGAGCTGCCAGACGAAGATCCACGAATCTGGTACATACCACCATCGGGTGGTTTGACAGCAGGGGGTTTGCTTTTCGCGCGATACAAATATCTGATGCCAAAAAATAAACAATTTCATGTGCAGAAAAGTGATCCAGTGGTACCACACGCTACAGCAGTATTTAAACAAGAGGAACGTCACTGGAAGGGACTCTCAAAGGAAGCGCAACTAGATTGTTCAGGTGTGTGTTCAGTTCTGATTGAGCAAAACTCACGATCAATTTTCGCTTAATGTCCGTAATTGTCTTTCAGTTGCGAAGCGAAAATTGAAAAAATGCAGCAATATGAACAGAGCTGATATAATTACTGCCTGGAAAGATTCCTTTCCGCTCCGGCGCTACGAGGCAGTTACTAAAACCATACGCCTAGAGGAATGGGAAGTGCTCGCTAGTTATGAAGATATTACCGAATTGGTTAGATGCATGTTTGATTTTAACTACGCATATTTTTGTAATGCATTATTGGGTAATTTCAGATTAGCTATGATTTCTGTGCGATGCATTCTATCGAGCATGACTGTATTCGCGATCGGATTACCACATTCGTAACTCGCTTCAAAGACGTTTACCATGGTTATAAGATGTTAGTAGATGACGACAAGTGGCTGTCGACGGCTCTTTTTTCTACATTCGGCAACCATTTTGAAATTTGCGGTTAGTTCATATACGTATAATCAAATTATTTTCGAATGGTTGTTGAAAAATAATAGTAATGATTTGTATCAAATATTTTTCTGTCGTTACAGATAATTCGATTTTCCTGGCATTTTACACGTTGCCATTGATATTGCGACAACGTTCTATCCCAATGTGTAAAACACGAATTAAACCATCACTGAAATTGTGTCGAGATGCGTTTATAGTTTTGTTGGAGGTAAGTATTGAGTAGTGCACATTTCAAAACCTTCAATCGTTGTACTCATTGTAGACAGAAGCTGGAATAACCGAAGTAATCGCACAACACAAGCAAACATTTCATCAGGAGGAAACAGGAACGTTGTTGCCACCGTTTATTATCGCTGTTGGAAATACTAGATCTCATAAGGTCAATGAATATTTTGTTATCCTAGATAGCACAATTTTCAAATGCAAAACCGCTGTAGACGCAGTGGATCTTCTGTTTAAGCTGTACGTCGTTTTCCACATTGAGTATGCGTATGGTTGTGCAAGTGTGTTGAGGTTCATTCAGCAGCATTTTTATAATTTGATTCATGAAGGGACTCGACAGGATGCTAGTGTTGCAGCATTAATAACAGATTTGAATCGAAGTCTGAACTAAGTTGATATTATTATCATGAAATACAGTAACAAAGTACTAATGAAATTTTCACTTGTGTGATTGTATGTATTTCCGAAATTCAGATGCATCAATTATCAGTTTACGAATTCATCAATACTTTATTTCACGAGTACGAATGGTGAGTCGTGGCTAATATTCCAGGAATCATGAACTAGTTCACGAATCCACGAATATTTTATATTTTTGTAAAATATTTCATAAGCACAAATGGTGAATCGTGACTAATATATTTGGAATCATTAATTAGTTAACGATCATCTATAGTATTTCGAGTTTCGTTCATCAGAAAATATTCAACCTTTTGATTTTGTAAACTAACTTGTCACAACCACGGAAACCAGATCATGATCAAGATGTATTAAATCATGAATGTTTTATAAATAACGTTCATAATGTTGTGCATTAGTTCACGTACAGAAGTTCACAAAAACAAAGCTTTTGCATTTGATTAAGTTAAAATTTTTGTGTTTCAAACTCATTTCGTTAGTAACTATAAACTGAGAAAAAAATAAAACGAAAACACGCATTTTTTAGGTTGATTCAATCGGATTTCTGCGTTAAAAGTTGCACAAGCAGTTTTGGTTTGCGTTGAAAAACTGCAAAATTAAGCGGACCCTACACGAGACAAGAATATTGACAATAAAATATTGAGAAAACTGCTTCAATATGTCAATCCCAAAAAAATTTCGTTGAATCCTGGGGAATAGAAAATGCGAAAATAAAAGATGGGTGTGTAATGTCAGAGACATAACCGGAGTGAAGTAGAATACACTTCAGGCTGTTAACCCATTATGTCCTAGCGTATGAAATTTCATACGCAAAAACAACACATTTCTGGATCATACTTGTTATACAATAAACTGCCGCTAGA
Organism: Topomyia yanbarensis; assembly: GCF_030247195.1. Lineage (NCBI taxonomy): Eukaryota > Metazoa > Arthropoda > Insecta > Diptera > Culicidae > Topomyia > Topomyia yanbarensis. The sequence goes on along the minus strand of NC_080672.1, from coordinate 108,446,710 downwards.
AGCATAACTGTCCCATGTGCTATGGGAATCCCTATACACATGGGACAATTATGCTTCTAGCGGCAGTAAAGGCGTTTTAAAACTTCTGGTCTTCTGTGAACGTTAATTAATACCATATAGTTTATAATGTGTATGCTCAATAATCTTTTTTATACACTGAGAAAAAACCTGTGGTATCTGTGACCAGACTTTCGTGGTTGTTTTAACTATTTGCCGAAATAGCAGTAATGACCATGAGATCGGTAATACTAAACAGCTGTATCGCAAAAAATACAACAAAAATCGATTACCGCTCAACTATGCTGTTGTTGGAATAGTGTGAATCACTATTAAAATTAAAGTAAAAATAAAAATATGAACATGGTAAACATCTTGAATGTAACCAGTGCCATTGTTATAACTACTTTTCGTTTGATTGTCCTCTGCACAATATATTAATAAGTCGTGAACACTAAATGTATAGTTGTTATAAGAATGTAAAGGTTAAAATAACTATATACACCGTTTATGCGGACTTTACCCTTGTCGAAAGCAGCTTCTGCGCATAGTGGTTTTCAGCTGACAATTCTTTGTATTACTAACAACCATAAAACTTGTCAATGTTTGCGTTACCATTAAGTATTACTGCAGGATGCGGCCATTGCAGCGAAAAATGTATAAAGAACATACGTGCGTGCTTTTCGGCGTACATGTTTTTAAATTTTAATTTTTTAACTATTGCAATAATATTATCTCTGTGATATTAGGGTAAGGCGATAGCATCAAAAGCCGTTGTATGATAGAGTTCCAGTCAGGAAAGGTATTTAAAAGCTAAATTTAGGCCTAGCACTAGCCTCACAAAAGGTCTGTACATTAAGAATCGGTTTAAAGTTTTACGAAACAGAAGGTCATGTTTCACAAAGGACTGTATTACTAAGTATTTGCTTTGCTTTATTGCACTATGTAAGTACATACTTCAATTTAATTCAATAACGATATTTTAAAATCATAAAATTTTCGATTTTTCAGTTAAACGTAAAGGCAGAAAAGGAGGCTGAAATGTGGATGCTGAGACGATTAATATTTTTATAAAAAATGTGTATCATGAATAAACTAAGGAATGCTTTCAAAAACCAAGATTGGCTCAAACTTTCTTTTATCCACCCTCGTCATTTCCAAAACAGTGATAGCTCTTTTTTAAATAACTAGTGGAAAAATATCAAAACCCCAAGGTTTTAGTTATTGCAAGCAGGTCCTGCTCAGGATGACTATGCTTATTGTTATACCAAGCATCCCACTTTTAATGGTCATTCACACAACAGAGTGTTCAATTTGACTATTATGCAAAAAGCATGGTAAAACTGGTAAAACATCCCATTCTCCTCGCTTAGTTATAACAAACAGTTCCAGGTCTAGATAACGATGCACATTGTTACGGCGAGCATCCCACTTATAATGGTCCTGCTTACAAAACAATGTTCAATAGTACTATTGTGGTCAAGAGCTCTTGTATAGTAAACTTGAACATGGATATAGTTAAAGTGACCTGATACTATAGTCGGCTAAAAAGCACTATACTCGAAAAGTCGAATTAACCTCCTCATATGGTAAATGTTACCATATAATTTTTCTTAGTGTAAATTTCCATTGTGTTTTCAAACGTCAAAATTGGACAAAATTTAAACAAAAATATGAACAATACATATTATTTATTTTCTCTCCTAAATCACTAATTCTTGTTTCGGATTGTGGACGAATGGCCATGAGAGGTGTGAAAGATGTGGCTCAGTGCGAAAAAATGGAAGAAATTGGTGAAACAATTGCGAAAATTCTGCTGGTAGTTCAAGGTATGAAATTTCATACGCTAGGCTGAACCGATATCTTTTTTCCTAAGGCAAAATTATTTCCTCTTTAGGACCGGGAGGGGATTCACAACTTTCACGCTGATTTTAACGTTGAATCAGTGCATTGAAAGCTAACAAATGCTTAATACATGGCAAACCATACCTGGTTCCACCCAGAATATTTTTTATGTAAATTCTCGTGAGAAAATGTTCTTTTTCTTAAAATAATTACAAAGTTTGAGGGAAAAATAGTTTAATGCATCGAACCAATCATGAGACGAAACGGCACGAGAGAGGAGAGAAGTGTTAAAATCATTCAAAAAAGCTGCTAAACGAATGATCTCGCAAGATTGAAGATATTATTCGATTTTATGCTGAATATAAAGATTTTAGCCGAATTTTCTCTGTGATGATTTTTTGATACCCATCAGCCCAGCGTATGAAATTTCATACGTTAGTTTTTTTCGCAACAAAACGTTCCAAAGTAGTTATTTTATTTTTCCCATACTTAATTCGGCATAATATGAGGGCTCACGAAGTATTTTACAAATTACCAAAAGTTTTAACATAGCTGGGTTATAATGGGTTAATACGAATGCTTCAATTTTGACTATCTTCTGATAGGTTGTATTAAAACCAGCTATTTCGTTACACGGTTGCGCTTCGGCTTCGCCCCATCAGAAACCGACACTAACTTTTTGTCGGAATAGATTAGCGCCGGCTTGACGCATATCGCTTAAAACTAAAACACACTTTGTGTTTCAATCGAACGACTGATCAAACGTGATGTCCCGTCCGAGCAGAAGTTCTGTTTATGCCGATGAGACACAGTGAATCTGAAACTTGTCTTGGCTTAGCAGGCCTATGCTAAAAATATAGCATAGCAGCTATTTCGTTATTTCTAATGGAAATACCGAAATATCGGTACACGTTTATCGAAACCTAAAATATTCGAACATATTTATCCTCATATGGTAACCCTGAAAAGAGCATTTAATGAGAGTGAAACAATTCATTTGGCAACAGCAGAGAATAGGATACACTTGTACCGTTATTTCGATATTTCCATTAGAAATAACTTTCAGAAATTAGTAAAAATTGCAGCATTCGTATTAATAGCTTAAAATGTATGCTACTTCATTTCGGTAATGTCGTTGACATTATCTACCCATCTTTCTAATCTAAAACAGGAAAACTGTTTTGAAAACCCAATAATTGCACAACCTAAGGTGATTTAAAGCTACACTTTTGTGAAATCCCGACAAAAAACAAAATTACGTATTTGTCCAACGAGCTTTCTGTCCCGTTGTTGTAGTGAATCATGCCCCCTTAATGTGGCGAAGTTTACCCCCTCAAAAGTGCGTTTTGCCTTGCCCATTTTTCAAAGTGTAATTTCTAATGATTTTGAAACATTGCAAATTTTACATGTTTTTGAACATTTTGCAAAGCGTTATGCCGATTACAGGGGGAAATGTTGGTTGAATTCTCCCAATTAATGTTCTATAGCTAAACTATGATCATACTTCCTTAGAGGGCGTGTTTTACCCCATGTTTTCATAAATATCGATATACGCAAACCTTAACCAAGCAGATCGATAGAGATATCTTAGAGTGGATTTGTCACAATAACCCTGCAATAGGGATCTTTAGGGGTGTGCGGGTTAAGGCATATTCTGATGCATATTAGTACCGTGTCTCAGTCTTTTTCCAATTTTTAGGCCCGAAACTATTGAAAAAAACATTTTTTAGTTTGTTTCCTTTTAGGACAATAACCCTTGCGACTTGCACGACTCTATAGGTTGCCTTATCAGATCTACCATAGTTTGCAGATGAAACTTGGGATGGCAGGCTGTTAGCAGATTGACAAAGTACCAGATCACGCGGTGTGGGGTGCTGTCCCGGTTAACAATGAGGCGAACGAGATATTTGCAGATACATCATTTAGTCGGACAACTGTCAGTTTGTTGGTTGAATTTAATTTGGTTTTTTTTAAATTTAAAAATCAGAAAAGAATAATTGAGGTTTAAGAATGATATGAGTGCACTCGTAAGGCCACCTGCTATCAATAAATATGAAAAACTGGCACAGAAAGAGCTTTCTGCTTTTTCTGTGGTGTGTCAACATTGTATTTTCCGTGTATGCATGAAACTGGCACGAATGCTATCAGCACCGCCGGCGGCAATCATGAGATGTATCACCTACCACCGAAGAATGCGAGCTGACATGAAACGCAGCAGCTGCTACGCTTACAACGCCAGAACACAAATTAACGAATTTTTATGTTCCCTTTTTATACGTGTCGCAGCTCATTCGATGAAAAAGAGGCAGTCATAGCAACGCTTGCTACTTGAGCGAATTGTACCGACCAATCATGGATCAGATAATTACTACTTTCATACAATCCATTATTTCCGTTATTTTTAGTAATTGTACATCCTACAGAATTGGATACAAACTTGTTCTACATATTTCCAAACAGATAGCAGAATCTTAATCTTATTTTTCCATTCAGTACAATGACAGATATTCACGTTCAAAAATATTCTCCGGGTGGGAGATTTTTGTTCCAATTGTTCCTGCTTTCTAACACGGAGCTGCACAAATTAATCCACGGAGATGAATCCTAATAATCACCTTCTCGCCCGCTTCTCATCCATCAGAAATGAAAATGATGGCCTCTGCTAGTAGCACGTATCGACACAAACTGATTCATCCACCAGTCGTGTACAGCTCACAAATACTAATATACAGCCATCCGTTCGCGCCAAGCAACCAAATACGAATGTTGTTAGAAACAAATCTGTAGCGGACCTATATTTAAAACTTTTCATCATGTAAGTGTTCGGTTGATGCACCATATTGACGGCTCTGACCGAGATGAGCTGAAAATTTTCACCATTTTCGGTAGTTTTTGAAAGTTTTTTTTTAAAACACAGTATTTTCGGTATTAATGCATATTACACATACTCCAAATTTTAATACTACAGTGCGGAACATATTTTCGATAAAATTGCCTTAAACCTCAAATCATGCTATTAAGTAAGATGGAAGTTATTAACGTTCAAAATCTGACGCAACTGCCACAGCCGATATTTTGAAACGCGACCCCCTATTGAAACGTTAGAAGTATTCCACTTCAAAAATTTAGGATGTTTTTTGCCATCATTGATTATTATTATACTTACAGATAGTAAATGAGAATGGACCATGCCAGTCGAAGGCCAGCCACAGGCCCAGTGCTATCTCCTACAGTTCCTAAAATTAAATGTTTGTTAGTGCTACTTACAGATTTCATTTCAATGGAAGAACTATCTCATTCCCTCTTGTAAAGCTCGCGTCGGTCGACCGTCTCATAGAAGATATCTTTCATCGAATCCTCAATTTCCGTCGGAACTCGTATATGAGACGCTCAAGGAGTTCTACTGGCTCGAATATAAACTATCTGAAGCGAACAAGACATTATTTATCACATTAAACATATTCCCTAATCCTAGAATCAACTAAAGCTGTCTGCCGATTCTAATGCAGAAACGCTAATGATGTGACCCTCAAGAATACCTCAGACAACATTAATTAACCCCCTTCGGCACCAGTTTGGCCTTACCAAGCCGTAACGCGAGTGGCGGCGAAAAAACTGCCGAATAGGAGTTGAAAACAGCTTGAAGCAACATTTGATGTTGCTCTAAATATATGTGGTATCCAAGACTGACTTGGATAGTTCCATCGAGCCTAGTTTGCATACCTTACATAACTATAGACTCACTGTTCTCCATTCACCCACAAAGTGTGGTCGTGATAATTCAGTTTTGCAGAATAATTTTTATTTGTTATTTTGCATACAAAAAAGCTAAAAAAAGTTTCGCGAGTCTGTTACTATATGAGTTTTCATATGATCGCGCCAGTGGTTGAGTGGTAAGCGTGATCGCCACTCATTCCAGTTGGCCTGGGTTCAATCCCAGCCAAGGTCGTCGAAATTTTTCTGAGGTGAAAAAATCTGTGGTCACGTCTTCCTTCGGAAAGGAAGTAAAGCCGTTGGTCCCCGGTCCATGAGTTGATGGACAGATAGTGGAGTCACCTCTCTGGCGTCGGTAAAGAAGTAGAATCCAACTTCTATACTTACTAACAAATATCCTCCCGTGATACTTGTGGATTGCGCAGTAGATATATGGCCTCTAGCAAAAGTAAGTAGCGGACTAACCATTCCTTCCCTTTCCTGCCGCGATCTACGTTCGGGCCTGATCGGCGCCGGTATTGATCAATAAACACTTTAGGTTAACCAGGAGTTCCCAGTCAACAAATTTTCTGGCAGAGACTGCTCTGCTAGATTTCTGTAAGTCTTGGTTTGGCAGCCCTGTCAGATTTCTGCGCGCATCCTGTCAAGTTAGTTGATCTATGGCGAACTCGGTTTCGCTCGCGTTTTCTGGCAAATTTTGACAGGAACCGAGCGAAACCCTGGCATAACTCTGAAATAAATCGTGCAAAGATCCTGGCGATTCCTACCTGGTAGAATTTAGCACGAACCGAGCAAAACGTCTGACAAAGATGTGGCAGGAAGCGTACAGAAATCTTGACCGTACATTCCTGGCTGGATTCTGGCTAAAAGTTAGCAGCATCGGTTAGTATAACTGCTTCTATCAGAAACGGTTGTTGAATTTGAGCTAATTCTTTGCCAAAATTCTCGCACAAATCGCGCAAAATACTGGCAGAAACGCTGCTAGCATCAATTTCCTTTGCTCAACTTTTGCTAACTTTCTGCTTGCCACGATGACTGGGTTGCACATTGAAAGATGTTTCGCTACTCCCAAGCATAATTATCAGCTGATTCCCTGTGCAACTTCAGCTAGTCCAGATCGCTCTACAAACTACAGTACAGTACAAACTCAAGCTCTATTACTATATGAGTGTTTATATAGTGTTCGCCAATTTGAAATACACGGTTTCGAGAAAAACGCTATTAAAGGGTGTCCCACATTAAATTGCATCACTGAAAAAACGCTGTAGAAAATAGCCCATTGGGTACTTTCTCTTGAAAATTAGGGTAGAAGTAGTTTAGAGTGTATTTTTTACACTGTATTTTTATTACTGTCAGTTTTTCGAAAATTGTTGCCGCTATAGATTGAAATCTGTGTTTATTACTGCAAATATACGCGCGTGGAATGCCTGGCTGCTTAAGGTTAAGATATTATCGATACAGTTGAAACCTGGAAAATCCAACTAGCGACAATCGTTTTTTCCTCTTGTGTAGTGCTAAAGCATGATGTCGGAAGCAGTGCGCTGCATAGCGCTTCATTGTACGAATACAACGCACTACTTCCGACGTGATTCCATTGTTTAGAACCAGAGAAAGTACGATTGTCGCTGGTTGGAGTTTCCAGTTTTCAACTGCAACCAGAATATGTGGAAGCCAGGAACGCACGCTTGTTGCTGGGCACCGACGCGCTTGTTAACATTGAGAAAAAAAGGAATTTGAAGGGAAAATTCAAACGCACAAATGAGTTTTCGGACATTTTCCTTCGGTCATCTGCACATTGACAGAAAATTTGAAGTTTAGTTAGTAAACGATTAAAGTTTCGCATGTGTTTTTTCAGTAGTGTGTGATTAAAGTGCACTTGAAAAAGTGTTCTGAAAGTGAGAAGAATAATAAAAGTGTTTCGAAAAGAAACCCCAAGTGAAGAGGGATGCTATTTTCGCACAAAATAAGAGCTACAGATGGAATTCCGTCATAAACTCGGGTTGATTGTATAGGAAAATGTTCTAGCTTGCTCAAGTAGCATTTTCGTTGTACACCGGCAAGGTTAATGTATTGAAAAACGTATTTTTATATTTGCTCATGTCAGATACATGGTTAGGTAGGGAAGAGGGGTATGTGCGGCATAGGAGCCATGTTGTGGCTCGCATGTATAATGTCCTTAAAACAAAAAAAGTTCAGCTCGGCCACCGAGATTACGGGAGACTATTCTAGGAATTTAATACTAACAATAAGGAAGTCGATTTTTTTTCGCCCACTACACCAGAAGCCTCCATTAAATCAACTGACGCGGGCATAGCGTAGTTGGTAAATCGATTGCCTTGTACGCAGCTCACCTGGGTTCGATTCCCAACCCCGTACATAGGGTTAGACATTTTTTCCAAAAGAGATTTCCGAAAAGAGGCGAACGAGACCTTAAGGTTAAAATATCTATAATCAAAATAAAAAAAAAGATCAAATACGCAAAATTGTAAAAAGAACCACATGCGTTTCTTCTGATCAAATTGTGGTTTCATACATTTTTTGGTAAATCAAAAAATATTGTAAATTATACTATTTCCTAAATATGGTATTTTCTACCATGCTTATATGGTTAGTACAACCATGTATTTTTTCTCAGTATATAATCAAACTCTTCAACATCTTCGTGCATTATCTCAACTCAAACCACGGTTTAAATCAGTTATAAATGCTGCTACGTTCGTATCCTGTCGAGTTCCATCGTAGATCAAATTGTAAAAATACTGCTGAATAAACTTCAACACGCTTTCGCACTGATATGCGTACTCAAGGTGGAAAACTGTGTATATTTTAAACAGAAGATCCACTGCTTCCACTACTGTATTGCACTTGAAAATCATGCTTTCCAGAACAACAAAATATCCGCTGATTGTCTGAGATTGTGTGTTTCCGATAGCAATAATGTAGGGCCATAACTCTGCAGTACCCTCTTCTGATGCCGTTCGTTTCCGCTGTGCAATGGTTTCTGTTATGCCGGCTTCCGTCTAAAATATAATATTCAGGAAAGGTTAGTCTGACAATTAATACACAACTCTACTACAAAAACTTGCCTCTAACAACACAATAAACGTTGCTCTACCCGACTTCAGCGACGGTTTACTACGTTTTCTGTGCTTTCCAATAAAATTCATTCTCAAAATCAGCGGCAAAGCGTAGAAGGCGAGGAAAGTTGCTTTATCTGCATCGTACGGATATAAATTAAAACTAGTTCTATTTACTCCATCACAAACAATAAACGTGAATATGGAAATTTTAGTCCACACTTACCGTCGACTTTCAAGTTATTTCTGCATAAAGACAAAAGTGCACTCGTAAGCTGCTTGTCTTCCTCGATCAAAGCCTTGTAACCTGGGTAAATGTTTATAAATTGAGTAACAAATTGGGTAATTCTTGTTTTAATGCAATCATGCTCAATTGAGTGTATCGAGCAGAAGTCGTAACGTATCTAAAATGTTAGTTTAGTTTAATGATAATAGGACGGCTGAACTTAAATTTGGAATTTTACCAACTCGTGAATCTCTTCGAAACTAGCGAGCACTACCCATTCATCCAAACGTAGTTTTTTCGTAACTGCTTCGTAACGGCGAATCGGGAAGGAATTTTTCCACGCATCATGAATCTCAACCCTGTGCATATTAACGGCATCCATCAGTTTATGCTTCGCAGCTGAAAAAAGAATTTTAGCATTACTATGCCTTACATTGCGTCTATTATAGCGTGCCTACCAAAGCATTCCATCTGGGCACTTTCGGAAAGCTCATTCCAACAACGTTCCGCTTGTTCCAACACTGATGTTGCATGTGGTACTATTGGATCACCTTTTTGAACTCGATACCGTTTATCCTTTTGCGTTAGATATCTGTAACGGGTATAAAGTAGCCCCCCCGATGCCATGCCGTTAATCGATGGATTGTACCAAATTCGAGGATCTTCATCAGGCAACTCATCCAGTATGATTTGCACCATTTTTGTAAAAATTTGAGCAGATATATGACCTTGCCCAATCCGCAGGAAGTATTCGACAATTGAATTTTTGATATATTTTCGGGATTCCGCCGAGTATATTCGCTTACCATCTTCGATTCTGTATTGCTCAAGAAATTTACGACCCATGTCATCCAGTTTGCAAATTTCTAAAAGAGACTAAAACTTATTTAAGCATTCTAATGCATAAAATTTGACCAATTAATTGTTTCGTACTTCACGATGTAGTTGTGGTTCTCTAGATACCTATAAAATTATAAATAAATTATTTTAATATACATACGCAAAATCTCATAAAATCGAAAAAACATAATTTGTACTGAGAGAGCAATAAAATTTAAACACGAAACTCACATATTCAGGCGACGCAGTAATTGTTTTACTGTTTTGATCTGGTTTGACTTGAGATACATACTGAGAAGGTGCATTAATATCTGTTCGATCACAAGTTTTTTCCACATATGTTTTATTTGGTTTCTCATTCTTTCTTCCATCCTTCATTGGCGCTGTGGAATAATCTACTTTTTTGTAACTCTAAAACATTTATTTAGTTATGAAAGTCAATACTGAAAATAAGTATTACCTTCTGATGAAGTTTGTGCCTCAGTATAAGTCTGTAGCGCATCGGAAGGTCTTTGCATAGATCAATAATATCTACGTCCAACATGTAATCAAGTAAGCTTACGTCTATGAGATTTTGGATGAATCTATCCGATAAAATTTCCAGATCCCATTGCTGTAGCAACAGAAGCATCTCATCGTTTTGGAAGCCCGTTTCGTTTGATACGTGTGTGACTTCTTCATAACCGGAGGATTGGGATGGTTTACAGCTACCCAAGCAAACATTGTTGGACCAGTTTAAAAATTACTGTTATTAAATATTAGATATAATAAAACAAACCTGATATTAGAAGAATGATCCACCAATTCATAGCCATCAATGATTATTGGTTCGTTTTTAATTTCAACATCCATTGCATCCATACCGGAAATCTAAACTATATTTGAATGACTAAAATAGGTGCTGCAAAACAAAAAGTAACCTAAGTATACAGTTGGCTCAATTCAATAACTGTATTACTGAAAAATGTTCTCTGAAAAATCACTCCACAACGGAAATGAATGTTTATCATAGGTATTAATTTAGTCCTCATGAGGACATGCACAATTCGTAAGAGGCCAAATCGCAGTGTTTAACTTTGTTTCAGTTCCGGTTGAGTAATGCTGCTTTCTGCTACAGTTTACAAATTACAAAACAATAATCATAAACAAATTAATCCACATTGAATTTAGAAACACAACATTAAAAAAATTAGAATCATTTACAACAAAAATGATCACAACATTGTCTACACGCTTAACGTCGAAAACCTAATCTTCAGGAGCAAATTTTCCCACACGGAGAACTTTATTTATGTCGCTTGTGCTTGAAGCGAAACACAAAGTTTAATGTTGTTGGACCGACTGACAAATGTCAAAAACTCTCCAAAGAAGACGTTAGTATACTAACGTCTTCTTTGGAGACACTATAGTGTAAAAGATTGTTAAGGCTACTGTACACCTCGGGAATTTGATCGCGGGATTTTGAACAAGATTTTTCTGTGTGGAAAATTTTAAAAACCCGTGACATTTTCCAGAATTGCCCGGTCAGCGTGGCAAGCAGAAGGTTAGCAAAAGTTGACCTAAGCGAAATTGTGCGATTTGTGCGAAAATTATGGTAACGAATTCGCTCAAATGCAATAACCGTTTCTGACAGAAGCGGTTAAACCAACCGATGCTGCTCACTTTTATCCAGAATCGAGCCATAAATGTACGGCCAAGATCTCTGCACGCTTCCTGCCACATCTTTGTCAGATGTTTTGCTCGATTCGTGCTAAATTCTACCAGGTAGGAATTACCAGGATCTTCGCACAGTTTATGTCCGAGTTATGCCAGGGTTTAGCTCGGTTCCTGTCAAAATTTGGCAGAAAACGCGAGCGAAACCGAGTTCGCCCTAGCTCAACTAACCCGACAGGATACGCACAGAAATCTGACAGGGCTGCCAAACCAAGACTTACAGAAATCTAGCAGAGCGGTCTCTGCCAGAAAATTTGCTCACTGGGGGGTTTACACTTCGGGAATGTTGATTTTTCCGTGTAGGCTTTTTTCCGTCACGGAAAATCGAAAATCCATTTCCCATTTGAAATGGCTGGAGAACAAAATCCCGTGATAAAATGCATAAAATTCCCGAGGTGTACAGTAGCATTTAGATAGCTTGTCAAAGTAAATTTAACATGAGATTTTGGCGTTCAGGTGCTTTTCAGTTGGACAATGGTCCAACTAGCGGAGGTCCAACTAAAAAGCGGTCCGGTTAAAGGGTGTCCAACCAGCGAATCACGACAGTACATGACTTTTCAGAGTGATTTGCTGGAGATAGGTATTATTATAGGCACAGTTAATAGAGAACACTCAGTTAAACTAATTCCAGAACCATTTCGGATTTCTGAATGGAGTCATTATGGATTTCAAATCAAATGCAACAACCGATTCCGACTCAATCGGTTTCAGAATCGGTTGTTGCCTTTGATTTGGAATCATGCTGACTCCATTCAGGATTCCGAATCAAATTCCGAATGGTTTGACCGGGCAGTTGCGCCAAGAGTAAAGTCCCAAAAATCCTACCTATCGAGCACAATTGGATCCATCTTTAATACCTCTGCAGCAAAGTTGGATTCTAATTTTGCTCGCTTGGTAGATTTTTTTCGGTTTCACTTTCCTCTAACGCCTTTGGTATTAAGCATTCATTAACGGGTACTTTATTTTAACCGTGTATGTTGTTTGTTATTATTGTGAAGTTTTAGTGATTGTGTCGATGATTTTTCTGGCTCATTTTTGAAAATAAATTCCTAACTTTTAAAATTGTAATAGTCAGTGATTTCACGTGAAAATATTATTTGAAGTTGTTAGTGATTGTAGACTGGCCTTATTTTGATAGAAGTAAGGTAGGCAATACAATGATAAATTACAATAATGTTTAATTCTGTTTTCTATTCAAGTTATTTCTATTTGGATTATCGGGAATTAAAAGCGTAGTAGCTGCAATGGATATTGAAATAAAAAACGAACCGGTAATCATTGAGGGTTATGAATTGGTGGACCATTTTACTGATCGCAGGTAACCTATAGTCATAAAGTCATGATAATAATATTGTAAAATACCTCATGCTGAACTATTAATGCATTATTTCCTTGGCCTGATATAAGGCAAATACGCTAACAGGCTATAATCACAAATAAACATTCATACATACTTAAATGTTTTTACAATGTTAGCTCAAACAGCGGGACAAGTAGCTACAAACCGCCTCAACAAACGGGACATACAGATGTTATTTACGTATCCAACGAAACAGGATTTCCAAATGATGAAATGCTGCTGTTGCTGCAGCAATGGGGTCTTGAAATGTTATCGGATAGATTCACCCACAATCTAATAGACGTGAGCTTACTCGATTACATGTTGGACGTGGATATTATAGATATTTGTAAGGGTCTTCCTATGCGTTACAGGATTGTTCTACGACAGAAACTTCAGCAGAAGGTGATGTTAGCTTTAGCCAGTAATATGAAACACTTATTAAATTTAAATTTTCAGAGTTATAAGAAACAGGACCATGAATCGGAGAGATCAAAGGCTGATAGCAACAGTGCAAAAGTAGATCAATCTTTCATAGCAAAGAGATCTGAACCAACGAATATCGTTTCTGGATCATCACAGGACACTAGTACATCAATATCCCAACCGTCAGCTGCATGTGCATCGAAAACTAAACCAAAGCTAGATCGGAATGCCAAATCGAAAGATTCCATGCCGGAATATGTAAGTGTTACAATTATTAGCGATTATCACACTGAAGGAAAAATCAGTTTTCAGTGCTGTATTAGCTACGCTACGAGTCATACTAGCTATTACATATTTACATTATAACAATGATTTTATGTAGTATTATATTTCCAGGCACCACTTGAACCAATACCAATTATGCGTCATCGTGAAGTACGAAACAATACGAATACATTTATATTTGATGCATTACAATTTAGGAATATATTTTCAGTCTCTTCTAGAAATTTGCAAATGGCACGAGATGGGTCGTAAATTTCTAGAGCATTACAGAATCGAGAATGGCAAGCGCATCTATTCAGCGGTATCTCGGAAATATATCAAAAACGCTATTGTGGAATACTTTTTACGAATAGGCAAAGGTCACATAGCGGCACAAACTTTTACAACGATGGTACAAATCATTCTAGATGAGCTGCCTGATGAAGATCCCAGAATTTGGTACAATCCACCGTTTAACGGTATGTCACCGGGAGGCTTACTATATTCGCGTTATAGATATCTAACGCAAAAGGATAAACGGTACCGAAATCAAAAATCTGACCCAGTAGTGCCACACGCTGCGTCGGTTCTGGAACAAGCAGAACGATGTTGGAACGGACTCTCCAAAGAGGCGCAGATGGATTGCACTGGTAGGCATATTTTATAGTTATACTGGAAAGGGTCGCGAAATTCTAAAATCTGTATTTTAGACGCAAAAGTGAAACTGAGACATGCTGCAAACATGAATAAATCTGAGATTTATTCAGCATGGAAAACCTCCTTTCCAATTCGTCGTTACGAAGCAGTAACTAAAGGGTTGCGTCTGGATGAATGGGAGGTGCTAGCTAGTTACGAGGAAATTCACGAACTGGTAAAATTTTGATATTATGTTTAGCTTTTCTGATTCGATTAAAATATAGCAAAATTTTAGATCAGCTATGACTTTTGTGCAATACATTCGAATGAGCATGATTGCATTCGAGACAGAATTCCTCAATTTGTAACTCAGTTCTTCGACATTTACCAAAGTTATAAGGCATCCATTGACGATGACAAGCAGCTTGCGAGTGCACTTTTGTCATCGTTCAGTAAAGACGTAGAAGTTAACGGTAAGCGAAAATAGGTTTAAGTATATACTGCCGCTAGAAGCATAACTGTCCCATGTGCTATGGGAATCCCTATACACATGGGACAATTATGCTTCTAGCGGCAGTATACTTGTCAGTTTTTTATTGTTATTTCTTCTATGTATTTATCTATGGGGCAGATAAGTCCATTTTCCTAGCCTTCTACGCGTTACCACTGATTTTGAGGCAGACTTTTATTGTCAGAGGCAGGAAGCGTAGCAAACCTTCAGTAAAATCGGGTCGAGCAACTTTCATCGTTTTGTTGGAGGTAGGTGTTCTATCGCGATAGGCGTTAATCACAAAACTGATATTTCCAATTACTACATTTAGACGGAGGCCGGCATAACCGAAAATATCGCACAGCGCAAGCGAATTGCCGCAGAAGATGGTAACGCAGAACTATGGCCGTACATTATTGCTATCGGAAATACGCAATCTCAGGCAATTAGTGGCTATTTTGTTGTTCTGGATAGCACAATATTCAAATGCAAATCAATGGTGGACGCGGTAGATCTCTTATTCAAAATATACACTGTTTTTAATCTGGAATACGCATACGCATGCGAGAGCGTATTGAAATTCATTCAGCAGTACTTTTATAACTTAATATATGACGGAGCTAGGCAGGATTCAAATGTCGTAGCGTTAATTACAGATTTGAACCGTAGTTTAAACTGAAGAAACATCAGACACAGACAATAGATGTCCATTTTAAGAGGCTGCATTGTGCAGACAACAAGCTGTTTAAATTAGATGAACGAAACTAAAATAAAGAATCGATATATTCCATTTAGAATTCCAAATCAAGTGTTCCTATTTATTGCTGAATTGATGTAAATGGGACATGTCGTATCTCTTTTATTATTCTAGTATCTTTTGGTTTAATGTTATATCGTTAATGATAGCAAACTGTGTTTCTGTTTCTTAGTTTTGGACTAAAATGTATCCAAAATTAACGAAGAATAACAGAAATAAGTGTTACAAACGACTAGTATGGGTACTTTTGTATAGATTGCTCATTTCAAATGAAAAGTAAGCTATTCATTTCCATCCTTATGAAATATTTGAAACTCGTCGACCCCACATCTTTCATGTAAAAGGTATTGTCAAATCAATAAACCGATATTAATCCTATCCCGTCTACGACATTTCTCATTAAAAAATCCTTATAGTACATTTTTGGTGTAGATCCGGTCTGATCGACATTTCTGCCCTGCCAAAAATGCGTGCCCCCCTCAACCCAAATTTAAACTAGAACGGATTAGCGCATGAGAACCATTTGAACACCTTTTGCAATGTGAAAAAATCATTTGGTATCATTGTTATTATTGGTTGTTATGCATTCTTCCTTTACATTTCCATAATTTACCTTGACGCTGGTATTTACCTCCTATTTATAAACATTCCTTATTCCTCTATGCTATTGTAAGATTTTATTTCCTTATTTGGACTTCACTTTCTGCTTTCGCTGTAAGGTACGAGTGGATTAAAATATATATTACCTTAATCACCGGTTATGTCGGTGCGTTCTATCATGCCTATCATGAGGCTGTTGGTGCTTTTCTTCGATTTTATATAATGTTATATTTCCTTTGTCGTCCTTTTTCGTTCTCTTTTTGTTCTTTCCAGGTCCACGCATTCGTGAATAAAGGTCCATGTATTGATATTGTTATTTGTTATTTATTGTTATTTATCAGTGTGCAATCGGGCTGTCTCAACAACCTATTTCTGCAACCGATGTGCATTAACTGTACACCTACCGTTTCTCCGTTGCACTTAACAGGGTGTGCTTTATGGTCACACCCACGACGGCGCACCCGGCTTCCCATGAGCGTTTTGGCGGCTCAGAGGTGTCCTTCCATGTTGCTCAGGGATACATTGGTCCTATACACATCCATGCATACAGGCATGCATACGGGCTTACATTCATACATACATACAAACTATTTGGCGCAAGTTTAGAGCGTGTAACGTCGTGTCATCTAGTCTGTCATCCTATGGAAAATTATCCTACCATCGCCTTGGGGTCAACGTCATATTGGCAAATTTCGCATTGAATCCGTTTCTGTCTCTTCCTAATCTCCTTTTTGTCTCCTAGGCCCGAAACGGATCAGTCGACTATTAATTGAAACGGTAAACATACTAGCAGTATTAGTCCTTACTCGCGAATACTTTTCCTACAACTGTGCTGTTTCTTCTCTATCTTATAACATAACTCGATTATCCCTGTTCTAGTCAATATACATATTCATTACAATATGGACCAGGCAAACCCTTAATATTTCTATTATTATTATCCTGAGTAGCTATACCAGGGAAGGTATTTTAGGATTTCGCAAAAAGAATCTCTGTCAATAAAGGCGTAAGCAATATTTATTCACATAAAGTTTGCTCGAACCGAATGTCCACCTGGTTCGACTCGAATAGACCACACCGACCCGAAAGGGTTGCTTATCATTTCTGAGAACCGGTGTGCTTGGTCGAGTTTAATAATCATAAGAACAAGTCCTGAATAATTAACTATCTCTTAGGTGCCAGTCCTGCACTCCTTTCCAGAACTAGCCTCATACTCACGATCAAAAGAGTCGACAACTAGTAGGATACACATGTTCCCCACCCAAGTGAATTGATCAACTTGCAAGTAGGAGCACATATCTACCAACCAGCCAAGAAGACTTCCGAATTAATGAGAATGGACCATGCCAGTCAAAGGCCACAGGCCCAGCGCCATCTCGTATAGTGTCATTGTCATTTCTCAGCCCACCCCCTGGAAGACGTTCATCCGCACATCTAGACTCTGTCAAGATGAGAACCTACAAAGACTAACTGTTCGTATGTGCTAGTCCGTATAGATTTTGGTTTGCTGAAACGAAACAAGAAAAGCAAAATAATTGTGCTTAGTATCGTAGTTATAATAAATAAGTAAACGATTTCTCATCTGTTGTTTGTTCCCTTGTTCGTAGTCCTCCTTCCTGTTCCTGATCTGTTTGGGCCATTGGCTTTCCGTTTCCTTGGCCGTCACGCTCGAGCCGCACATATTGTAGCAAGAGAAACTAATGAAAAGACAAAAAAATGAAAGTAAATGGACGCCTCCTATCTGTGCCTAAATTGATGTTGCTTCTCAGTTTTGCACGAGCCAGGGGGAACTTGGCCTTGATCCCAATGCTCTGTCGCAGATGTTACGTGATATTCGTTATGGAATATTCTTTGTTTGGGGGCCATTCATAAACATTGTTGTTCGTTTTTTATCCCTGATCCGCTGATACGTCTAAAATTCATTTTTAGTTTTTATCTCGTTACGCTCTTCCCCTATTGTCAATATTCGATATCATTTATGAATAGTCCCCTGGTGATATATTTAGAGCAGACAATCCAATGAAAAATAGGATTGACAAGATTTTAGTGCGCTCTTGGCGCCTTGTGTCACATCTTCATGTTTGTTATACATACTAAGAATACCAAAGCATGTGATGTGATGACCGGAAGATTAGAGAAGCAACTCCTCCCCTTCCCCCCATATAGGTCCATGTATTCATGAAATATTCTAGGTTCCACGTATTCATGAATTATTCCGCTCGTACATAAAAGAGGTATTAGTAGATACGAAGATATGATCTTAAATGGCGATCTCTTTTATGGGAATGTATGAAGGGCAAGAGTTGCTACAAAATTCTAGGAACCGCCAGAATCCAAGATATCCACGCTACAAATCTGAGCATAAAATATTGTAGCCCACCGCCAAGCCCACGATACATTTCTCATTTAAAAATCGACAACATTTTTAATCAAAACTGCAATGCAAACGTTGATTTAACTCTTGACTCTCTTCTTGCTTTGCGGCTTCATCTATTACATCGCCACTAAGCTCCTGTTTCAGTGAGCCATTCAGCTTCCAGACCTATCCCGATCTACTCGGATAATCCCCGGCGGTGAACTCACCCTACCCCGATTGAAAGATCCCTGGCGGTGGAATTTCTCTTGGTTCCAGCGTATGTTTAGTGAGCCAATTAGCATACATTTTTGTCACGACATAGTCGGATAGTCCTTTGGTGAATCTACCCTACTGTAAACTCCCCGGCGGTAGATTTGTCCTTATATCGATGATCGTTTCCATAAACCATTTAGCTCCTCGCTTCGTTCCGATCTACTCGATCTAGTTGCCGGCGGTGGACCTAGCCTACCCAACTGATCAGCCAACAAGTGCTGTCCAGCGGTTCCGGGTGGAGCGTAGCTTTCGGTTCAATGGTGCCCAAACGACCCACTACTAGCAGTTCAACGTGATCTAATTGCACCAATCCCCGGTGGTGGATCTAACCTACTCACGAGCTACCCGGTAGGGAGTCGAGATCGGTCCGGAGATTCCGGTGAAGCCTGACGTTCGGTTCGTTGACGCCTCGACGATCCGAACCCGGAGCCACGTCGCGCGCTACTCAACTGGTCCCTGGCGGTGGACCTAATCTGCACTGGCGGAGAATTCCCCAACGGTAGAATTTCTCCCGAAGCCCGATTTGCGGTTTCATTGCGGCTTCCTAGGCGGTCACGTTACTTTGTTGATCCCTTTGCCACTTTCTCTGCAGCTCGAAGAGTATACTCGTAACTACTCTATTGACAGCAACCCAAATATGCTCATCGTGGCACATCTTTTCGACGATATATTATGAACTGTCAACATCACCATTCGAACTTCTTCGAATCTACACTCAAAAAAAAGTAAACATTATGCCTATTGATTTTACACATAGATTTTTGCAATTAGCGGAGGCATATAGACACTATTTGCTGGCACATAAACCTAATGTGCATATTTACAAGAAATATTAATCTTACATTCACATTTCATAACTATTAGGCACATAAAACCCCATTCTATAACAATATGCACATATAACTTATGTGTGTGCATACATAGTTTATACAGTTGACACATAGAAGGTATGTGTGCGCGTGATAACAATAGCATTTCTTCTTCATATGAATTTTAAGCGATTTGAAGCAAATAGAATTAACGTTTGGATTTTTTTCAGTGTAGGGCATTCGAAGACCACATGTTCCGATGTCTCTTGCACGTTCACACACTCCGGGCAAAGGCGGCAACGAAGCATGCCCAAACCGATGAAAGTATTTCCAGAAGCATCGGTGCACGTCCTTAGCCAGAGTGATGCGGCAATTAAGCATACCGCTTCGGACGATATCGTTCTGTACGCGCTTGCGACACAAACAGCCATTAGGCGAAACGTGCTTGTTAACTTCGTCCGGTTCCGCTTTGAGTTCACCGCAACAGCCCAGACCGGTACGCCATAAGACACCCGCCAGGAGACGTTTTTTCCCGGGAAGCAAATACAGAAGCTGTTTGCTGACGAGAAAGCGACTTCACTTTCCACAAATACTTTCCACCAATAAAGTTTCAACTGGAAACCTGTAAACCCAATCAATACCAATGTTAAAGTCCTTGATATTTTGGACTACGCAGGAGATTCTGTTATGCTTATCAGAGAGAAGCATCGACTGCGTAAGATGCAAAGCATCAAAGGTTGCATAACAAAAACTTCTCATCCTGGTAATATGCCGGATAAAATCAGCTTAAAGATAACAAATAGTGTTTCTGACTGGTCCATTGCTGCTCATGCAAAGCAGGAATCGGTCAGTCCAAACATAGTGGCTTGTCTACTTCATCTGAGCTGTTTGCTATGCCGTTATACTATGGAATGCGAATTTTTTACTATTCCCATATTTTACTTAGCTCTGAACAAATAGAATCCCAACAAACAATAATGGCTGGATAATGGCTTAAACAGTTCTTGTTCAGCTTATTCTCTCTGATCAAAGGCTTGTTCAGATTTCGTTGTTTGTGGATATCTGTCTTGAACTGACACCAAATAAGCATTAAGATTTCTGACAGCTCATTTACAACCACAGATGCAAACTCAAGTCAAAGGAAATTGGTTTGTTTTCATCAGGAAATACCTAACCTAAATCGATTTTTGCAGCGCAAAATATTTTGTTTTCATCACGAAATAATTCAGCGCCTTTTCTTTTTCAACGGGAATAGAAAGGTCAATGGGGAATTCCAAAAACAGGTTCTCCGTTGAGTTCTTGTCGACCGGTCTCACGAATACTAATACAGGGTGGCATTGCGCATCTCGAAACGAAAGGTTTATTGTATGCAAGCTTGTATGAAAAAGTCGATTCGAAATGGTTCCATAATGTCACCCCAGTTTCCTGATTGAAAACAATCCCATTTACTTTTGCCGTCTTTGTTTATTATTTTCCACCAGCTTGTGATGTAGTATTTGTGTCGTGTGGCGTGTACGTACATGAGCCGTAGAAAAGTCTATGGGACGAAAAAAAAGTTACTACACTGACTCAAATATACTTAAGAATTTCATAAGTTGCAACTTATGAAGCTACACAATTTTGATTTCATTGAACGCTTATGCATTTTATAAGTTCGCCCTATGGAATTTATAGACGTATGTAATGATGTTCATAATCGTATTATTGTTCAAATGTCATAATTTAACATATGAAATCAGTAAAAATAGGAAACTAGGCATTTTTGGAAGTGGATTGAATTTAATGTTCTTTTTTCAAATTTGGGGAAATGAAATGTAAGTAAATATTCTTCGTAACTCATTGCTCCATATTTTACATTAGTTTCATAAGGAATGTATTAAATTTTCTCAAACTTTCAAGACTTCTTTTCCATTCATTTACAGCTTATTGGAAATATTATGAGAGTTCACAAACTCATCAAAACATCAAACTAGAGATAAGTGCTCCTTATTCATGTGAAATAATTCGTTTAAATAAAAAATATGTTTTGAAATGAAAAATATGCTGAGTTAATATTTTCTCGAACTAGCGCCATATGATATATCTATGGATTTCATAACATCTCATTTATTAAATTTATATTCAAGTATGATGATTTACATAAGCACAGTCGCATGAAAGGTATAAAGATGGCTTAAAAATTTCATTAGCATGACCTATGAAAATTCTAAGTGACTCGATGGCCATTTTTTCCTCCGAGTCATAAGTCAAACTTATGATTTTCATATGGGATACTTGTGGTGCCGAATTGTAAGTGATTCTTATGGAATTTATTAGTTATTTTATCTCGGTGTAGGTTTTGCTGTTCGAAAACACCAACTCGTATTCTTCTCACTGACACTTCCCAATGAAATCATGAGTTTACACCTAGGGGCAGATCACTTGTGATGCATTTTTAAAAATCAGCGAAATTAAATGCATTTATTTCCATCGAAATAGAAATTCATAATGTATTTTGCGTTGCGTGCAATGTTTTTGCGTTGCGTGCAATGTTGTTTGCGTTGCGTGTAAGACGTCAAAACCCTACAGAAAAACTAGCCCTACATTTAACAAAACGTCGAACAAAGTGGATCAGCGTAGGACGTTTGTTAAACAAACTTTTCTGCGTGGGAGTGCAAAGCTGATGCAAAATGGAAATTAAATGCATTTTTTTCTAATTTGATGCAAATTTGTTATACATTCTTAGAGTGATCTGCCCCTAGGTTTACACCATCTTACAAAAGTTTTGCTTGACTTATAAGGACCCGGAAATTATGTTGCGGCGGACACGGTGCTCAACAATATCAATTTTGGAACCGTACACATTTAACTATGTAGCTCTGCGTATAATATTAGAAATCACCATTTTCGTAAGATACTCACCATCTTATAAAGTGATAGTTTTCCTTCATTTTCGTGAGCAATTACAGTGAGCAACAATTTAAAATGTTAAATGTTATTTTTGGCAAAGTTTACAGAAAATATATCCACTATGGCAGAATAAAATGAAATCAACACTTTGTTTCTAGCGCTATCTGTGAACGTTTTCAACGTAGAGTCGCCATTAAAGTGTCTGTAGTCTGAAACACGTTTGGCAAACGTTTGTAGGTGGTGCAGTGACCGATACAATGCAGTTAGAGTGCAGCTGTTAAACACTTGTATAGCAAAAATTTGCATAGATGGCTTTCCAACGTTTATCAATTTGAAAGTTTACACAGGTTTTTAAGGAAATTTTATTCTAGCCTGTACTGCCCATGATGGCATATTTGTTCCATTTTCTATGAGATTTCCTATATTAATAGGACTGATTTGCAATCATAGGAAGTATATGTCTATTATCTGTGATTGGATTAAGCCTAGCATTAAATCAATTTGCTGAAAAGGGTTTAAATTAAGTTTGATGACCTCAACAAAATATTGGTTGTTCCATTCCGTACACGTCATGATGATCTAATGTACCATTATTTCAATCGAACGATTTCGTCGATTCTAACGATATATACCTATTTCTTTGTGTATTGGAACAACTGAATACATTCTTTGATTTAATCATAACAATTCCTGAATAAAATAAAAAATAGTTTGAAGCAACAAAATGTTTAGTTTGATTTAATATTTTGCTTAATACACTAAACAATGTTTATTTAAAACTAAAATGCGATTGTATCGAAAAATGTAATCCTGATCCTTTTTTAAGATAGTAGAATTTTTGCTTGATTTGAACAAAAAGGCATGTTTTTCTGGGGATGCTCCAGAAGAATCATTATTAGTCAGATTAATTAAACAATGAACGTTGCCAACTAGTACACATTAAACATGAGCAATCTAGTGGACAATAAAGACGCTGAATTACTGAATAGGAAGGATTCAGCGTCGTTAGTGGACAATATACATTTTTCGACGTTTAATTCGCCAAACGTCGCATCAAATTGATTGAAAGGCGCGTTTCCAATGAAACGTACAAGCGACATAATGTTATTTTAATTAGCAATTTTTTTGAGTGTCATATTACATCAACAAATCGATATGTCAAAAATAACTTAAGTTGTTTACAATATTTTCTTGGATAGTGTTGTCATATAGGTGATCGTGGCAGTTTTGTTTGTAAATTTAAGACTAAACTAAATAATATTTTTGAATTGCGCTGTACCCTACTAATGTGAGTTATGACAACGGTTTCATTTTGAGCCCCACAATGGACTGCATTTCACGGTCTCATCAGCAGCTGG
Source organism: Topomyia yanbarensis (assembly GCF_030247195.1). NCBI lineage: Eukaryota > Metazoa > Arthropoda > Insecta > Diptera > Culicidae > Topomyia > Topomyia yanbarensis. The sequence continues at coordinate 108,423,101 of NC_080672.1, read as the reverse complement.
GACAGCAGGCAACAAAAACAAACGCTCATTGTCTTCTGTGTTTTGAGAAAACCGGATTAGCCCGGGAATCACTGATTGCTGTTCGTGGGGAAGAAGGCATTCGCCGAAACGTCGAAGCCCTCATTCGAAAATATTTCGAAGAAGAAAATCTTGAAACAGACGGATATATTTGCTGCAATTGTTGTCAGCAGTTAGGAAGTTTCCACCAATTTTATCTCAGAATCAAAGAAATCCAGTGGAATCGTAAAATGAAGACGGTGTCGGGAAGGAACAGTCCCAGTACTTTAGCAGAAGGTTTTGAAATGGAAATGTCTATTAAAGAGGAAAAGGCAGATGATAATTATAGTTTCGACCATTCTGCGGAAGTAGATGGTCTGAACAATTTTTTGGATGAGCAGTTTGGATCCCAACCAGACCAGAATGGAAATGGAAGCGCACAGAATAAACTGTTAGACTCTATTGTAAACGTATTCCAGTAAGGCGCAGTATTTCTAGATATAGTATTACTTTCTAATGCAATAATCAATTTCTTTCAAGGGCCAGCTCATTGGGCAATAGCCACTCGAGTGGACCTAATACCAATCATCCGTATCCAAAACGGATAAAAAGAAATTTTCCAGAACAATGGCAACCTCATAACCCCGATTCTCGATTGTTAAGCAATACTACTCATTCCGAATTAGATCTATTGGATGGGGATTTCTGTGAGTACGATAAACCACCAGATGAACGGATTCATCAGCCGCTGACATCTAGTTCTGTGGAGCTGGATGAGATGGAGCGTCTTCGTAAAGAGAATGAATGGCTCAAACGTCGAAACCATTTGTTACTTACAAGACTGCGAGACGTCCACGTGCGAAACAATGATCTTCTCCAAATCAACCGAGAATTGACAACAAAATTGCGATCATATGACCCAAATGCATTGGCCAAACCTATTCCTACGCATGATAATTCCAAATTGTTCTCCTCCGCCGTAACACAAGTCAACCCAAAACCACTCCCAATAAGTCCATCTTTGACATCTTGTTCGTTGCCGACTATGCCGTTGGCAGCCCCACAAGAAACCGATTCGAACAAGTATATATCGTTGAGCGGAGCCTACTCATTGGTAAGTTGACCAATTTTGAATTGTTACCAAAAGCTACATAAGGGCACCCAAGAAAAATCCCTCATTTGTTCCCCATGGCACCCCGAGACTCTGTTCTAAATTTGAGTCGAATCGGTCCTCATTTATCCGATTTGAAACTAGTGTTTCCAATTTTCGACACAAGATGGTGATGTACGAGGAATTAATGACACTAAATCGTTGAATCGCCCATAGAACATGTGACAATTAAGCTTATAACGGCAGTACAGTACTGACCCAGTGTTGGACGATTTTGCACATATTGGGTTTCTTAGTGGGTTTAAGTTTAAAATTCCTATAGAAAATTGCGCGCCTAACAACTTGTTAACATGTTATTGAAAAGCGTCAATGTGAAATGTGTTTTTCAATTTTTTAAGTGTATTATAGTAATTAAAATTTTAAAATCTACCGGTAAATAAAATGCATTTATGATGCTTTAGCAGTTTCTTTTCTAATATCTACCAGACAACTATAATAAATGTTAAAAACTCTGATCATCTTGAGTTCATCGACGAAGTACTAGCACGCTTACCGTTCCATCTAGTGCCGAAAATTTGAAAACGTGGTTTTTCTTTATAAAAAGATCATCTCAAAAAACAAAAATGAGTATTGGCATGTTATATGTTTTAACACTGCGAACTGACATACAAGTAAAGCTTTCAACTTGTGTAAGAAATAAAATTGTCGCTTTGAAATGACAACAGCGTGTAGCAACTTGCCACTAGTCGGCGTTTCGGTCGGCCAGCAATCGCTACACGGGACTTGTGTGCAAATTTGGATACAATGGTGATTCACGCATGCGAACCTGTAAACGATGGTGATTTTCAACGTATTTTAATTTAAATGTTTACACAGGTTTTTCGGGAAAGTTTGTTCTAACTTATATGTTTGTTCTCTGTGGTTTAATTATAATAAAAAAATTTAAAGTTAACACATTATATCCTAGCGTACGAAATTTCATGCGCAGAACTATCCATCGTTTAACGCGTATTTACCGCAGAATTTTGACATCTTACTGCTTTATTATTGCACTAATGGGATCATTGCAACTCATATTTCATTGTGAAACAAGACAACTGCCATTTTTTATAATTTTGTTTACATTTTTGAACCGTGTATAGTTGGGGCAAATGGCGGCTGAAAAGTAAGCAACACATTTAATTGAATTTTATTGTTGGAATTCGTGCTAATAATTCCAATATGTGACAAAACGTTCCTACAAGTGTAAAAGAAGTGTTGTCTATCAGAAAATCCGAAGAAATGTGTCAAACAACTTAAAATTTGTTGTTTTTATTTAAGCGTATGGGTTATAATGAGTTAATAAGACACTAAGAAATCAAAAAATCCAAATTTTGAGAAATGTATTTTAAAAATTTGTTTTTTTCTGATTTGCAAAAAAATATCCCAACGACAAAACGAAAATCGCAAATTTGTTATCAAAAATAACTTAGATCTTTACCAACATGTGCCAAAAAAGAGACAAGAAATATCGTACAAACTAACATAAAAAGACTAATTTCAGTTGTTTAAGTATTTCTATTTTATTTTAAAACAATTTTTTTGAAGATCGGTCGTTCTTGCACAGACCCCCTCTTATTTTAATGATTTCATACAACTTTAACCCAATTCAGAAATAACAGAAAAAAATGACGAATTTGGTTCAAATTTTGGACAGAGTCTTAGGGTGGCATGGGAAAAAATGAAGAGTACGCTTCTCAAATATATCTAAAGTTCTGAGCATTCTAAGCATAGCAATGTTCTAGGATAACGGTGACGTTGTGGTAATGGATTCGGTTATACCGTGTCGAACTATGCTGGACATTGATGCGATTGAACCGGGTGAAAAGTTTGACCTAAAATTCGTAAGCAAATTAGCGGTAGCACTCTGGGGACACGAAAGGTTATCGGTAAGCAGTGTAACGGGTCGAAAATCTAATAACGCTGGGCACAATACACCACCAAGCATTCAGCTGGAACCGGAAAAATTAAGCTTTATCAAAGGTAGTGTAGTTGTTACCCATGCCCCAATAACGTTATTCTACTACATATTTTTGTCCGCACAGAGAAAGTCTACAACAGAGCCATCATGGAAACAAATGATCGAGTACAGGCTATGGCACGGTTTGACGACTCACGCATCAATCGACTGTTGAACATCAAAATTCAAAATGCGAAAAGGAAGAAAACACTTAATTTTCCACCGGCGTGACTGGAGTAGCTATTTCGGTGCTTTCTAGACCTTAGATCAGATTCAGTTTATTGTATTTGAAAGATTTCATTGAAATCGTAACCGAATATGAGTAAACAGCATCTATGAGAATACTTATGATTTTCTTCAACGGAGATTTCCGAAACACAGTATTATATTTTAGCATAAAATATCTCTGGTACAGTAAGTTATTTGTTTATCAACACAAACAATTCCATATTAAATTTACAAAAGGGCGAATAAGATTTGTAAACAAACTTTTATTTTGATGGTTTCTCTTAATTTACTATAATTTCAACGCAGAAAACAATTGAAATTACTTATACGAAGGGTAAAAATTTACATTAACGCATATTTTTCATGAAATTCCACTCTGCAGCAGACTAATGAGCGAAGCAAGTTTGTTTACAAAAAACAGTTTCGCCCTTTTGACGAATTAATATTGAATTAAAGAAAGACAATGGACACAACAGGATTTGGGCCGCTTAGCAACTTGTTTCACAGTAACACAAGAATATGAGCTGGTTTAACAATTTTGAATTCTTTGTAAAGTACGTTTACGTTATGATTGCGATGAAATGTCTTCGTTGATCTTCGATTTAACTGTACATCAATGCAATCAATCGGCCAAGTTTACCGGATTTGATTGGTAAGATGGATTCAGAAAACGACATCTAACTTTGCGAAGACCAAAAACTGTTTCTGTCGCAAGAGCCCTAGACTTGAAATGAGTATCAATAGTGGTCACTTTTTAGTTTCGTTAAATTTCTTAAAATGATGTTTCTACATAGTGCAAGGATAGTCTTCTCAAAGAGTGGAATAAAAAGAAAATATGTTTTAAGGCATGTTCGTCTTTTCCATCATTGCACACCATTCACGAAAATTCCATCGCCCGGAATACGCCATTCCTAAAATGCACCATTCCCCAGAAAAAATCTAAAAGATCTTTTTACATCAAGTTATTGATTTGATCTTACCAAGCGTACCACGTTTCTCTGCTGCTCATATTCAAAAGAAGGCAACATCTCAGATATTCGTAATTGAAATTAAAATCAATATAATCAATATCGTAAAAATTATTAGATACAGGCAGAATAAAAAAAATGGAGGGTTGTATACACGACACGACCACGAAGACTTAAAATGTAATTTCCACGCGCAAAATAACATTCCCTAAAGATCTAAATATGAAAACTTTTTATCTATTTTGGGACTGGAGAGTGCATACCTAGCCTCGTGTGATTATTACAATTTCGCTGATGAAAATTGCTGCATTTTCAATGTCACCGTGGTCGAATCTAGTACAAAAACCTTTTTTTTATGATTATCGGCCTTATTCTGCGTGGCGTGTGACATGAGACGACTAAACTCACCTCACTTTATGTGACTTTCCTCACCCGATTCTGACAGTCGACTCGGGTGAAGTGAGATTCCCCATTGCGGTTAAATGGGCGTCTCACGTCACCTGAAGTGACTCTACAGAATTGGGTGAGAAAAGTCACGTAGAGTAAGGTGAGAATAGTCGTCTCACGTCACACGCCGCGCAGAATAGGGCCGTATGTGACTCTGCCAAGCGCACCGGCCCTTAGAGATGTTAAAGCATAGGAAGGGAAGTAAAGCCGTTAGTCCCCAGTCCATGAGCTGATAGGTTGATATCTGGTCCAAATAGTAGAGTCACACCTCTCTGGTGAAGTATTGCACCCCTATACTTACTAACAAATATCCTCCTCCCGTGATACTTGTGGAGTGCGCAGTAGTATGTACGGCCTTTACTGCCGCTAGAAGCATAATTGTCCCATGTGTATATGGATTCCCATAGCACATGGGACAGTTATGCTTCTAGCGGCAGTCTAGCAGAAACAAGTATTGGGCTGATTCCTTCCCTCTCCTTCCACGATCTACGTTTGGGCCTGGCCGGCCCCGGTATTGATCAATAAACACTTTAGGATTACCAGGAGTTGCACATTGAAAGATGTTTCGCTACTCCCAAGCATAATGTTCTAATGATTCCCTGTGCAGCTTCAGCTAGTCCAGATCGATAACGGAGTAGCAGCCAGCTCAAGCACAAGATGGTTGGGCCTAGTTTCACAAACTTAGTCTTAAATGAAAGGTATATTATACCTGAACCGTTCGGTCACACATGAAATTCCCAAATAACCCTCCATAAAATTCCCATATAACCCGCGTTCCCGGGGGATGCCATGAAATTTCAGAAATCGAATTCGTATTTTTTATGCTAAAATCTTAAATCTTAAATAAATATCTTAAAAAATATTTTTTTGGCGAAAATCGACTTTTTGAGCCAATTTTGTACCCTTTTGCTTTTCCCATTTAAAGAAAGGCTATGCAATCACTTTATAAATCAACTTTTCAGCCGAGGCCCGGAGTGCCGATATTCATATACCTTTCGATTCAGTTCGGCGAAATCGGAAAATGTCTGTGTGTATGTATATGTGTGTGATTTAAACTCACACAATTTTATCAGAGAAGGCTGAGCCGATTTACAGTTTCACATGAAGGGTATGACGCTCCCATAAGCTGCTATTGAATTATTAGTTAATCGGAATTCCGGCTACGGACTTTTGATTCCAGAGTAACAGGTTGGTTAGTAAGGGCCCACAGAAATTTCTCATATAACCCGTTACAATCGTAATACCTCAAAGGCTGAGCCTATTGAGATGTTTCCCAAATTACTTCTATTCGCAGGTCTCTAGGTCCACAATTAAAGTCACATCGGTTCTTCAGGGATGAGTTCCAGCTATTCAGCCGATACATGATTTACCAAAAAAAATCGAAAAATTAAAAAAAAAACTAAATTTTAATGTGATACTGAAAATTTTTCGACGCTCCGTGATGCAACTGGACGCACATAATCATTAATAAAATTTTCGTGAGTTAATAATAAGGATTATTTTACATCTCCAGTGTTGTAATTCTTCGAAAGACAATCTCACAATATCATATTACCGTATAAAAATGACCCCATATACGAGATGTAGTGTGTAGAGCGAGGAATTGCCCTTCCTATGATCATTCTCAGGGATAGACCGTTCCAACATCAAATTATGGTCTTGTCAAACTGCAAATGACGTGAAAACCCAAGATGGTACCAGATAAGGTATAGGCATACGTAAAGGGAGAGTTTTGGTTTTACGATTGGCAAGATCGACATTGCGTAAATACTGATTCACTTCCCAAAAAAGAGGTTAATAAAAACGAAATTAATTAAAACAATGTTTTGAATATAGAAACTAGTGCTTTCAGCCTCTCAAAGCGTTTGCCACCAAAAATATTATTGTACACACATGCATACACCTTATGCAGATTATCTTGAATCTGTTTTGCGTTTGTCAAATCTGCCACTCTTCTTATTCTTATCCGGACACGCTCTTTTTCCCTTTGGGGCAGACCCTCGGTGTAGAGTGACTCTTCTGACGCGGCATCTCTCCCAAAATTACCCTAATAATAGTAGGTGATATGAATGCTAGAATCGAGATTAAGTACCTTGCAGAAAATGACAGAGACGACAAAGGTCCGAACCTTTTTACTATTTCTGCAACACAAATGGACAAAATCTAAAAAATCTACTACATAGCCTAAAACTCAAAGAATACCTAACATTTAGCCATCCCAAAATCAGTCAAAACGACGTGGACGAACGGGAAAATCTGCTCTCAACTAGACCACGTCCTGATGACCAAAAGTCCATTTCTGAAACTCCCCCGCATACGAGCATTCTTCCATGAATGCTTGCATAGCAACCATAAAATGATCGCACCTTGATACCATCAACACATATTTCAAAAGATCGGGTCTTGAAAAGGCATATTCCCAACAAAAACCAACCACCTCAACAAAAAATAAAAAAAAAAACCTGAGATACTGAGAATAGATGAAAAGAAGAGCTAAAATTACCAAGAAAAAGTGGATCAAAACCATGCAGAATCCAGATGCTAGCACGGAGGACGACTGGGACAGAATACACAATGCGATAAAGGAGGCAGCGGAAGAAACCATCACAGCGCATAGATCTCCCTTAACCCTAGAAGAAAGACAGCAATGGACAAATACGCTCACGCTCACCAGAGAGAGCTTGAGGACAGTATTGGAAAGAATAGCGAGAAAGACACGAATCGAGAAAAGGGAAGCGTTCGAAAAACAGAAAAAGGTTGATAAATTCCTAGAAGGCATTGACAAAGAAAACACAATGGCAAAAATGACAAAAACCTTTAGATTCCTTAAGCAACACAAAAGGCATAAACAGAATAAACAACGAAAATATATCAGCACAAAAATGGGAAGAAAAATTGAAATCATACTCAAACCAAGACGCGAAAATACAAATCATATATGGTCGTGACGCCGGACCAGAACCAACACTAGAAGAAATAGGGATTATCTGGACAATCCGAAATAAGTGTGCACCGGGGACCGACAGTATCAATAATGAGTTGCTGAAAAATGGATCGGAAAGTATGCTGAGAGAATTTACAGAGCTAATGGCAAAGACATTTAAAGCCAACGTAATACCAAACTCATGGACTGAGACGGTACAAATACCGATATCCAGGAAAACAAGCCCACAAGGCTTTGAGGACTACGCATCACTATGTGCACCAATCCTTACAAAATATATGCAAGACTGCTATTGAATGGACTAACTAGCCAAGTAGATCAGTTGCCAGGGTATCAAATGGCTTTCCAAAGTAAGAAAAGTGCCTCAAACAAATTATTCGTAATGCGGCGCATCCCTGATGAAAGATGGCGCAAAGGGTGCAAAACAATATTGGTCTCTTTGGATCTGAGACAAGCATTTAACAGAATAGACATCTCCAAAGCAGCAAGGATACTAAACGAATTGGTGGTCTCAAAAGAACTTATAAACCGAATTATCAAGGCATCAATCGAATCAACGTCCATACAGTGGTTTGGACAAAGAACGACGACAATGAAAAAATCGAGGCATCAAACAGGGATGGCCTCTCAGCCCACAGTTATTCATTCTGATGCTGCACCATGTCCTTATGTCCCTAAATGAATTCATGCCAGAGGTCAGACTGGAGCACAACCACGATATTGAGCTGCCATGTATCCTAGGGTACGCCGATGCAATACTGTTTCTATGCGAAAGAGAAGTTATCGATAAACTAATAGATACCCTGGTGCCTCTGTTATATTCGATTGGGCTAGAACTAAACAAGGACAAAACAAAAGTACTGTACCAAGACCCTTATATCACGAACAACACAGCACCAGAGACTAAAGGAAAATTTGGAAAATACGAACGATAGTGACCAAACTGAGATATCTGGGGGTATATATCACGAGCAGTCTCACACGTACAGAAACCACGGCAGAACGAATAAAAAAAGCTATGCTCGTTCCTCCAACATCCGCTTAAATGCGAAGTTATCAACCGTCTGTACCATAGCCTGGTCACACAAGTGGTCTCATATTCAATTGAAATATCTGCAGTGCTAAAAAGAAATAGGAACTCACTGAGGCGAATAGAAACGGAGATGCTGCTTACACTACGAAGCCTCAGTGTGAAGCAATCTACTGGGAAAAACAGACAAAAGGCGCATAGCGACCATTCATAAATTACGTAACGCTTTTGGAGGGGAGGGGGTACGACATAGGGGGGAGGGGGTGTTAACTAGATGGTTACGTAACATGTGTTCATCGAAGAAAAAAAAATGGGAGATGGAAAAATTTGTGACAATTTGTTACATAGGGGGAGGGGGGAGTCAATTTTGGGCAATTTTTGCGTTACGTAATTTATGAATGGTCCCATAGTGAAAATATGGTGGAAACCGAAGAACAAGAAAACGAGATAGTAGCAGATCAGACAGAAACGGAGAACCCCAACATTGCACAGAATTGGCTGAAAGGACACACTATAAATAATAAAATAAGAATTAACCGCCTGAACTACAAAATACCCCGCCAAAAAAAAGACGGGTAAGCCAGCTTTCTCCTGGAGGACCAACATCAGACAAGACGTAGAAAGAAGCAACATACACATAGCAGAATGGTAAGAACTAGCAAACGACAGAAAACGATTTGAAACACAAACAAAACAACTGTTTGACTTCATGGTTGAATCGGAGTACTAAATGAGTAGTGATTCGGACCTGGACAGTAGTGACAGCTCATTAGTCCCATCGGAACTCTTGGGCTCCATGGACAGTGAGGACACAATACTCTTCGACATGGAGGAGGACAACTAACCCAAATACGCGACAAACCGGTATTAAGGGACAACAAACCGAACCACTATATAAATATGTACTACAAACAGAATACTAACATAGAACAATTTCTCTTTCTTCACTTTTTTCTGGCTGGTTAACATTTCTTTTCAGCAAGTATGAAAAAACACCAAGCGTGCCAGAAAACAAACCATATCATCCTGGAGAGGGACCGAAAAAAAGACCTTGAAGCGACACCGTCATATGATGACGAAACATCGGAAAAATGGGTTTTGTGGCAGCTCAATCTCTTCGGGCATGTGAATCGGGTAATCAGGGAGGGGCATCCGAGCCGCGGGTGAGGGAAAAAGGTTCCCAACAGCGAGTTGATAGGCGTTGCTCCCCGTACCACACGAGGAAACCTCTGTCTTGGCCTCATATATCACAACGGCACTATCAAGACGTCAAAAACAAATTACGGCAGCCCCAAAAGACACATACACATGCTCGCACGAACATTCAGGACCCAAATCGGCACGAGATCACACGATTATACAAATCAACTTACATGGGTGAAGATAAACACATGCTAATACACAAAACACGCAAACACACTAGCGAGCAAACGTACTAAAATATAAACGATCGGGCCTTTCGCGAGGACACAAACCTGATCAATAAAGCGACCATATGATCGCAAACACCAACGTATATCATCATCCACAATCTCGCAAACATAAAAACGACCCAGTGACTAAATAAACATCGCAACATCTACGAATCTACAAACGGGGTTACACGAGCGATTACACAAACGCGCGCTCTCACGCGATCATAGATCGACCACGTCCGGAAGCTGTAGACCCTAAACTAAACGCGCGCGAAAATGCAACTGTGATCATCCATGCACACCTACACCCGCAAACTCGCAAACATGCGGACACCCCGGTGATAAAGTGAACCCACAAACGCTCGTGTTAGTACGATTATGAATCGGTCACGTCCGGAAACCTCTACCCTTGGTCGCAGCAACTTAGGTCCACGCCTCCAGCTGGGCCAGTTAAAAAAAGCCCATATCCTCCAGATAACTCGTTCCATGGTGACGGAACCGGGAATTCTAGTTGATACGAGGGAACTCACTTCCTGCTACCAACTGAACCGCACTCACCACCGGGAAACACGGTTACAAAATCACGTCAGCATACACACGTTTGAGCCCCTCGCGATCATGCAAGCCATCTACGCCCGCTGAACGTCTTAGCACCTAGGCATTTACAAACGCGAACCTACTATCGCTCGTGTTCATGCGATCATGAATCGATCACGTCTGGAACTCTTTACCCTCGGTCCCAGTAACCTAAGACTCTAAACTTACAAACGCAATCTCAAGCGTGAACCTATAAACTCCCGCGATCGTGCGATCATGATTCGGGTACGTGAACTGTGAAGGGTAACGTCCGACAGTCTCTCGGCACCAATAGTGTGGGTCCATTCCTTCAATTGGACCAACAAAAAAAAATAAGAACAAAAAAATATGAAAAAATAACTCATATCCACTAGGCAATGCATTCAGTGGCGATATGACCGGGAACTCTAGTGATGTGGGGTAACTCACTCCCTGTCAGAATGTAAATTGTGCACCGAAAATAAATATCAGAATGACGGTCTGCATGACCATCCAGGAACGCACGCGAATGTGTGGATGGCAACACGATTGCAAAATCGAATTTATACACGCGAAGTCACATGCACGCGAGCACACGCGACAAACACGTTAACATACGAACGCTTAAGCCCTTCGCGATCAGCAACGCACATCTACGCCCGCGATCACGCAAACTTGATAACTCCCCTGTAAGGTTCGCGCGATCATGAAGCGTCACATCAGGAAATCATTACCCTCCGTCCTAGCAACTTAGGTCCATACATTCAGTTGGACGAATCTAAAAATAAAGCTCATATCCACTAGACAACAGTTTCCTTGGTGATATTGCCGGGAACTCTAGTGATATGGAAGATCTCACTTTCTTCTACCATCTGAGCCGTACATCAAAAATTAAGTATTAGATCCACGATCCGCGCGCGATCATCTAAGAACACGCGCGAATATGCGAATGGACATACGGTTGTAAAAATTCTATTTTACACGAGAAGTTACATACATACTAGCACACGCAACATACAAACGCACATTGGATTATTAACGTACAAATTCTCGATCCCTTGGATATATTAACGTACAAATTCTCGATCCCTTCGCGATGATACACGCGATCGCGAAGTCTGTACGCCCCTACATATCTGAACCGTACAGTAAATATCACATTCAGAATCACGGCCCACTACAATTGGCTTTAAGCAGTGTTTTAGTGGGCACCATTGCCTGTCTCGTTTGCAAATTGTAGTATGTGATTCTGACGGGGAACCCTTCCAAGAACCTAGCTCTACAGCTCCAGTAGGACAACTCTCCAAAAAAATAATTGAACTAAGGATAACTATATAAAGGGATAATTTCGAGTCAGTACCATTCATCTAGCAATGAGTAACTACAATCAACCACTTAGTTTAGATGATGCAATCTTTTATTAAATATTTCCATTATCATATGTAATAAATCGTTTACAAACACTTTATAAACTAAAAGAACAAAAACTCCACAAGTTCACAAATTACACCACCAACATCTATTTGTTGTTTCCGTTTTCCACGGTTTAGTATTCTTCTTTTAAAATGTCGGTGTAAGATTTTAATCGCTGGTTGTCGCTGGTGATTTTGTTGGGGATCATTTGGTTTCTCAACTTAGCAAACAAAAAAATTAATGAGAGATATTGATTCACACAATCAGAACATTTCAGGTCTTAACGTAGCTGACCGGAGCAGCTGTCTGAATACTGTTACCATTAGAACGCTGCATTGCTCTTATGCCCCACTAATTCCCAAGACACTTAGCCTCCGCCAACGAAATTAATCGTGACTGTACCGATTCGTCAAGATTACTGAAATTCGCTTTACATGTATTCATTTACACGTTATATACTTTTCAATTTTATAGGAATTGTTCCGTAAGACTTAAGATTGATGGAGCGTATTTAATACAATCAACGGATCTGATGTCAATTGTTGCTAGCCATAAAAAAGAATTTGATTCGAGTATGGTAAACTCTTTCATATTCGAACCAAAAATAAAACGTCCACGATACTTTATGAAAAAAAATAGATAAAACCAAATATAAAACGGGTGTTAGAATCAATCGAACAACAAACATTAAGTAACTGCAGGTGGTCTGTCGAAGCTACAGGTATGCGCCGCCGCGCCACGCCGGCGATTTAAGGTAAAATTGTTGGCGCGCTGACCATTTTTAACCTGAAATCGATGGCGCACACCTCTATGTCGAAGATTGTAATTTTCCAAAATTATCTAGAAGTGGGAATCATAAGTTGAAAAGGTACAAATCTCGACAAACATGTGATTACGGCGTTAAAGCCAACTGCCAACATTCTCTTTGAAACGAAATTCCGGACAAACCGTAATTGGCCGAGTACGGTACATAGCAGTGAACGACAAAGAAAACTTTTCTCTTTTATCTAATGTCAACATCTGTGATTCGCAAGTTATGGTTTGTCCGGAATGTCCATTCAAAGTGAATTTTGACAGTTGGCTTTTAAGCCGTAATCATATGTTTGTCGAGAAATGTTAGAGGCTCGCAGTATTTTCAATTACAAGTTGGGAGATTGCGACAGTGAATTTCATTATATAGGGCCGGATTACAGATGGTACATGTCAACCGCCAACAATATGAGTGAATTGATCTTTTTAGCGTTTTCCTAATACCAAAAATATGTTTAGAGAAACTAGTAAAAACAATATCTACATCTTGTCTGAAATATCGTTTCGTGAAATCAGTTTTATTTTATACACGTGAAATTAGTCTATGATTATTAAAAAAAGTTCAAGGGAGATACATTACTAACCTTTAACTATATCAATCTTAAGAAAATTAGAACTTCTAGAAAGCATATATCAGTTTTACAAACGTTTTGAATGAACTATTTTCTCTTGGAAATAACAGTTTATCGATTAAAAAAACAGAATAACTCAATGCTTTTCCAAATCAAACATCATTTTTGTAGTAATTATTGATATAGAAGATTCAAATTGTTTCGAGTCTTAGCGCCTATGATCTGGTTCAGTGTGTCATTTGTTGTTGTTTTGATTGAATGAAAGATTGCAAACCGCAAATCAGATTTTCGTTACAGCTACAGCTTAGGATTAAGATTACTTAGTTGGTTTACCTTTGCGCTATACGATGCTCGACCTAAAGTGAACATAGCCTATTCCTCTGACTTTACTCGACTTTTGTCTCTGCCAATCTATTGGTGGTAGGGTGAAGAAGATGGACCTTTGATAGCACGGTTCTTCCGGCCTGCCATATTGTAGGGGTGCGGATGCACGCTAGAAGAAACATTTAAGGAGATTGTTTACAATATCAAATCATGTTTTAGATTTAAGTTATCTTCAATGTATTCGCAGAACAGATTTATAATATTACCAAAAGTTTGAGTATAGTTCAGAACGTAGAGCCCAAAAATAAAACGAATTTTTAAAAACTTAATCGATCTTCCCCTAAGTCACATTGTAGCCCCGCAAGGATCCAAACGAAACAACTCTTGTTATCGACACAACGTGCTTGAATTTTGTATAGGGTGCGGTGAAATGTGTGACAAAAATTTTCTAGCCGAGAGGTGATGCATATAACGCACTAGTATTCATAAAGAACTGTTACACCACCACGCGCTGTTGGGCCCCACGCCCAACTAACTCACGCATCATTTCGTTGAAAGTTTAATAACATCTTACAAATCTGGATTGATTTGCCGACTTAGGCAAAACTGCATCAATTCGCTTCATACAAACTTCTAAAAAATGCGCAAAATAAGTGTTGTGGTTGTGGTTCAACTTCCCAACCTACTCCAAAAGACAACATTGCTGTGCTCTCTACTACTAGTACTGTTGACGCCATTCCAGCAGACTACGATAGCATCATTGGCACCATGTTGAATATAAGCTGGGACGTAAATCTTAGCTACGACTACGTGAATGATTCAGCGACGACGTTTTCTAATATTGTTAATTACCTATTAATTAATTAATTATCGACTGGCGCATGTACCAAAACCGAAACCAACTGTCGTAAGACGATTAAAAACTGCCAACGAGCCAACGAAAAAATTCTCGAAGCATAAGACGCTAGTATTCCGAAACCACTATTTTCAACTCAACCATGAATACAACCATCAAAGCAAACGAGCCCTCTTCTGTGTGTCTACCTGCGGAACGTCGGACGTCAACTAAAATCTAAGCCTAAATCTTTCTGGAAGTATGTAAATGAGCAGCGAAAAGAATCCGGAATGTATTTCATTAAATGGAGTTTTAGACACCGACACTAAGGAAATCCACTAGCTGTTCTCCGACTAATTTTCAAGTGTTTTTTTCGACGAGCGCCTTACACACGTAATCTGCCGGGAATATGACTTCTTCAACTGAATTTGCGTCGATAATGCTGATATTCTTGCAGCAAATTCCAAGCTGAAGGTATTTAATTCTCCAGGTCCATATAGCGTACCCTCGATTTTTGTCAAAAAGTGCCTCAGTGGGCCTGTTTAACGCTTTCGACGAGACTGAGCTATCTCTTACTACTGGATTATTTCCTAATTGTTGGAAAGCAACCCACAAGTTTCCGGTCGATTAAAGGGAAACAAATTGAACATCGATAATTATCGAAAAATTTCGTGTTTAAATACGACATCCAAACTATTCGAGCTGATTGTTTTGGACCATATATTCTTTCACTGTTAGCATAACTTCGTAGACTACCAACATAGTTTTATGCCTAAACGATCGACAGCGACCAACATGCTCTCAATCGCAACGTATGTATTCGATGGATTCACTGACGGACTGCAAACCGATGCTACTCACATGGATCTATGCACGGCCTTCAACAACATCAACCATATCTATTCACGATCAACTTCTTCGCTGGATTCGTTCGTACCTCAATGGAAGGCTACACCAAATCAACATTAAGGACTATCTATCTGCATCATGTCTCGCTACATCCGGCATCCCGCAAGGATGTCACCTCGGCCCAGTAATATTTCTCCTCTATTTTAATGGTATAACAAACTACAAGGAGCTCACTTCCTCTTCGCCGACGATATGAAGATTTTTCAACAATTACGGGATTCAACCGATCAGGGTTGCCAAAATTGAATCTGTATTTTTGTCCTAAAAAATCTTTTCATCTGTATTTACTTTTCGAAAAATCTGTATTTATATCTGTATCGAATCAGTTGAGTCGTTTAACCTGTTTCTGGATTATCTATCGAAGATATTAATTCCTATGGTTTAAATCAGTCAAGCAATGACCTGTTTATATTTTCGTAAAAAACACTACAAATCGTTCCGATATTTCGCATCCAAAAACTTTAACTTTATCGATTTGCGCAATGGAAAAATAATTTTCTTCTTTGTTTAATGACTTTTGTTGATATATAGTTATATACATTAAGGCTACCAATGTTGCTGTCGACTTTTCGTACAACAAACTGAGAATTAACAAACACATTATATCATGCTACGTAGCTTTTTAAAGAAGAATTTGTTTTTAATTTTACCGTGACAAGGGGGGGGGGGGAGTTATCGTCAAGCTACGTAATTACCAGGGGTGTATTTAGAGGTTTGTGACGAAATGCTACGTTGGGGGAGGGGGTGCTAAAAGTCACTCAAAAATGCTACGTCATTTATGGATGGTCCCCAATGTGTCAAAGCTAAGTTCATTCAGCTAGAAATTAGCATGAGCACCGATGAGCATAAGCTCTCGCTATCACGTGCTCAAAATGAGGGGCTTGGTCGTTGACTACATTGTATTATCCCGAAGTTATCGACGAAACCTTGGTTTAAGAGCATGATTCGTGTTACGTCCCAAATCCTCACACGTTGGAAGCACATCTTCAGCGCATTAGACTTCTGGAGAGCGGTCTTTGCGCGCGAGGGCGACATTGCTATCACGAGGCCTTAGTTGTTGAATTTCTCTCAGGGTCCAAGTGAGATTACTCAACGTTTTGGTTCGAGATGTAATGACAAGTTACAATCTCCGCCAGGCATTGCATTTATCGTTCATATGAGTAAATGCGTCCGGATAATTCGCTACTGCGACAATAAACTCACATTTTAACACGAAAAGTTATTGGCACTCACACAACTTCTCGGGATAAATACAACGTGTTTTCTCCGGATAAATAAAACCGCTGGACAATGAACGAATGGGTTAATCACTGTACCCTTTTTGCGCTCGCTGTTTTGCTGTCGCTATTCCAAAACACGAAAAAACAAATCTATAGTACTTCTTTGCCGCTTTTCTTTGAAATTAAATGTATATTTTGACGGTTTTATTGATTTCCACGAAATTAAAATGCGTCGAAGACCCGTTTTTATCAGCCCCTTTGGTGTATTTTTGGTTGATCAAATTGGAGCAACGACAACATATATTTAATTCCTTTAATAAACCGTAGCTGTCAAAATATTCAACAACAACAACAAATAAACTTTATCCGGAGAATTATTCTCACGCTATTTATGGAGACGGAGAATTTTGTGACTCATCTTATCACGGAAAAGTTGGACATCGGATAAGCTTCTTCTCGCGTAAGTGAGAGAGAATTACAATTCCTGACTCCGCTATATGTCCCTCATCTAGATCTTCTTAAAAACAATCAATATCTAAAATAATCGCCGGATTAATGCTAGCTCCAAAAAAATGGAGATACAATTTGTGCTTCTGAGCAAACCCCTAGTCAAGCGTGATGTCCCGCTAGAAAAATGAGCTTCTTTTCTCGCGGGACATCACGCTTGACTAGAAGTTTGCTCAGGAGCACAAATTGTGTATCCCGTCTCCGTTTTTTGGAGCTAGTGTAAATCCGGCGCTGGCTTAGCCCTGTCACTAATTTGGTGTCGGATTCTGATGAGACGAAGTCGAAACGCAAATGCCATAACTAATGAATTTTTTAATCAGAACGTCAATGGTGCGCGGAGATAAATCATTTATGATGTCATCGCAAACTACAACAACTACTAATGGGACACGCCGACCCCCAATGTCTCCTATAAGCGATCGTCACCACCCCTCTTACTTCGATCGGCCGTGATGGCAAAAATCACTGAACAGTGCAATTACCTACCCGGAACTTCAACCAAAATGTAACTAATTATGTTAAATTTCATTTTAATTCTGCTCGTAATATCTATAACCCGAGGAATCCGTCTCAATAATTTAAAAAAAAATCTATAAAAGTAAGAATAGTTTGTAAATGCACTGTCCATTTTAAATTGACTTTAGACGACAAATTTTATTAGGCGTTAAGCACTGTGAATACAGTTTATGTTCGCGGAACTAATAGAACGTCTGTTCTGATCACTGACGAGGGGTTAAGAGATTTAGTACTTGAAGCCATAAAAAATGCAACTAGAAACTCAAATTGTCAAATTGGTTAGTCACGAGTTCTTAGTCACTAATATGGTATGACGGATCTTGATCAAATTGGCTCACATTCCGAGGAGCATTATATCTGTTACTACATGTTTCATCAGACAAGAGTATAACTGTCAAAACATACCATAAAATTTTCTTGATGATAAGTACTCGTACAAATCATGTGCAAGCACGTTAGTTAAATTAGCATATTTAAATCTTATTCTTAGTATGGTTATCGGATTGAAGTTTTAACGGCTATACCTTGTCGTAATGTGGCCATTTCCGGACGATGAAGGCAAAGCTAGCGGAGATGACGCTGGCGATCGAATTCCCCTACGTGGCGTTATTGTTGAAGCAGTTGGACCGCCGGTAATGCGATTACGATTGGCGGAAATCGGTGCTGGCGACGAGTTCTGCTGCTGTTGATACTGACCGCTGCTACCAGGAGAGGACACGTTGTATGGACTGTTCGTGATAGCACGAATATGCGGTGGGCTAGATTGTTTGTAATGGAAAACAGTAGCAGGAAATGTGTTTTTGTTTCGACGTAATTTACATATTTTATCGATATTGCAAATGTATCAAATGATTTGATAAATTAGTCTCAAATTTAAACATTATGTTGCGAAACAGTCGATGAATCATTAGGTGAACATTACTTTACTGCCTTTATTTTGAACCGGAAAATTCGACTGTATTTGAGTTGAATTTTATATGCAATTTGAAAATACTCACTTTGGTTGGTTTGACGGCAACTCCATGATTTCTGGGCCCGAACGTCGTCCACCCGAGAGACTCAAGGAGCTTCGTGCCTTTGTATGAAACTCACGATCAAAGTCTTCCGCTTCCTCATCATCAAGATTGATAAAATCTTGTCGCTCTTCCTGGTTTCCTGTGCGTACGTTCTGCTCACGCTCAATTATGTGAGCCCGCTCGCCAATATGATGTCCGATGGCCATTTTCTTTGTACCAGAGCGACTGTCTTGAACTGTTTTGCGTGTTTCTTTTATTCCTCCCGGACCAGTTCGGGTGCTTGATGTAGCCTGGTATACTTGAGGCCCATCCGGTCCAGAGGACATCGAAAATACACTGCTCGAACAGTATGACGGTTGTGCGTTATTATTCAACAGTCGGTTCATGTTCATGCTAGGTCCCATAAATGGCATCAATGCAGATCCTCCACGAGGTCCAGCTAGTGATGGTCCAGCGATACTGTCCAGACCACCAAACATTCCGAAAGGATCCGCGAATAACGAATTCATCATGTTATTCATTTGCCGCATCGAACGCATATGATGACTATTGCGAACAAAATGGATACAGAAACGTATTATTTTTTTCATTTGTTATTATTCTTGACAAAGAAAAATTTAGTTGCAAATAAGTTTTAGGACAGCAACAAAAAATTTAATTAGCTTTTTGTATTTTTCTAACATTACTGATAGATCTCGAATCCGTCGCAAACATTTCTCATTACATCAAACTGCATGTTTCGACCCACTTTACAAATTCTATATTACTTACAACATTTTAGCGAAACTTACCCGAAAATTGGATCATCCTCAAGATCACCCATCATTCCAAAAAGAGACATCTTAATCGTAGTTTAACACTTGTATATTACAGTTTCCCAAAGTTTTCCAAAAGATCATTAAATTTTCTGCGTTTACTTTTTCACAATGCAGTCAAGTAAAAAATAGTGCAGCCAACTGAAGCACACAAAAATGTTTATTCTACGACAGCAGAGATGCCAGATACTTTTTTCAAATGTCTGCAATAATATTTTTAAAAGTCTGGGAAGAACCAAAAATGTCAGGAAAACTCTCGACAAACATATGATTACGGCCTAAAAGCCAACTGTCAAAATCCACTTTGAATGGAAATTTCCAGGAGGGTGTCACTCCTGTCATCCGCTATGGAGATATACGGACTTTGACAGTAGTCAACATATGATGGGCCTAGCTGCATCTAGGCCCACGTCGCCCGTGCAATAGCATTGGGTTGTTTTGATTTTAACAAAGGCAGATGTTGGCTAGGACAAAATGGCTGCCTAGCAGGGGGCTGGAAATTTCGGACAAACCGTTACTAGCCGAACACAGTTCACAACAGTTTATGAAAGAAAAAATATTTTTCTTTCGGTTACTATAAACATCTCTGATTGGCGCGTAACGGTTTATCCGGAATTTCCATTCAAAGTGGATTTTGACAGTTGGCTTTTAGGCCGTAATCATATGTTAGTCGAGAACTATTCTTGACCAAAAATGACTTATTGATGATGTGTTATATTAAATGAAAATAGTGCATTTATGGGCCAAGATAAGTAGAGAGGAATAGCTTATAGAAGAAAAACCTAAAGTAGATTTGAAACTAGTGTAACCAAAAGCCTTTATTATGAAAAATCTGTAAATATCTGCATCCAAACTAAAAAATCTGTAAATATCTGCAACCAAACAAAAAAATCTGCAAATATCTGCGTCATCGAAAAAAAAAATTAAGTCTGCGAATTTGAAGACATGTCTGCAAATCTGGCATCTCTGTACGACCTTTCCAAAACTACAATAAACAGAGTCTATAAAAAGTTACGCAAACAGCACGCATACAAAAAACTATCTAAAGCTAAGTTCTTTTAACTCAATCTCGGGGTATCGTGATGGAATATTGTCGCGCTTATAATAAAATCTCACATTGCGGGCGTCTGAAAAGCGCATCAAATATAGCCGCAGTTGCTCCGCAAGCAGATTTCAGTGGAGCTTTATTTTTCTGCCAGCTGTGGGCTTTTCGAAAGCTTCAAGGAAAAAGCTGCCTATAAATTTATATAGGCGGCTGTCACACGCCTATCTCAATTGAGCTTTCATATAATCGCATATCGAGCGATTATCCTGCAAGGCACAATCTTTAAGTGTGTGCGGGTTAAGGCCTTTTCTAATGCAGATTACCCGGAGAGTATTTTACAATAGCATTTACCCTACGAATAATCATAAAACAATAACTATTATAGTTATTACTGTTCAAACATTGTTCGATGCCAAGTTCTCACGGTAGATTTACAATAAAATTTCATGTAACAAAAAATTTCACTGTTCAGCAAAAAACTGATACAGTGCATTCACATTAAATTTTACTGTTTTTGAGAAAAAAATGTATGGAGAAAAAATGATTTTTTTAATGTTAAGATATATAACCACCCCCCTTTTTCACTGTAAAAGTTTATTTCAAATTGAAATTTACTGTAAAAAACGTTAAAGTTTATTGTTTTTATATTGTAGCATAACACTAAAACTTACTGTAAATGTATTGTAAATTATTGTAAACACTAAAACTTACTGTAAATTATTGTACTGTCACAGTGAAAATCATGGTTTTGATACTGTACATTTCTATTCGGGTAATGCCGTGAGTTAATATCTCAATCCTTTTTCCACAGACAAACAGACATAACACTTGAAATTTCACCATCGCTCATGTTGATAACAGGAGTTTTGATAATACATTAGTGTGCAGGAACTCCACAGACAGTGTTGTGGCGCTACTGTTCATAATATAAAGTAAGCACGTAGTAGGCGGGGTGTGAATATGTATTCGTGTTTACTTATTTTCTGTCAAAGCAGAAAAAGTGCAATCATTTATCAGCCATTCTTTCGGCGTCCTCGGGGCTACGAACAATTTTAGTTATAATTCTTATTTGCATATATTCAACTGTGCACTTCAGGTACAACGTAGATAGGTGGTGGAATTTTAATTGTGCTTTAGTCGCCAAAACGAATAATATCTTTAACGCTTAAAACAAAGGTAAGTTCGAAATCATCGACTCATAAAAACCTAAATTATGCTGTTCCAGATTGCGGAATGAAAGGCTTCCAAGCATATTCTTTGCTTTTTATGCGACGACTTTTTATTAATTTGGAGCAAGTAGCAGAAGGATCCAGCACATAGAGCGCGGTCAGTTATATTTATTGAAATGATGGAGAAAGATAGCGTCGATTTCATTGCCAAATATGCTGCAGATAAAGCATCCGTAATCATTACTAGAGCATAACTCGAAAGTACGTAGCTGCCAAGGACTTACTATTGGAAAATTCAGGATAAGTATCATAGCATAATCAAATTATCCGATGTCAGTGCGATTTGACAAACATCCTCACCATTGCAAACAGCTACCGGTTTAACTATCAGTTATGGCCGGAATAATGCTTTTCGCAATATCTATCTGTATTCTGCGAGACGTATAACCAGAAGCGAATTGGTCCTACAAAATGAGTTATTTGACTACTTGGAATCTTTTCTTAACAGTGGTTAAGAAAAATAATTTAGAGAATGAGGATAACCAAATTCATTACTTGATTGAGACTTCGATTCGATCGTATCATGTAAATGGACACATCTGCTAATAATGGTTTTGTTCCGGTACATGCTTCTTACTCCTAGTTCCTAAGGAGTAAACAGGCGCAAAAAATAGGTTTTCTTTCAAAAAAAGAAAAAGGAGAAGAAGAGAATCAAGGAACACCGTTCTCAATGTTTGCTCCGGAGTATTTACAGTTTCTCCGGGTACTGGAACAAACCTAATATAATTCAGTAATATTAACTGGTTTTACAAATAATGATCACATTGTTATCGCTAGCACTTGTGTCAGCTACATTTAACAAAAATAAGCATCAATCTGTTACAGGTGACCAGCATCGCTGCCTGCGATGAGGTGAATACAAAAATTGAGCAGGAACGATGATAGATGGCGCTAGTGACAGTCAAGTATATATTTTTTAAATCTGCTCGATGGAATTCCTAAATTATTCTTCGATGTGTTATGTCTGTTTGTCTGTGCTTTTTCTATTTTTAAACCCGAAACGATTGAAAAAAACATTTTTTAGTTTGTTTCCTTTTAGGACAATAACACATCCAAACCCATGCGACTTGCATGATTCTATAGGTTTCCTCATCTGATCTACCATAGTTTACAGATAAAATTTGGGATGGCAGACTGCTAGCGAATTGCAAAATTACCAGATCATGCTGTGTGGGGTGAGATATTTGCAGGTACGTCATTTAGTAGGACAACTGTCAGTTTGCTGGCTGAATTTAATTTGGTGATTTTAAATTTAAAAATCAGAAAAGAATAATTAAGGTTTAAAATGATATGAGTGTACTCATAATGACACCCGCTATCAGTACATATGAAAAAGTGACACAATTTTTCCAAATTAAAGATCCCTATTGAGATCTCGTATTTTTCTAAGACAAGATGAGACAAATGGATTCTTATTTCTGTTTTTTGTGCCCTGCTGAATAATTGATGACAGTTGACTGTATGCGGCTAGCGATTGTGGCAGTGCAGCCAATTTCTTTTTCATATTTAGATATATTGCTATTGGCGATTCTACGTTGAAACCGCTCGCAGATAGCGCTGGGAGGAAAGTGTTGTTGATTTTATTCTGTTCTGTCATAGTGCATATATTTTCTGTAAACATTGGTAAAAAATGACTTTTAAACACCAAATTACCGATCAATTTGTTGATAATTGTTTATGAAAATGGAGGAAAATCATCATTTTATCAGATGATGAGTAAACATCTTGCGAAGAGTGTAAAACAGTGGTTTCTAATATTATTCGCAGAGCTATATGCGCGCTGTTTCGAAATGTAATTTGTTGAGCACCGTAGCCGCCGCAACAGCATTTCCCGTTCGTCCTAAGTTAAGCTAAACCTTCATGAGATGGTGTAAATTCATGAAACTCTCCAGATCACGCGAGGAAAGAATATATCCGGCTAATAGGAAAGTGTCAGCTTTGTATCATGCACAGCCGATCCTTCTCTCCGATAGTCTTCACTGAATCTCCTACGTAGTTCAAAATATAAAAGAGTTTGACATTGGTGCTGATTGGGTCTCGGTTTCGAGTTGGAACTTTATTTAGGGAACGATTTTTTATAACCACAATAATACCCCGATTACATTTCGAAGAAATGTATGAGTGAAATTGTTGCAAATTGCTGTAATTTCAGAATAATCGCAAATAAAACTAAATTTCTTACTCGTTTCATTCATGTTTTGGCAGTGGTAAGCTTTTTCCGAGAAGATAATGAAGATTTTGTTGTAATCTACGACTCACTTACGGGTGAAAAAAAGCAAACTGTATCACTTTGCCAGTTCATGAGCTGAATCATAGGTGTCGCATGACTAATTTTGGCTTTGCCGCAAATCGCCAATAAAGCACAATGCCCGTTTTAGGGGTGGGCGTAGCCACAGTTTATAAAGAACAGTTGCGCAAAGACTGAAGCAAATCTACCTATTGAACACTCAAAACGTCTACCTATCGGACACGAAGAATAACAATGCTCGAATGCGTGGGGAGTATCGTTATTATGTGATTATAATTATGAGAAAAAATTCAATGATGTAATATTAACATTTAAATAATGTTAATATTTCGCTTAAGGACAATTATTAAAAAATATATGTTCACTGATATTCAAATTTGGCACTATTTCAAACACCGGAACAGCTCTGGGTAGTGTTAATAATCTTCCACCGACAGTGGAAATATGAAGGTATTTCTCATAGTTAAAGTGCAGCTAAAATTTTGACAAATTTGTGTATGCATTCCACTTATACATATGTACCTGTTCCAAATTTATCTTACGCTGCAAATTCGACTGTTTTTTGTCACACCCCAATCAGACGGCAAGCGGCAAAAAACAATGCATTTCGTTCTTAGTTGCGGATCAGTTGAGAACCGGAAAAAGCTTAAATTCTTTATACGATGTTATTTATCGTGCTGATTTTTAAACACTTAATTTTAAATGCACAAAGTTAACTTCTAACTGAAGCGTTCAGGTTAAGTCATTTGAAATTTAACTAAAAATAAAAGGTTGCCAAAATTTAAAAAAGTCCAATGATTGGTCCAATGTTGCCAATCCTCTTTACGCAACTCTACTATTAAAAACTCTGGGCGTAGCGTAGTTGGTAAATCGATTGCTTTGTACGCAGCACACCTGGGTTCGAGTCCTGGCTCCGCACATAGGGATAGAAACATTCATAAATCCATTCGATTCACCCTATGTGACTTGCTATGTGAACTACTCGTTACAGATCAGTCCGCTGATACACACTCTTTATTTAATAGATTAACATAAAAACGTACACTCAAAAAAATGTAAACGTTATGCCTATTGATTTTACACATAGATTTTTGCAATAAGCGGAGGCTTTATTTAAAATTTATGTGCCGGCACATAAACCTAATGTGTGTTATTACACGAAATATTAATCTTATGGGGTTTTTCATTGAAAAACCCCGGGGCGGTGGATTGCACTGGTGTTGCATTTTCTAGCAGAAGAGCAGGCCACTAGACGTGTTTCATTCCCACTTCTGCTAGAAAGTGCAAAACCTGTGCAATCCACCGCCCCAGTGTTTTTCAATGAAAAACGACATTACATTCACATTTCATAACTATAAGGCACATAAAACCCGATTCTATAACAATACGCACATATAATTTATGTGTGTGCATACATAGTTTATACATTTGACACATAGAAGATATGTGTGCGCGTGATAACATTAGAATTTCTTCTTCATATGAATTTTAAGTGGTTTGAAGCAAATAGAATTAAAGTTTGGATTTTTTTCAGTGTAGGATCACTGAATGATGACTCGACAACTCTTTATTTTGTTTTCTTTTCATACATAGGTCAGCGACATTCCAACTATACACGACTACACGAGAATAATCAATGTTCTCCTTCAAATAGAATTCGATGAGATTTTGCTTGACATGAATGCTATTGATAGGTCGGAAGGAAACTAATATATAAACGGTAAAGAAATTATTGATATGTCAAATATTCAACGTTATTTAATGAATTGAATTTTCACGATGCATAATAGCCCAAGTAACCAATAAGCATTATAACGTAGCCTAATATCTGCTTTAGATCTACATATAAAGCTGTCTTAAAGAGCCGCGGAGCCCTAAATACTGTAATAATGCTGGTATTATGCCAGAGAAGGCGAAATATAGTGCTATTACTGTGCAGAAAGTCTAATATTGGCACTACTAATGCTATTAAAAAGCTTCGGTTGGCTGTCATTGTCCGCCATGGTTTTAAAACCATTTCTTATGTTTCCTTTCGGTATAATGAGCAAAAAGGAAAAATTTTAAAATAAAATGTTCTGTTTAAAACCGTAATTGACTCACTTCTAATGCGTTGTAATGAATATCCTTAATGGGTTTTCGTTCTCACATGATATGAATGTTTTACGAAAATTACCTTTAGTAGTTTAGACCTGAGGTACCTTGCCACGTCCTTCACAGTAAGTGCGCTGTGTTTTCTCCCTGGACTATATTGCATATGTTCCATTGAAATGGAATATACCTAATATAATCTTCCAGAAGCTTTACAATAGCATTATGGCGACTTTTTATAAATTCTATAATGGCACTAAATGCACTTGTAAAGCTTACATGCTTTAAAGATCCTTGAAGCATGAACGCGTTATATCAGCTTTATATACGCATATAGAGCAAGCGATAATGCTATATGTCGGCTGTGCAGTTATGCATTATTGATGCTAATATCACGCAGAAGAATCAGGCCTTTTTGAATCAACAAAACGTTTAGTTGAATCAAAAACGTGGCGAATGACTGTTTCAAACTAAAATGGGCATTTTTCGAAAGCATGTATTTGGTTTAGTTCAACAAATACTTCTGTTTACATTTTAAATAGAAACATTGTTGAATCAAAATAAAATTTGTTAGATCTAACTGACCCTTTGTTAAAAACCAACAGAATCTTTGTTTAATTTCAACTAAATTTGAGTTGTTCTCTCCTTTGGTTAATACAAACGATTTGTTTTTGTTTCTTCAAACTTGTTTGTTCGGTTAAACTTATCATGATTTTGTTGTTTCAAACGTAATATTTGTTGAAACTACTGAAAAGCCAACAAATGAATTAATTGGTAATTTCAACCAACAGTATTGATTGAAGCAAACCTGAATGTTGTTTGTCACTATATCAAGCGGAAAAATTGTTATTTAAAACCAAAATTTGTTTATTTTTACTAATTTTTTTTCTGCGTGATGGAGCTTTATTGCATTGTTAATGCTGTAATGGAGTTTCAATGCAACATTAGTGCAGATGTATAGCCAATATAGTGCAATGGCTTAATGCTTATGGTTACTTTGGTAACGAATTCAAATTATTTTAGGCAACTTGCACTGATCATGATGCCAACACTGCGAAATGAGCCCTGCCGATTGTCGCATTGGCGATTTGCGGCAAAGCCAAAAAAAGTCATGCGACACCTATGATTCAGCTCATGAACTGGCAAAGTGATACAGTTTGCTTTTTTTCACCCGTAAGTGAGTCGTAGCTTACAACAAAATCTTCATTATCTTCTCGGAAAAAGCTTACCACTGCCAAAATATGAATGAAACGAGTAAGAAGTTTAGTTTTATTTGCAATTATTCTGAAATTACAGCCATTTGCAACTATTTCACTCATACATTTCTTCGAAATGTAATCGGGGTATTATTGTGGTTATGAAAAATCGTTCCATAAATAAAGTTCCAACTCGAAACCGAGACCCAATCAGTACCAATGGCAAACTCCTTCATATTTTGAACTACGTAGGAGATTCAGTGAAGACTATCGGAGAGAAGGATCGGCTGTGCATGATACAAAGCTGACACTTTCCTATTAGCCGGATATATTCTTTCCTCGCCTGATTTGGAGAGTTTCATAAATTTACACCATCTCATGAAGGTTTAGCTTAACTTAGGATGAACGGGAAATGCTGTTGCGGCGGCTACGGTGCTCAACAAATTACATTTCGAAACAGCGCGCATATAGCTCTGCGAATAATATTAGAAGCCACTATGTTTTACACTCTTTTCGCAAGATGTTTACTCGTCATCTTATAAAATGATGGTTTTCCTTCATTTTCATAAACAATTATCAACAAATTGATCGGTAATTTGGTGTTTAAAAGTCATTTTTTACCAATGTTTACAGAAAATATATGCACTATGACAGAACAGAATCAAATCAGTAACACTTTCCTTCCAGCGCTATCTGCGAGCGGTTTCAACGTAGAATCGCCAATATACTGATGAGTTATGCGTAAATAGGGTGACCATATCAGGCGAGCAACAAACCAGGACAGTCGAGGGGAACCTCTCCCCTCTGTTATCTCTCGCTCGAACTTCCTACCCGGATAGAATTTTACAACAGCAGGTTTGTTCCAGTACCAGGAGAAACTGGAAGTACTCCGGAGCAAACAGGGAGAAAATCGTTCCTGTACTATCTTCTTCTCTTTTTTCTTCTTCTGGTGGCAAACCGGAGTGAAAAGGAGCAAGAATTTTTTGCTCCGGAGCAACAGGGAGTAACTTCCATGTACTGGAACAAACCGCATTCACGATACATATTACTTTTTCAACATTGTTCGACGGAGAGTTCTCGCAGTAGATTTAAAACAAATTTTCATGTAACAACCAATTTTACTGCTCAGCAAAAAAAAAACTGATACAGTAAATTCACATTAAATTTTGCTGTGTTCGAGAAAAAATGCATGGAAAAAATCGATTTTTTAAAGTTAAGATACATAACCACCGCCCTTTTTACTGTAAAAGTTGATTTTTACGTTGAAATTCACTGGAGAAACGATAAAGGTTATTGTTTATCTATTGTAGTATAACACTAGAATTTACTGTAAATTATTCTAAAATTACTGCAGTCACAGTGAAAATCATGGTTTTGTTGCTGTACATTTCTATTCGGGTGGAGAAACTTTCCGCAGAGGTCTGCCAGGCAGAGCTTTGCCAAAATATCTTTCGTAAGAATTCGATCACCGAGAACTTATTTCAGATTTACACACACGGTTTGCTTAATATGCCTAACACATATGTGTCTATCTTACATATGCGTAACGTATTTATGGCTAACGTCACACATTCTAGCTATTGACAGTTAAGGTTCAAGTTACCTTTTTTAAGCATGTGTTCGAATTGAACGCTTGGTAGTGTGCGTAGGAAAATTTGTGTTCAGCTTTGCCACCGGATTATCCGTTTAAACCTTTTTAAAACTCTAAATGAAGAATATCAGTCGATTTATTAGATCATCACGATTCAATTCATGCAAAATACCTGCTGGAAAAACCATCGGCTTAGCTAAATGGTGCTTTTGAAAAAGTGGCTGTGGTTTTTTCATTGCGCAGTTGTGTTGCGTACCCCAGCTCGGTGTGGTAGAGTGATAAAAAATCACAGCCACTTTTTCAAAAGCACCATCCAGTTAAGCCGATGGTTTTTCCAGCAGGTATTTTGCATGAATTGAATCGTGATGATCTAATAAATCGACTGATATTCTTCATTTAGAGTTTTGAAAAGGTTTAAATAGATAATCTGGTGGCAAAGCTGAACACAATTTTTCTTACGCATACTACCAAGCCTTGAGGTAACTTGAGCCTTAACAAAAGGGAAAAGTTTTCTCGTTTATCTGCTCGAAAAAAATTAAGTTGACCGATTTCGAATTGTCATGCCTTTCGTTTAGCTCCTGGCATGAGATTCTGTACATCCATCTCGTTCACTATGTTCACGGCGCAATGCCAATATTTCTCAAATAGACAGAACTCTAGCGTGTTGGGAGATTTATTGTTGTTGGGCCTGACATGCAATCGAAGCAGACGTTTTTCTAGACACTCGGTCGTGTGAAATTTTTTGTTGGCGGTCCCGGTTGTGACGAAAATATCAAGCCACAGGCATAGATAGACTGCCAAGCCAGATATGAATCCTTATCCTTGTATACGATGAATGCGATATAATGGTTTTGTATTTTGTATTGGCTGCTACTTTTCGCCTTAGTTTGTTTAACGTCGCGATTTAGAATCAATACCTTCTCATAAGCCGACAGTCTCGTTCGTTTTTGCTCGATCCACGGTTGCTGATGACACTTCCAATTTCATTGCAAAATTTCGAACAAAGCGGTAAGGGTTTTACATTGAACATTTTGTCATTGTTGCGACTTCCGGTTTTCGATTTCTCCCCGATCTTTGGTACTACATTCCGTAACGGAACTTAACTTTCTTATTCAACAGACTTCGTAACCGATTATTGGTGTACAGGACATTACATGGCTAGTATTGTGATCCTGCTAATACTAAGAATCCTTTCGGATTGAGACTCGAGCATACGACGAATGGCTTATGAGCCCAGTGTCGTACACTATGAAACGCCAGACCAGGGCGAAAAGCCAACGACACGCGACGTTCCTGACTGGAAGCGGTCGCTTAACCAACTACTAAACGTACCCGATGTTACTTAACTTCAGTGTCCGTAGAATGTACAATTACCAAAAATAGCGGATTTTGTAAAAGCAGTAATTATCTGTACTATGAGTTGTCCATTCTACTCGATCGAGCGAGCCTGCATATTATAAGGTTATTGGGACCTCCCTTTTGTCATCTATAGAATTAGGTGGGTGATGGCAGACATAATCGAAGTGAAGTAGATTATACTTTAGGCGGTTAATTTCAATGGTTGTACTCTGGTTGCTATCCAACAAACATCGGAAGCTGAACAAGCCATTGCTACGATTAAATAAACTGAACAAGAACTGGTTAAGCCATTATGCAACGAAATTGTTTGTTGGGTAGTCTAGTCTACACATACACAGCCAATACATGTAGAGACCCTGGAAAATTGCAGACGTTCGCCTACAATTTTTCGTGTCAATATTAATGTCAATGATACATACGGTATGATAAAAGTTTGTATTCTGGTTAAAGTTAAAAATAGAAATATTGAACATGCGCCTTTCGATTTTTCTCCTACTTTCAGCGTGCGCAACTAAACTGCGACTGGTGTAGACGATGGGGAAATTGATTATACAACATGTACACAAGATGCGCATTAGTTGCCCCGGCTGAAAATATTAATCAGGCAAATTAATACGTTGAAATCACTTCCCATTGAACCACTGAAAAAAAAAACGAAATTGTTTGCTGCGGGCTTAACACAGACGATGGAATCCATGATGATAAATTTTAGCTTGTTCGTACTATTGAAACATTCCGCCGACGTTCGTTGAACAAATATCTAACGGATGAATCCCTACTATACATTTACTTGCATTACAGCTAATCTACAGAAAACGTTTGAATATTTTCTATTGCCGAAAAATTGCTATGTTAATTGACATGTATAAATAGCATAAAAACTGATATAATTACTACAATCTTTAAGTGACTATCCATAAATGACGTAGCATTATATGGGGGAGGGGAGAGTTTTGTATTTTGTGATGATGTGTGACGACAGGGGGTAGGGGGTCATGCCATGCTACGTAGCATTTTTAAAGGGGAATAACTAACATCATTTTTTCATTTTTTAAGGAAATTTACAGGATCAAAGGAGGTGGGGGAGAGTTACCGTCAAGCTACGTAGTTCCCGGGGGAGGGGGGGTATTTAGAGATTTGTGAGGAAATACTACGATGAGGGAGGGGGTGTTAAACATCACTCAAAAAATGCTACGTCATTTATGGATGGTCCCCAAGAAGATAGTAACCATTGCTGCATTCGAATTAACAGGCTAAAGTTTACTCTACTTCACTGCAAATATGTCTCTGACTTTACCAACCCATCTTTTTGCATTGAAGGCCAAGAAAATCATAATTAAAACAAAATTAAATGCATGACAACCTATTCCTATTGACACAAAATATAGTGTACATTTTACGTTACGTTTATTAGCCAGGACAAAGAATTGCATTTCTGCTTTAAATTATATTCATTGCACATTCTCAAAGTAATGTGTCTCTTGGATTCACATTATATCATATATTTTCTACATCTTGTATCTTTGGCTGTATCTATTTTACCACACAACTATTTTTCCTAATCTATTTTCTGCTCAAACATTTTGAGAAGTTCTTCGTTCAAATTTTTTGCATTTACTTGCATTACTGCCAATTCATCGGTCTCCATTTTTATTTTTTTCATAAACTTTACCAAATTACTTTCATCACTGGTTGTAGGTCCATCTGCTTTCGACTCAGTTGCTTCGTTCTGATTGATTATAATTTCGTGCAGTGCCGTATGAACAGAATTTGATCTCTGCAAATCTGTCGCATGCATTTCTGGTTCCGGAGTTTCATTAGTATTATGCTGTATGTTCAGTTGTTGAACAAGCGTATCGATTTCATGACTTTCAATAGGCTGCTGATCTGACGTTACGCTTCCTTTTCCTGATTGATCTACCTGCTCCTTCAAATCTTGGATATTTGCTGTTTTAGCGTAAATATTCTCTCCAATATTATTGATGTAATAATTATAGAAAACATTGTTATGCAGTTGTGTTTCAAATTCTCCATCTTGCTTTTGTAAACCCATTCTAATCAAAATCGAAATTTTAGTTGCATATGGTTTAAGCCATTTATAAACACGACGATGTATAATTATTTGATCATCCTCACAAAGTGGTTCCCACATCTCGATTAAAGATTTCTTAACGTTGTCGATCATTATTTGCTTTCTCATTTCCGGGATAAGTCGCCCGATACCATCCAGATGACGAAAAGTGAGATCCATTAATGCCTGTGGACTTTTATTCGTGAGATACATTTGCCACTTAAAAATCATTATCATTAAATCCCACAGCTTGTCCATGGAACTTACGTCGAGGCGCATTAGTGAGCAGCACGCAATATCAGTCAGTAGAATTCGAGTCTGTTGGACGGTAAGCATGTTACGCTGATAGGCAGTTGAAATGTAATGAAGAAATTTAGGATCCAGTAACACCTCGGTGATTTCACGCAACACTGTTCTCGCGCAATTGAATAAACAGAGAATAAATCATTTATAGTATTTGTATTGATTTTTGGATGCTCGCGTCGATTTTACTTGTTAATAAATGATAACTGTTCAACAGATAAATAAACATAAGACCTCTTAAGTATAGTTATTCCGCTACAGAAGCGCTAAATGTTGACTTGAAGGAGGTACAAATCTCAAACCATGCCATACTGCTCAAGTTGCAGTGGTTATTTGCCAGAATAACTAAAATTAACCTGTGACACAAAAGTACAGTTATCTGGAAATTATTCCGCCTTTTACAGGAGTAAGTATGTAATTACAGATCGTTAATTCCACAACAAATTCAATATGCCTTTTCTGTGAGTGAAAAATTAGTCTTGCCCTTGCTTTGAATAACGCAGCATACGTGGCCACACTTGCGCCTAAAAAGTAATTAGCAAACAAGTAGAAAATAATAATGTGCTCGAGCGGTGAAGTTAGTTTATACATCTATTTCATTTTTTTTAATATTTCTTTAAAGTATTCTCCTATTTGCCCTCAATCTGCCTACAAACTGAGGGCAATTGTAACATTTGAGCGATTTGCCGTCGTCATTTTTTGCCGTCCTATCCGCCCTTAAATCGCCACAAAATCACTCACGGAACAACGCGCCATTTGATTGCTCTTAATTGCCTAATATGGAAATTATAAATAATACTTATTTTCGGATTCATTATCTACTCACATGAACTTATCAGTATACTAGATAATCACCACCAAACTATAGGAAGAATCAATGGTGAAATTAATATTGCACACCAAAGCTTACCATAATCTGACGTTCGTCAAGACTTTATGTCAGGGATATTGTTCTACTATACTTGCATACGATTCTACAATTTCCCACATTCGTTGGCTAAATGAAATACACTAGAAAAACAAAATACAAGCGAGAGCACGCGAATTATTAAAAAAAAACAATTTTAAGCTTAAGCCAAACACGAACCGCCATGTTAGAAAAATGCGGAAAACAACCAAATCCATTTCAGCCGCCAGAAAATTTGTCTAAGTATTGAAATTACCTTTATATCGCATCCGCAAATTGCATTTTTCCTAGGAGCAATTAGCACAGGCGAGTTGAGTCAAACGTCAAAGTGTTTAAATCGCCTGACCATGTTAGTCCGCCTTTTTTCACTGGGTACCAGCAATTTGAAGGGTACACTGAAAATCAAAGTTACCTATTTTTTGGGTTAAATTTGCTCACTGGAAAGTTTATACATGGGCAACCCAAAATTAGGTAGAAATTTGAACATGGCGATTACCCATAATTTGAGTTGGTCGCTGTGAACTTCGTGTTGGGTAGGAATTGAATAATGACGTCTACTCAAATTCAAGTTCATCGCTTTGTACTTATATTTTGGGTAGTCCATTTCAAACAAAGTAGTAGGTAATGTTTTTGACAGCCATTGTTATTGTTGTGAATCAAATTGCATGAAGTGGCTCTGGAAAAGAATGGTAATTATAATGCATAATGCAATAATTTCAACTAAAATTAATGATTAATTTATTTCAGCCTAGAAACTTACACTCAGGCAAAAAATACAGCGAATTTCACATGAATATCGTATAATTTTTAGCCACAAGCAGCACGTATGTAAATCATAAGATTATCTTATGAAACGGCATTTATTTGGTCAAATCGGTTTGCAATGATTTCATGTTCCATAAGGCATCTTTGAATTATCATAAGACAATATCATACATTTCTCTTATGTTTATGAGAATCATAAGATGCTCGTATGAAACTCGAACGACTGACATATGCAATAAATTGTAAAATGTAAAGGTAATCATACAAGTCGTATGTTTTCCATATTAATCTTATGAAATCATAGTTTTGTTACTTTTCTAGTCATCATAAGATGAATCTTATGAATTTCGCTATGCATTTTGCCTTAGCGTAGGATAAAGCAATTAGCGCTGGATCTAAAACATGAGTCGGTGAGTACTGAAACGTTGTTTATTTTTTGCTTGTGGGTTCATGTTGAGTTGCTCATAGTACTTAAATAGCGGCCACCGCATCATTCCGAAACCCGATCGGACCTCGAAAGACACATTGAACTCATGATGGGACGTTGATGATTCATATTTTTTGGAAATGTCTGAAATGCATATCGCTAGAGTTAAAATAGAATATAACTATTAGAGGGCAATGGCAGCGGCTAGCGGTGATTAAATATTTTCTCGTTCTTACATATGATGGGCCCATTAGATTGACATTTGTTGCCCCTGACACACGCAGGTTAAAGTAATTAGTAACAATAGCAGCTACAAAGCGATACAGTTTGGCAATTATATGCCAAATGTTCCAGGCTGCAACAATTCTAATTCGAGTCTATTGATCAAAAGCAGGCAAAAACCTCAAGCGGTGTGAATTTAGTAAACGGGGTAATTCTAAAAGATGCGACGAAATGTTGAATGATAAAAGGTCGAATATAGCAAATGATTGAAAATAACAAAGGTTCCAATGTTACTAAAGGTTTAATGAAACAAAAGTTTAAAATTTAAAAAACAGAATAATGTATTATCACCGTTATGACGCGTCACCTCGCCTAGTTTGGTGAGGTGAGAGCGAAAAAGCGATCACCGCAGTCACTTAGGTGACTATAGTCACCCAAGGTGACAGAAGTCACCTGGCAGAGCGATTCCAATAATCATTTTGAGTGACGACGGTCATCGTAAGATGGGAAAAAGTGACTAAATGCACGAAAAAGAATTATCTATGTTTAATTCCACAAATTATTTCTTCACTTTTAATCAAGATAAAATTTTCATTTTAAATCCAGGAATTTATTAAACTAAAATGGATTTTTGGGTTGGATCAACCAAAATATCTGTGTTTTTCGAAGATCAACCAAATTATTGTTTATTTCAAATAAATCAGTGATTGAAGCATAAACATGCGTCTGATTGATTCCAAAAGTCTTCCTGTATTAGTTCGACAATCCTTGCTGGATTGAAACAAAGAGATAAAAGTTTGTTCTAACTAATAAGAACGTTGTTTACACGTGCGACAAACAATCGAATTCTGAAGCGATCGAAAGTAATTTGTTTTTGATGCGTTACATCGAAAACAAAATCCCAAAGAAAATATACTCTCCAGCGATTTGTTGGATTCAATAGCAACAAAGGTCAAGTTGGCATTACTGCCGGATTCGTTGAGTCGTTCGAAGTCGATATCAAGCGAGCATTTGACCGAGGAACTAACTGAGCAAAAGCATCCCGCGGAAGTAATGGTCTTACGCGAGTAGGCCGTCGCTATGCCGAAGGTTCTAAACATAACAAAATTCTTCAGTGGTAAGTTACTTATCATTTAGTCTTGCGCAATGAGTTGAGAACAATTTATTCATTTGAAGGTACAACGAATGCTACGAAAAATCTGCTGTTAGATTTTTCGACGCATCAAAGAATAGAACAGAGACGATCGCATCCATAAAGTCTTGCTTGCTTTCAACTTCATTTTATAGAATAACTCTGCAGAAGACACAGTTCTAGTAGTACGAGATATTCGTCAGGCTACAGCGACAGTGGCGATGTTTTCTCTTGCTTAAATAGTCCTTATAGATGCTACTGAAATTGGCCCAGAATAAGTGAATTCTGCAGATGAACAGGAGACACTCGATAGTGTCACGGAAAATATACCGATTGTTACTACTGAAGTTGATGCGAATGTACCAGGTGAAGGAGAAATGGTTGAAATTATATGCCCTGCAACAAATATAATTACATTTTGCAACAAAATTGGTGTTGACTCAACATTTCAAAACCATTATTTTGAACGTTTCTTATATTTAAAACAACGAAATGTACAATTTGAATTGATAAAATAGTTTTTTTTTCATTTCAATGTTTGATATGTATTGATACAAATATTTGTATTGTTTAAAGCAACCAAACGGACTTATTGAAACAACAAATTTGTATTTTTGTTTCGATTGTTGTTATGATGAGATCAATAAAACATTTTTTGATTTAATTTTTTTTTTCACGTTTGACCCAATAAATTATTCAGAGTTATTTCAACAATTGTTTTATTTAAATTAACAAACATTTTTTATTGAACACTGAACAATTTGATAAATTTGTTGTTTTAACCCTCATTCTATTCGACTTTAATAATTATTTTTCTGCGCGTGCTCACCTAAAAAATGTAGGTGATTAGAACCAAAAAGTGTTGCGTTTACTTTCAGATATTTTTTTTTGAATTTTCGGGTAACATTTCCTTTTGGTCAATGGCAGTTGGGAAGTTTCTGAATGACGTAAATTGAAGATAGGCGTTTTTTTGAAATTCAAGAAGGCGGTTTATGGTTACAACCAAACACTTACTGGTTACCAAGATGGTGGATTCCGATTATCACAAAACACTGAAAACCATGGCATTTTCTGATGCATATTAGTACCGTGAGTTAATATCTCAGTCCTTTTTCAATTTTAGGCCAAAAACTATTGAAAAAACATGTTTTAGTTTGTTTCCTTTTAAGACAATAACACATCCAAACCCATGCGACTTGCACAGCTCTATAGGTTGCCTTATCAGATCTACCATAGTTTGCAGATGAAACTTGGGATGGCAGGCTGCTAGCGGATTGCAAAAGTACCAGATCATGCCGCGTGGGGTGCTGACCCGGTTGACAATGAGGTGAACGAGATAATTGCAGATACGTCATTTAGTAGAACAACTGTCAGTTTGTTGGTTGAATTTAATTTGGTTTTTTTAAATTTAAAAATCAGAAAAGAATAATTAAGGTTTAAGAATGATATGAGTGTACTCGTGAGGACACCCGCTATCAGTACATATGAAACACTGACATAATTTTTCCAAATTAAAGATCCCTATTGGCGCCATTTTGAGTTCCATGATGGCGACTTCCGGTTACTACAAAATATTGAAAACCATCATCAATATGGGTGTCAATTAAAATGTAGTGTTTAGTAGAAGGCAAAAATTAATGATTGGTGCCATTCCGAAATCCAAGATGGCGGCTTCCGGTTACCACAAAACACTGAAAATCACACCCAAAATGGTAGGTAGTTATTAGAAGAAGGCGAAAATTGATGATTGGTTCCATTTGGAAAACCAAGATGGCCGCTTTCGGTTATCACAATACACCGTAAACCACCATCAATATGGGTGTCATTGGAAAGGTAGTAATTAGTAGAAGGCGAAAATTGACGGTTGGAGCCATTTGAAATCCAAGATGGCGGCGTTCGGTTACCACAAAACATCAAAAACCATTATCAATATGGTTGTGATTTGAAAGGTATTGATTAGTAGAAGCCAAAAATCGACGATTGGCGCCATTTTGAAATCTAAGACGATTGACTTGGCTTGTTAGATAGAGCCCATCAAACAAATTTTCATGCAAGAGGTGACAGAATGGAGTCAATGCACTGACAAAATCGGGGGTAGACTGAATCAGGCACAGACAATATCGGTGGCTGATAATATCGGATCTTCCCTATATTTCTAAGTACTTCGATAGTACCATTAAAAATAACTATGTTTCTAGAATCATCCATTTCGTAAACTAGCATTCGGTGAAATGGAAATCATCGTACTGACGCTCTTCCTTTTTTCAAATCATCTATCTATTGCTTTTAACCCTTTCATTCCCAAAGTTTTCCTAGTGCATGTAGGGTTTCAAAACTATTTTTCCTTGAAAACAGTGATGTTAAGAAACACGAATTCTTTTTTCATAAAGATAGGAGCTTCCCTCGCAGCACTAGAAGCTGCTCAATTTCTACCTTCTAATGGTCAATACAATTCCCCTAGAATATTCGATTTGAAACAGATTTTGCTTAGTGACCGCACCCCACAACGGGAAATCGGATCGAGATGAAATTTAATAGCCATTTACGGGGATAAAACACCTTTCATTTGAGACCAAGTTTGGTCGAATCTCCGAAAAACCAATGAGACTGTAATTCTAAATTTGGATACTTCCGCCGGGGCTTCCGGAACCGACGATGGTGGCCAATGTGACCAAAGAGACTTTGAATGGCTGTTAGTGACCTAGTACTACAAATCTAAGTAGATGTGGCACTAGTTTGAAAAAGTTTTCACCTTTATACATTCATTACAGAATTTTTTAAAATCAACATTTTCTGCGTGATCGTTCTCTTCACTCTGTAACTCCGGAACCGGAAGTCAGATCCATTATAAATTCAATAGCAGCCTACAGGATGCACGTTTCATTTGAGACTAAGTTTATGAAAATCGGTTCAGCCATCTCTGAGAAAAGTGAGTGAGATTGTGGTCACATACACACAGAGAATTGACGGACTGAATCGAATGGTATATGTCACTCGAGCCTCCGGGTCTCCGTTGAAAAGACGGTTTTCAGAGCAGTTTTCTATTGAGAAAGGCAAAACGTAAATCGTACGAACAAGTTATAGCAAATAGTGGTACATTTAACACTTTTATAATGAGTGGCTCATGTCCCTTCAGATTTGACCGCACTTACCGCTTGATGACGTCCCAGTTTGATATTTCTTTTGAGTGGTTTGAGAAAACTGAGAAAACGAAAATCGTCAACGCAGGCCTGGATACGGTTAAAGAAATATAAACAAATTTTGGTAGCCTCGCATCGTTTTGCGGAGCAGCTGGATATGTAAGGATATTTATTATTTTAAATCTAGTCCTGTAATTTAATTCTATTAATCGAATCGTATATTTAAAGCATTGTCATCAATACCCCCAGGGTTGCAAAATTGATTCGGTCCTGTGACTCCAAATCTAAAGAATATGGCGTGCGGCATCGAAGAATTTATTCCGTGCATTTTAGGTCGTCTTGTTTCAAACACCTATTAAATCTATCTAAAGGGAAAATGTTGCAAAATTACACAAACTAAAAATTAAAAATCTGACGCGTTTCGTTTTGCAGATGATGATCGAGTTGCACTTTTTGTTGCCAACGAACGGAAAACAAATAAATAATTGAAGAAATTTTTCTCCTCAAAATATTTGGTAAGTAAATAAGGAAACGACATTTATTCACTATTACTTGTGGATACACTGGAAGATAAACTAATGGCGTTTTCGTTTTTGACTCTGCACTACACCAGTGTAGTCGGTGCTACACTCATTCAAACCTGAGTGTAATCAGTCTATCTCTTTTTTGCACTACACCTGTGTAGCACCAAGAACAAACGAAAGCGCCATAAGACTAATTTAATTTCTACCACTTTTTATAGATTATTTCTGCTGCCTCTGCACTCCTTGCTGTCGTTCGATTCCGTTCACGTGGCTTCGACGTGCTGCCTCGTGGATCGGCAACTCGTTGGTAGCGAGCCGCGTGGCTTGTTTCGATATTCCACCTGTTGCTATGGGCCTTGGTTGCCTCTAGATGACCTCGCATCTGCGTGGTGACTTCAGGTATGGTTAAGATGATCGGTTGTGGTATAACGTATATATAATAACATTTTTTTAAGGAAACTATTCAGTCATGTCAAACTGAGGCTTCCAATAGTCAACACCGGTGAAACAACGTCATCTCGGTTATTGACTTCAGATACATCGAGCAATACGGAACATTTGAACAAGACTGTAGCTTACCCGAGCTCCGAGCCACTACAATTCCATTTGACTTTAGTCATACCGGCTGGAATATAATATAGAATTCTGGCTGTCTAAGAGACAAGTATTTTAATTGTGCATTAATTTTTTTTTGTTTTTTGTTGATGATTAATTCATTTCAAATATATTTGTAGTTGGGACTATGGCCACATTTGCAATCATGGTGCCACTGACATATGAGCAAGCGTATGGGGGATAGACCACTAGTGAATAATTGTTCTTAAACCTGAGGGGTAACCACCCATATTGATGGTGGTTTTAAGTGTTTTGTTACCAGCCGCCATCTTGGATTTCAAAATGACGCCAATAATCAATTTTCACTTTCTACTAATTACTACCTTTCAAATGACCCTCATATTGATGGTGGTTTTCAGTGTTTTGTGGTAACCGGAAGGCGCCATCTTGGATTTCAAAATGGCACCAATCATCGATTTTTATCTTCTACTAATTACTACCTTTCAAATGACACCCATATTGATGGTGATTTTTAGTGTTTTGTGGTAACCGGAAACCGCCATCTTGGATTTCAAAATGGCACCAATCATCAATCTTTGCCTCCTACTAATTACTAACTTTCAAACGACACCCATATTGATGACGGTTTTCAGTGTTTTATGGTAACAGGAAGCCGCCATCTTGGATTTCAAAATGGCGCCAATCATCAATTTTCGCCTTCTAACAATTACTACCTTTCAAATGACCCTCATATTGATGGTGGTTTTCAGTGTTTTGTGGTAACCGGAAGCCGCCATCTTGGATTTCAAAATGGCACCAATCATCGATTTTTATCTTCTACTAATTACTACCTTTCAAATGACACCCATATTGATGGTGGTTTTAAGTGTTTTGTGGTAACGGGAAGCCGCCATCTTGGATTTCAAAATGGCGCCAATAATCAATTTTCGCCTTCTACTAATTACTACCTTTCAAACGACACCCATATTGATGGTGATTTTCAGTGTTTTATGGTAACCGGAAGCCGCCATCTTGGATTTCAAAATGGCGTCAATCATCAATTTTCGTCTTCTAACAATTACTACCTTTCAAATGACCCCCATATTGATGGTGGTTTTTAGTGTTTTGTGGTAATCGGAAACCGCCATCTTGGATTTCAAAATGGCGCCAATCATCGATTTTCGCCTTCTACTAATTATTACCGTTCAAATGATAGCCATATTGATGGTGGTTTTCAGTGTTTTGTGGTAACCGGAAGCCGCCATTTTGGATTTCATAATGGCACCAATCATCAATTTTTGCCTTCAACTAATCAAAACCTTTCAAATGACATCAATATTTATGGTAATTTCAAGTGTTTTGTGGTAACCGGAAGCCGCCATTTTGGATTTCAAAATGGCACCAATCATCAATTTTCGCCTTCAACTAATCAATACCTTTCAAATGACACCCATATTTATGGTAGTTTCAAGTGTTTTGTGGTAACCGAAAGCCGCCATCTTGAATTTCAAAATGGCGCCAATCATCAATTTACAGCTTCTACAAATGGCTACTTTTCAAATGATACCCATATTGATGGTTGTTCTTAGTGCGAATGCCAAGCATCCATATAATATATATTGGAAGCCTATATTTTGGGTTATCCGAACGTTACAGAAATTTTGGGTTATCCGCTCGTTATAAATTTTGGGTTATGCGCTCAGTACACAAACTTTGGGTTATCCGCTCTTTACTCAAATTTTGGGTTATCCGCTCAGTACTCAAATTTTCGGTTATCCGCTCAGTACTCAAATTTTGGGTTATCCGCTCAGTACTCAAATTTTCGGTTATCCGCTCAGTACTCAAATATTGGGTTATCCGCGCGTTACTCAAATGTTGGGTTATCCGCTCGTTACTCAAATTTTGGATTATTTCATCGTTACTTAAACTTTGGGTTACCCGCTCTGTACCCAACGCTTGGGTTATCTGTAACCCAAACTTTGGGTAGTCCTCACACTACCCAAAATTTAAGTTCAAAGCTTGTTACCCAAAAGTGAGGAGATGCACTTTAGTCCATTTTGGGTAGGATTCTACCCAAAATTAGGTAACGGCCGGTAAGCGTGTAAGTTGGCAAACAGCCTCCCGTTAGCCAACAACTACCCAGTGAGCAAATTTTCTGGCAGAGACCGCTCTGCTAGATTTCTGTAAGTCTTGGTTTGGCAGCCTTGTCAGATTTCTGCGCGTATCCTGTCGGGTTAGTTGAGCTAGGGCGAACTCGGTTTCGCTCGCGTTTTCTGGCAAATTTTGACAGGAACCGAGCAAAACCCTGACATAACTCGGACATAAACTGTGTAAAGATCCTGGCAATTCCTACCTGGTAGAATTTAGCACGAATCGAGCAAAACATCTGACAAAGATGTGGCAGGAAGCGTGCAGAGATCTTGGCCGTACATTTCTGGCTGGATTCTGAATAAGTGAGCAGCATCGGTTGGTTTAACCGCTTCTGTCAGAAACGGTTGTTGCATTTGACGAATTCGTTGCCAGAATTCTCGCGCAAAATGCTCGCAGAAACTCTGCCAGCATCAATTTCGCTTTTCTCAACTTTTGCTAACTTTCTGCTTGCCACGCTGACCGGGTTGCCCTTTTTCACTGTGATGATTTGGCAGCAATTAAAGGGTGGATAGGGCGGCAAAAATGACGGCGACCCAGACGGTGGCTAATCGCCCAAAAGTTGCAATAGAGATCCCCCGATTTTCCCTCAAATTGTCAGTAAATCGAAAGGCAAATGCGTATCTGAGTTGGCAAAGAGCCCCCCGTTAGTCAACAAATTGCCCTTTTGGGCTATGGAAACAATTTCTCTATTTGCATTCATTATGCACTCGCCCAAATTTATCGGCATTCGAGATAATCACCGCCCAACTATAGGAAGAATCAATGGTGAAATTGATGTTGCACACCAAAACTTACCACAATCTGACGTTCGTTAAGACTAGGTCTCTGATCTTGTTCTATTATATTTACACTCGATTCCACAATTTCCTTTATTCGTTGGTCAAATGAAGTGCACAAGACAAACAAAGTACAAACGAGAATACGCGGATTGCTTGAAAAATAATTTAAGTTTAAGCCAAACATGAGTCTATTTCATCCGCCAGAAAATTTGACTAAGTATTGAAAATATTATTGTTCAATTCGCCTGACAATGTTCGTCCGCCTTTTTTGACTGGGGTACGTAACTCGTACGTAGTTTAACCACTCTAACTTTTATTAGCCACTGCCCCGCGCCTCTCTATATTTGTAACATTTTCTCTAGCCATAATGTTGCATGTTGCTAACATAAACGTCATTCGTGAAACAAGCGACATCCTAAAACAACACAGGCAAACGTTTTGTTTGCTTCGGTTCACAGCGCATTATTTTATTAAAATCGAATCATCCAGACAGTTTTAGGAATAAAGGTAGGAATAAAATAAAATTACTTAATACAATAATAGTAAATCTATAT
Source organism: Topomyia yanbarensis (assembly GCF_030247195.1). Taxonomy (NCBI): domain Eukaryota; kingdom Metazoa; phylum Arthropoda; class Insecta; order Diptera; family Culicidae; genus Topomyia; species Topomyia yanbarensis. Next base: position 108,379,184 of record NC_080672.1, on the reverse strand, counting down.
TTTTGGTAGCACCATGTCAGGATTGGAGTCGTACGTTAATAATACAGTATCAATAATAACAGCGGATGGCCGAAACTTTGTGGGCACGCTAAAGGGATTTGACCAAACAATTAATATCATCCTAGACGAATCGCACGAGAGGGTATATTCAATGAATGCTGGAATTGAGCAAGTTGTACTTGGATTGCATATCATCCGCGGGGACAATGTGGCTGTGATTGGTCAATTAGACGAAAGTATAGATAGTAAACTGGATTTTTCTACAATTCGCGGAATGCCGTTGGAACCAGTAGTTCATTGATATATTTTGTGAGTATAAAAATCTGAGGTAATAAAGTAAATCAGATAGAAATACTTTTTAAGTTTTATTCAATTTAGTAATGGTTTGCTTTCGTGATACGCAGAACAGTCCCATCTGCATAGAATATTTGAAGCAAATGGGTTTGTAATGCGTATCACGACAGTGCGTATGCTACATTTTGTTATTGTCGCGATACAATATCGTTGAAAAAATTGTATCATAACAAAGTGACCCCCCGAATTCTAAAAATAAATCCGGTCTTTTGAATTTCTAAAGCCAAAGTCAGGCAGAAACGAGGGCGACTAGTGAAAATTGCCTTTCGCGAGTATATATCGATTTTCGGTTTTTCCTGACTGCTAATCAAACAACATATATATAACTCTGTGCGGTGCTTTTTGGTAAAAACTATTTTTTCTACAAAACAAAACGGAAACCACTCACCTTGAGCGGACTTATCGAGTGGAATTGTCTGTGCCTTCAAGCGCTGATCAATTACATACAGCATCTCACATCCCAGATTCAGGACTATAAACAGGTTAGTAATAGTCATCTTCACCGGCTATGCGTGGAAATTTGCTATAGAATCCAGACCGTACTGTTAGCTGTCAGCACAAATACCCTACTTCTGAAATATTCCGTCCACTGTAATTTTAGTTTGTTTGTGGCAACGGAAACCATGGTGAGTGTTCACATGGTTTCATAGAAGTGTTACTTGTTTATAATTATGCATTGCAAAAGTAGCACTTGTAGTGCATACGAAAGTGCCCGAGCAAAAGCGGATGTGAAATCCTTTTATACCCGATAAAACCATGAAGGACAGTGATATTTTGATTTTCGTCATAGTCTTGTGACGTACTTAATAAACCTCAGCTCAGATTCGGATTTCCTTGTTCTCTACACTGTACGTTGTCTTGTTAGAATTGAGCACATTTAAAAGTGCGCCAACCTTGGCATCACCCTGCTTTGATCCATCTTACGTCACACACGGGTCGGGATGTTGTTCCGACACTCATGTTTATGATTCTTCTTGAAGATGGGGCTCATAAAATACTTAATATTGTTCGTAAGGAGAAGCACACGTCCACCAACCAGTCATAAAGGTGTCAGAACCTATGATAATAGCCAGTGGAAGGCAATAGTAGCTTAGCATCTAGTTACACCATTATCTATATGGTTTACTGCCCAGATTCGAAGGTTAGTCACGTTTATATAGTATGATATAGAATATGAGACAAACACAATTATGCGTAGTTTACCGCCAGTCTAGGAATAATTGTCTCATGTGTATAGGAAATGCCATAGCTGATGGAATAGCTATGCGTATAGCGACAGTATATACCTATTTAAAAAGTAAGAATCCCCATATAATCAAATATTAATTTGTTGAAAACATTCAGTATGATCCTTCTTAGACCTAACAAGGTGTATTTCTTCTGGATATTAAAATCCTTAGGTATCCTAGCATATCAAAACTTGACAAAGATTGTCTGGTACCTTATCAGTTTAGCACTGCCTTGGCAACTTAACCCTATACCCAGTGCTCTACATATTATTGGCCGATGTATAATATTGGGAGCCCCATAGAATATGGGACAAATATACGTATACCGGTGGTTTATTTCCGATTTGATGTTATATTCGTTAGGTGATATTCATATCCATAGAGTATACAATCTTCTGAAAAAGGGATTGTCAGATAACTAGTCCGCTTAAGGCAGCAGGTGTCGCATCGCACTCATAGATATATTAAGTGTATGAGGTGATGGTCGGAAAGGATAACAACGGTCGTGGTAAAGCAGCATCACACCAAAATAATGTTTTACTGTAGGCTCCCTCATGTTTGTATAGTATTTACACGCCAGTGAAGGATACTGCCTATAATCGCAAGTCAGTCCCATTTAGATAGAGAAGCCCGTAGAACATGGGACTGATTTGCGATTATGGCAGTATACAAGAATGAAATAATTTAAACTTTGCTTTTTTCAGTATTTTAATAATGGACGCACACGACCTCTATTCAGCATTGTGGAGAAAAATAGTAATCAGTAAACAGGAAAAACGAGTGTCAGTTGATCTGAAAGCTTTTCGCACCGAAAGCGAAATCATCTCCTATGTACGACAACTACTGGATGAATCGGAGCTGTTGCAAAAGATCCAGTTCGTAGGAGATAGCAAAAATGAATCTAAAGCGATAGAATGTAGAAAAATTGGTAACGAAAGTTTCCATCCAAAAATAAAGAAATACATCAAAGCGATAGAGTGCTATAACGAAAGCATCGCTTTGTCAAACGCTAATTCAGAAAGCTTGGCCATTGCATATGCCAATCGTTCAGCCATTTGCTTTGAGCTGAAGGAGTATCATGATTGTTTAGAAAACATTCGATTAGCGCAACAAAATCCATACCCAGCACATCTGTTACCAAAACTATTGAAAAGAAAAACAGACTGTTTGGAGCTTATTAATAACCACATGGATCAAAGTAAACCAGACGACGCTCTGCGCGAGCCAAAATTATGCTACAATACTAATCCAAAGATACCTCACATTTCTGATTGTTTGGAATTGAAAGAGGATGACCATTTTGGACGGCACTTAGTAACGAATCGAAACTTAAGTGCTGGAGATTTAATTATAATGGAAAAACCTTTTTCCGCAATGTTAGAAGGAAAATACCGTTATCTAAACTGTGATAACTGCCTGCAAGACAACTTCCTTACTTTGATACCATGCAATCATTGTTCGATTACCATGTTTTGCTCGGAGATTTGTCGTCAAAAGGCATACGAAAGCTACCATCGCATAGAATGTCCTATCATCAAGCATATGCGACTGTTGTTCACAAAAGTGATCCTAATGGCTCTCAGAACTACCACAATGGCCATAAGTACATTTGGATATGATTTGGAAGAATTGCGGCAACACGTGGAAACACTTGATAAAACTTCTTTGAACGCGTTCGAATTGGACTGGAGAAACGTACATGCTAAAGAAATCTATAGTACGATCCACGTACTAGCCACCAATCAATCGTTACGTAGTCCCAGTGATCTGACACAGCGCGCTATTTACGCTATCGTCATGAGCGAAGCACTGTTAAACTATACCCCGTTGAAAAAACTCTGTGGAAGCAACGAATCTCATCGTAATCTCATTAGGCTTCTCAATTTCCGCCATTCACAAACTGCTCCTGTGAATATGCACTCAACTGCATACATGAACTATTGTCCGGATGAAATAGAACAGTTTCAGCACCATGACATTGGGTGTGTTTCATTGCCCATTTTAAGCATGATAAATCACTCCTGTGCACCGAATATGGTACGAATGACTCTGTCGAATGGACACATTGTAGCCCTATTAAATCGACCGATTGAAAAAGGCGGACAGTTATACGACAATTACGGGTGAGTCTAAGGCAAACTAGTGATACAAATATCTAATAAACACATTTTTATTTTCAAGCTATCATCACTGCCTCGAAACATTATCCGAGCGACAAATAGGACTCCTTAAACAGTATTGCTTCAAGTGTCAATGTGAAGCATGCAAAAATAATTATCCTTTATACCACGACTTGCAGCATGCTAAACTTTCAACTGGAATTAAAAATCCCATAAACACATTTGAGCTTGATGTTCTTAGAAAGCACGACATTGGAATGGCTTTGAAGAAAATTCCCGAGTATTGCAAATTTCTAAATGAGTATGACTATCAGTACCCCAATTACGAGGTAAGCTCTGTTCAAGAAGCTCTACTGCGATGTTTCCAAATAGTTTATTCAATTCAGTCACGAAAAATGAAGTACCGAGGTTTCTGTTCTTTTTAATTTAACCACTCAGTTGATTTTTTAAAGATTTTATTACCATAACACAACATTTAACCATGTAACAAAGTGTCTAAAATTTGAATAAAAACTTCTTACCTACAAATCCCTGAATGCTGAGTGCCTTAGTGACTGCTGTCACGTAATCAGTGAACGCAATCATTTCGTGTGCGGGCGCCCCAAAAGCTCTCTTTTCGATTAATCCGAACAACTCATCAAACATCTCTGATCGTTTGGGGCTTTGGGCGTTTTCTTTGGTCCAGCGGGTCATCCAAAAACCACTGAACTGGAGATCTTTGAAGATAAGCGATGCTGTCGGCACAGTAACAGGCTCCCGCGACATTCCACCGTACGTAACCATGACACCGTGATTGTCGAGATGACGAGACACTTCCAATGCATTTTTGCCTCCGACACAATTAAGCGCTAGCTTGGGTTTCTGGTATATTCCATCTTTAAATATTTTCGTGGTTCTGAGTTCTTCTTCGGTAAGAATTTCCACAGCGCCTAAGTCTTTCAAATAATCCCTTAGCTGGTTAATTTCCGGCCTATCACGAACGACTCCCACACAATGAATACCCCACGCACGACACAACTGAATGATCGCTTGTCCACAAGCAGAATTTGCCCCATTCTGTATCACCGAGTCTCCTGGTTTCAGTGGAACGAAGTCTTTCAACATACGATAAGCAGTACATGGGTTCACAGTTATAGTGGCTGCTTCAGCAATACCAATATTTTCCGGGACTTTCATAAGATTAGTTTCTTTATACACAGCATGTGAACGCCATGTACCTAACCCGGTAGCAAACGGTATCACGCGATCGCCGATTTTCAACCGATTCACTTGATCACCAACTGCAACTACTTCACCAACACATTCGTTACCGCCAACAGCTGGGAATGTAGGTTTTACAGGGTATTTTCCTAAAAAATGTAAACATATGATAACGTAATAACAGTGGATGGATCGTCTTGGAATTTATCATCAGCGCACTACCAGTTACGAATATCATAGAAATTATCATACCTTGAATCGTGTTGATATCTGCTGGATTTATCGGTGCACAAATTGTCTTGATTAGAACTTCTCCGGCCACAGGATCAGATACAGTTTCTTGCTCGAGTTGAACAACCTTGGCAGGGTCACCAAATTCACTATACCGGAGAACCGATGCAACGACACTCATCTGACGATTGAAATCTACGGTGGTGAACCGGTATTTCCGAAACAGGAGAGACATCTTGCACACCCTTTACCGTTATATTAGCAGCGTTGATAATTATTGTAATATATTACGATCAACATTCACTGAACGGCTAAAGTCGATTGATAGTTAATTATTAAATATTTTGAAGCGGCAAGCACTGCAAATGACACTAGGCTAGTATGCAACAATTTCATGTCACGTCACCCTCACCGTAAATGTCACTCGGGAAGAATCAGTTTTGAATCTGAGCACGTATAGCTATACCAATATCGCATACCTATTTCCAAGTCCTACAGCACGGTTAAATAGCATTCTTATTGCGGTATTTCAATCAGGGACCTTATAGGTAAACCCTGTAAAGAAATAAGTTTACATTTCGATGGACGCTCCCGAGACCAGCGGACAGCGTAAAAAATTAAATTTTTTAATTTTTATTTTGTGTATACACTATAGTGTGCCATGTTTTACCACAGAGAACAGGCATATCAAGGAGTTTTTATTCTCAGATGATAAGATCCTCAAAAATGCCGATTAGCCATGTTGGTTTTAGAAATGACAGCTACCAACATTGTTTACTAGCTCTCTCCATATGTTTGCTTTGATTTCAGTAGGTAGGGTAAAAGGGTATAATACGCCCCACCAGGGCTAAATGCCCCTCTTCGATTCCCAGGATTCCTGAATTATCTAAAAAGTAAAAATGACTGATAACAGTATCGTTTCATGAAATCAACGTACTAAGTTAGTTTGGTATTTTTAATATGTTGCAAAACGACAATATACACAAAAGTTTCAAATGAGCTACTTTTATGTAATCTTCCACTTTTTCCAATAGCATTACAATCAATTACAAACAGTTGGATTTGATAGAACGATTTCAAGTAGCTTACTAGAATGTTATAGTTACTATCTTAGTTTATAGCTTGCGCTGAGCGGTGGTTGATGGAATAGGGGGTCTTAATGGCTCCACACGCCCATTTCGCACAAAAGTAGTGAGCTTCTTGAAAATATGTGTTTTCACCCAAACAAAAATTATTCCATAAAATTGAAACCTCAAGCTTTGGTATTTTGAAGTTATTTTCTTCTGCTCGGGTCCAATGACAAAATTCACTGTATGGAGGTATTCAATAAGGTATTGATTTGGTATTTGTAAAAATCATTGGAATACATATATAATACTAAAATAAGGTATTATACCTCATTGAGGTATTAGGCAAGTATTGAAGAATGTTTCTTCAATACCTGCTCAATGAGGTATTAATAATCAATTAATACCAGGTTTTGGTATAATACCAGAAAATAGCATGCTCAGGTTATTAGCCAGTTATTTTCTCCTGGTCGGGTACGCAGCTCACCTGGGTACAAAATAAAACGAAAATCTTATGAGTGCATTTTCTCGATATGACGATTTTGCATATGGGACTGTTATGCGAGTACCGGTAGTGTATTTCCTTTACAAAAAAACCTGTTTTAATCCACCTAGCGGTGCAATTGTGCCTTTTTCAATCATGAATACGAGAATGTTTGCGTTGCTTATATTCATTAAAAGTTTTCAAATGTATATATTACATTTTATTATTATACATGTAATGACAAATATACAAGAAATCATTAGTTCTAAAATTTTGTAAAAGTAAAAACAGCCACGGTAATATAGAACTGAAAAACCTGTCTTAATCCACCTAGCGGTGCAATTGTGCCTTTCTCAATCATGAACACGAGAATGTTCGCGTTGTTTATATTCATTAAAAGCTTTCAAATGTATATATTACATTTTATTATTATACATCACATGACAACTATATACAGGAAAAGAAATCATTATTCGAGTTCTAAAATTTTGTAAAAGAAAAAACAGCCACAGTAATATTGAACTGAAAAAAGGTGCGAAATCGGCAAAATATCAAAAAGCCGATTTTTATATAAAAAAAAATTTCCGTGATAACATAAAATCTCGACGTTTCATGCATTTTAAAGATGTTTGGCATCAAAGATACAAATTCGATTTCTGAAATTTCATGAGGTCCCACCTTTGAAAAAATGTTGAGTTCCGGCTTATATGGGAATTTCATATGTGACCGGACGGTTGTCTATATTTCCGGAACCATATAAGCGATCCATGCGAAATTTTATAGACATCTGTGGAGATAATATAGCTATCATTTGGGACTAAGTTTGTGAAAATCGGCCCAACCATTTCCGAGAAACTGATATGAGTTTGCTAGTTTTGAAAGATGGCCGCTTTTCCCGGGCACTTCCGGAACCGTCTATGGTGGTCAATGTAGTCAACGAAAGTCTGTTTGGCCGTTGGTGACTTAGAACTGCAAATTTAAGTTGTTTGAGAGAAATTTTAGCGAAATTTTTACCTTTTTTGCTTTCATCGGAGTATCGGTTTGAATCACAATTTGCTATGTGATCGCACGCCACAACCCGTAACTCCGGAACCGGAAGTCGGTTCGGGATAAAATTTAATAGCCATTTACGGGGACGCAACAGATTCAATTTGAGACTAAGTTTGGTTGATTCGGTCTCCGAGAAACCGATGTGACTGTTATTCTGAATTTGGATACTTCCGCCGGGGCTTCCGGAACCGATGATGGTGGCCAATGTGACCAAAAAGACTTTGAATGGCTGTTAGTGGCCTAGTACTACAAATCGAAGCAGTTGTGGTCACATTTTGGAAAAATTTTCACCATTATACATTAATTGCGGAACCGGAAGTCAGATCCATTATAAATTCAATAGCAGCCTATGGGAACGTTGCATCTTTCATTTGGGACTAAGTTTGTGAAAATCGGTTCAGCCATCTCTGAGAAGTGAGTGAGATTGTGTTCGCGTACACACACAGACGCACACACACATACATTTGCCGAACTCGACGAACTGAATCGAATTGTATATGACACTCGGCCCTCCGGGCCTCCGTTAAAAAGTCGGTTTTCAGAGCAATTGCAAAACCTTTCTATTGAGAAAGACAAAAACTGCAAAATAAGCGGTTCCACGAATATGTACAACAGCCACAAAATCTTACGATTTTCTGAGAAATCGAGGGGGTCTGAATTATCCCCACGGTCTAAATAGCCCCGGGTTCCCCCTGGGTCCCTTATATGTATAACATTCGATATTTGCCGAAATTCATCCTGGTTATATTAGTCTGCGTCATTTTCAATCAGATTATCCATTTTTAAATAACAGCCGGTACCCGCATAACAGTCCAATATTCATTTTCGTCAGTTTTGAGTTTAGATTTTATTGTACTATCAAGTAACGATTGAAGTAGGCTGTGGACAAAAGTGGACGTAAATTTTCATATGTCGCGTTTTTCAGCAATGAAAAAAAATCAAAGCTTTAGAACCAAATTCAGAATAAAATATTGCTGAATCCTACAGGTATTCAGCGTTCGATCGAGAATTCCAAATCCTGTGGAAAACTCAACCATCATAGAAGATCGAAAGTGAAACTCTCGCAGTAATGGGTGAATTAAACAGAATAGATGGAAGCTGGTTACCATGGTGCGGGAAGTGGTCGATCGATGCAGTCATTCGCGGAATCCACATGCCCATTAGGGTGGGACAAAAATTAGATTCCAGCTCCGAGCTACTTTTTAGGTACCATTTGGGTCCTAGAACGACTGTGCAAATTCTTAGCTCGATCGGTGAAACTATATTTTCGCGCCCACTGTTTGAAGTTTATATGGGATTTTGTATGGGAAAATTAACTTTTACAAAATAATTCCTCCAGGAGTCGCCCATTACTTCCTAAAAATAAATCGTTATGTGACTTTTAAAGGAAATTTAACAAAGAAACAAAGTCTCGAAAACCACAAAACGATCTGACGCTTGAGAAAAAAGTTATTAAGCAGAAACTGATTGATGCTCTGACGATTGATAAAATATTCATTTTTTCTAGCACCACTGCTGTTGGTTGTTCAGTTATACGCAATTTTGTTTTAATCCTCTCTTAATGTGTCTAAATCGTTTATCTACACTGAAAAAAATCCAAACGTTAATTCTATTTGCTTCAAATCGCTTAAAATTCATATGAAGAAGAAATGCTATTGTTATCACGCGCACACATACCTTCTATGTGTCAACTGTATAAACTATGTATGCACACACATAAGTTATATGTGCATATTGTTATAGAATGGGGTTTTATGTGCCTAATAGTTATGAAATGTGAATGTAAGATTAATATTTCTTGTAAATATGCACATTAGGTTTATGTGCCAGCAAATAGTGTCTATATGCCTCCGCTAATTGCAAAAATCTATGTGTAAAATCAATAGGCATAATGTTTACTTTTTTTTGAGTGTACACTATTTGGCCACTTCGCAAGGTTTTGAGGGCTTCTTTTGTACATAATAAGAGAAAGTTAAATTTTTTTGCATATAATTAGACCGTCAGAAGCAGTGATGCTATGAAAAGTGAAATTTTCATCAATCTTCAAGACATCAATCGGTTTTTGCTTAATAACTTTTTCCACAAGCATCAGATCGTTTTGCAGTCTTCTAGACTTTGTTTCCTGGACAAATTTCCTATAAAAATCAGACATCTATTTATTTTTAGGAGGTAAAGTGCGACTATTGGAAGAATCAATTTGCAAAAAAAAATTTCCCCATGCGAAATCCCATGTAAACTTTAAACCGCGGGCGCAAAAATATCACTCAAAAAAATTTAAATGTTATGCCTATTGATTTTACACATAGATTTTTGCAATTAGCGGAGGCAGATAGACACTATTTTCTGGAACATAAACCTAATGTGTGTATTCACAAGACATAATAATCTTATATTCACATTTCATAACTATAAGGCGCATAAAATCCAATTCTATAACAATACGCACATATAATTTATGTGTGCGCATACATAGTTTATACAGTTGACACATAGAAGGTATGTGTACGCGCGATAACATTAGCATTTCTTCTTCATATGGATTTTAAGTGGTTTGAAGCAAATAGAATTAACGTTTGGATTTTTATCAGTGATAGTTTCACCGATCGAGCTGAAAATTTGCAGAGTTGTTCTGGGAGCTAAATGGGACTCAAAAAGTTACTCGGAGCCAAATTTTATTTTTTTCATATAACCATGACCCACTCTAATGCCCATGACCTAGCGCGAATATTCTGTTATCCACACTTCCAGATGCTCATCGAATCGTACGACGAAGTAGAGTTGAGACGAAAACGTAATATCAAAGCTATACTCAAGATACAGTGGTCAGATATTTTCCATGTACCATTGAAGTACGACCCCTCGGTGAATCCGGTTCACCGTCAAAATGACAGATCAACTATGAATTGAAGTGATGCTTTGAGCAACAGCAAGCAACGTCGATCTATGCATCGTTTCCACGCAAATGTTTGTTGTTATAAATAACATGGAAATGTTTTTTGCTGAAAACATGTTAGTAATATAACAAAGCTATAAAAAAATAATAAAAATAATTGCGTACGAGCTAAAGTAAGGTTCGGGAAATGGCATTTTATCTTATAGCAAGTTTACTGATAGATGAACCAGGTGCCTAATTTTATACATATTCTGCTCTGCCTTCTACCTGTACGAACATGAAATCAACTATTAGGTGCTTTACGGACGCAGTTAACCTCACTTTTCTTGACAGTTCACTTGTACTGTTTACATGGACTTTTGTGGACGACTAGATTCGCTCGAAGCAATTCGCAAGAAATTTTCTAAGTCCATGTAAACAGTACAAGCGAACTGTCAAAAATGAACACTTGAGTTCATTTGTGACGTCAGCGTAAAGTATTCACTTAAATGTTCCTATTCTGTACCAGTCAGAGTATTTTCGTTTATTGCTTGTTATGTATTCAAGGCATTTTATCGACGCTTTTGAATTTTCTGCGACACGATCGACGCCTATCAACGAAGGGGCAGCAAAACCATACTTATACAGAGTTCATCGGTTCACGGTTGCTGAACCATAGTTTATCAATCTTTTGTATAGGACCTAGTAATCTTGAGTAATATGTTAATAACGAGAATAACATTTTCCGAAAATTGAAAGAAATTTTAAAAAAATCCGTTTTCCATTTGACTCTATCAGGTTCTTATCGATTTTAATGAGCGTTTGATTTAGGTTGTATTATCAATTATATGTATCATCAATTATATGAATAGTATGTTGAAAAACAATAATTTAAGGTCAAGAGCATATTATTTCGAATTCATTAATTTCGGAGATTTAGCATCTTCGAAATATTTAACAACGTAAAACGGCACAGCATCTGATAAAATAATTTTGGCAGTCACTTCCCCTAGAAGCAGTAATAGAGAATCTCGAGGCTTAATGTCTTCAGCAAAGTTTTCGAGAGTGTTATTAAAAACCACTATGTTAAAGAAATGAAGGCTCCATGTGGTCCGGGTTTCAAAATATTTCAGGCTATTTGTATCTACCTTTGAAATAAATTATTATGATTTTACTGTTTATGATAAATCTCTTCCACTATTTATAAACAATAAAATTTACATTTTATCCAAAGCCAGAGTTCATGAAGCTCACAATAAAACAATATTTTGGAAAAAAATAGATTTAAGGACATTTTGTAAATATCACTTTATAGCAATTCCTTACATGTTGTAGTACTCATACGTTCAACAGTTGTTTTAAATGATAGTTTCATGAAATTATAAATTGCATACACTTGAAATATTTGGGAAACTGTCACTCCTGATCTGGTAACTCCAGAATAGATTCTGAGTATATCCGGGGTTGACGATACCAATAGTGATAAGACCAAGGAATTATTTCGAGGACCCATTAGAATCGGTTCTAACATGGCCAAGCGTAATCGAGAAATATTCCAATGACCACAAAAGGATATGTTTTGTAATATTGCAATGACAAACTATTATGCCATTATTTGAATATCGCTGGAAAAAAATCAAGATTTAGGATGTTTCGAGTTCAATCAGAATAGTAAAGATTCTAGGGATATATAGATCGTAAACAATAACATTTGGCAAAACAATCTCCAATTATGCAATGTCATTTGTTTCCAATCCACATACGAACATCCTGCTAATTCATATATATTCAGGCATCACAGACCGGTAAATATGAGTATGCCCATTATATGTAAGATAAACACGCGTACACAACGAAGAAAAGCCGGTTATAGATTAACAGCACAACAGAGCACGGCCACGTTGAGAATGTGTGCGATCGTCTGGTTCGAGTCAACCATATCACTGCTCATTCAGTCACATAACTAGTGGTCGTGAGGAGTGTTGCACTGTGCTCTTAGGAACAAACTCTACTTCGGAAAGATCAGTATAGTTTAAAATGGCCAATATAGGGAAAATTTTTGCATCCCGTGCTAGCAGCTTTGCCAAAACTGCTAATGCCAATAACGTACGGTTCTATTGCTGCGGTAAGTTATGCCCATAATTTATCTTGCTATAATCGATTACCTCCTAATTTACATGGTTACCGGGGTGATACCATGATGTAAGATCTACATAATTGCGAGGCTACTGCGCTTGCTCAGGATGGTTGCTGCGTGTTATCGGTTTGGAACAGATTTAAGTTATGTACATACTTTGGTATTTTATTTTTATAGAAACATATGAGTATCACATTTTCCATATTTTGATTACGTAACAATATAAACCTCACATTCAAGGTCACTTCTGATACAGTGGCCCAGAGTGACAAGCAGAATGTAGCATACAGTACCACTCGAAAGGTTCAAAACAAATTAATTGCAATATTAATAAACCTCATAACCAAGGTACGACCAATCATAAGTGCTGACCAGCCCCGTGAAAACTGTTTGTTGCCTGAAGCTGCCACCAAATGCCAGTAGCGCTAGCTACGTTTCAAATTTTCAAGGTCTGTTCACATGAACTGTATAACACTGTTTAAAAGTTGGAATCACAACAAGTAATTAATAACAATATATGAGAATTCACGCTTTCTCTTGCATCGCTTCTTCTCCACAAAATCCGAACGCTTTTATAACATGAGTACCAGTTAAGCACATCAAAATGAAGTTTGTTTGCATTCAAAAAGTTTCAGGTCGAGTTAACAACATTGGCTCGTAGCAAAGTGAACGTTGGTCAAAGCGCGTTCGCTGTCATTTTTGACAACTAGCCGAGCCAGAAAGCCAGATTATGTTGGCTTCACTCGTTTTTCAAAGAAACGCCAAAACATTCACCCTCTTGGTGCTGACCGAACGGGAAATTGCCCTAAAGTTTAACTTTAGTTACCATTTTTCATTGTCAAATAATTTCTGTGTATTTTTTCTATATTCTTACCAATTTCGCTAAACTAGTCATAGTTACATTACCATACAATCCGATAATTTAGTTCTGATCGCTTTGCTGATTCAACCAATTCAATAGAAAACTATCGTATCCACTATCTTATTTCAAAATTTTTATTAATTATGGAGGTAAAAACATAATTGGAACGTAAAAAAGCAAAAAAGCAATACAACATACTCAAAGTGATTTTTTAACGCAATGAGACAGCTATACTAACAGTAATGAAAAGAAAATACATATATTTCCTATTACTCTTTCAGCTTCTCCAAAGGCACTCGAATTCATCAAGACTGATTTGGTGGGCGAGAAGAAGAATGTCGCCCTGATTACACTAAACCGCCCAAAGGCACTGAACGCACTCTGCAATGGGCTGATGGACGAAGTAAGTCAAGCACTGGACAAATTTGAATCCGACGACACCATAGGAGCAATCGTTATTACTGGCAGCGAGAAGGCCTTTGCTGCCGGTGCCGATATTAAGGAGATGCAGAACAATACCTACGCCAAGTGCATCACCGGAAACTTTTTGAGCAATTGGACCCGCGTTGCCAAAGCCCAGAAGCCTGTAATTGCTGCTGTTAACGGCTATGCCCTTGGTGGTGGTTGCGAGTTTGCAATGATGTGCGATATTATTTTTGCTGGTGACAAGGCCAAGTTTGGACAACCAGAAATTGCCCTTGGAACGATTCCCGGTGCTGGCGGCTCTCAGCGTACAACACGTGTTATTGGTAAATCCAAGGCAATGGAGATGTGCCTCACTGGCAATATGATGAGCGCCGAGGAAGCCGAACGGGCTGGTCTAGTTAGCAAGGTTTTTCCAGCTGATAAAGTAGTCGGAGAAGCAATTAAACTAGGTGAAAAGATCTCCACTTTTTCGCCCCTGATAGTACAACTGTGCAAAGAAGCTGTAAATACTGCATATGAAACCACACTGAACGAAGGACTGAAATTCGAGAGACGTCACTTCCACGCAACTTTCTCGACCAAGGATCGCCTAGAGGGCATGACCGCATTCATTGAGAAGCGTGCACCCAACTTTACCAATGAATAAAATTACCTCTGAAACATCTCGCGACGCTCAGGATCAATAATTTGAACACTTTAAAATGATACGACAGCATTTCATGCATTTATTAGAATAATAAAAAGGTAAAATTGATGCAAAGCATTTTTTGTAACAGAAGCTTTTGACAAGTTCAATAAAAACGAGAATCAATATTCTATGCTGTATTACGCATGAACGATCGATAGATTTTATATATCACTCTAAACTAAGATTATATAGTACTCCAAAAAGCGCGTTTCCAGCCAGATACTTTCAGTATACTATAGATATTTGACGATTTTTGTGATAGGGAATGTTGATTGTATGTGTGTATACCCCTGAAAATCATTTCCCAGAAAGCCATTCCCAAGAAATACTCCCCCCTCCAGAATACCATCCCTCAAAATATACTTTTCCAGAAAATGTACCATATCCCAAAATTCCATCCCCCAGAATGCACAATTTCCCAGAAAATCATTCTAACAAAAATTTTACTTTTTTATGATTTGATCTTTTCTAGCATACTACTCGTTCCCACTTTCATCGAATGATATGCTTCGCTTTCGTTTTGGTCACATTTAAAATGATTTGCATTGTGTTTTCTGGTCACCGGAAGTCGCCACCTTTGATTTCAAAATGGCGTAATTATTAATTTCCGATATCTAATGAACATTCCCTTTCAAATGACACCCATACTGTTGATAGTTTTTACTGATTTGTGATAAATCATTTCTGAAAACATCTTAGGATCAAAATGGAATATTTCTCCTCTCAGAGCAAAAGTGGTATATCTTTTTAGCCCATTTTTGGGCTAAGGTTATCTATCACATTCCTGCTCTTACTGGTACTTAAATCAGTTTTGCTGTTAATAAAACGTATACGTAACGAATTTTTAGCTCACTCTTACTCTCCAGCCTCCCACTTATACTACTGAATTACTAGTATACTACATATACCACTAAATTCACAGGATTTATCCGAAATTCACGGGTGTGTTGAGTTTTTTTTACTGACTGATACCGAGGATGTATTTTTACGCGTCGCAATTAATATATTTTTTGTAAAGTTTTGTTCAATATTAAACATCCCTCGGCATGATACTGTACCATGACGTGGTCCGGAGCTTTTCCTCTAAGCTAGTATTAGTGATTATATCACATACAAATTTTACCTACGACTACTTTCTCTTTAGTTGAACTACATTGTGACCAAATGTAATACTTAACTTGACGATCTTTATCACCCACTTTGTTACCGAACAACTTTTTTCGTAACAATATTTGTCCATCCACTTTAGTATACTAGTACCTAAGTGTTTCTAGTCCATAAGATAATTTTGTTTTGCTACTGTTAGACTCTCTTTGTATTGTCGTTAGTTTATAAATTTTTGGAAACTTCCTATGTACTTTTTGTTTAACCTAGAATAAGTGTACACTAACCCTAATTAACCTAAAAATATATACCCTAATTTACACATTCAACCTATTAAAAAAAACTAACCTTAAATCTAGTACTACATTTTGTTAATTGCTTGTTTCTATTCGAGCTGGGTAAGGAGGATTAAATTACCAGCAGCACCACTGTATCCGGAAAATAGGAAGAGAGAAAGAGAGAGAGAGAGAGAGAGAGAGAGAGAGAGAGAGAGAGAGAGAGAGAGAGAGAGAGAGAGAGGAAGATTATGAGAGAGAGAGGAAGATTATGAGAGAGAGAGAGAGAAATGGATAGAGAGCGAAAGGAGTCCCTGGGAAACGACTAATATCGATCGAGATGAGTCTGGTTTGAGCAATCTAGTCATCAGCAAGGAAAAAAAAACCACTAGTAATACTCACAGCGAGTGAAATCAGTTGAAAAAAAAACCGTCAAGTAGTGATTCGGGACAAGTTTCTGGGATCCCGCTTCACAACCATTAATAGTCCTACAAAGATACCGCTACCTGCACCAAGACGGGTGCCAAGAAATGGACGGCCCTTCAAATCGTCGAGTAAGATCCGTCCAAAGCAACAACCAACTACGGTAATACACGCGTGCTGCCTATCACCGCCTCTGGGAAGTTGGTCCACATCTTTACACCGAGCAAAAAGCATCTGAGAATTTCATAAGTCTCGGCATATGAACCAGCCTTCTGACGATGCCATTGAACGCTTTAGAATGTCATGGGCAGGCTTATGAATTCATTTATCTTTATTCATGCACTCCATAGACATACAAATAATGTATTTCATAAAACAGTCTTATGATTTTGCTCCAATATATGTGTTTAAGTATTTCATAAGTGTTTCTCATGAAACCCATATGAGATCTGTTATTGATTCTATAAAATTATATTTTGTTTTTCATAAACGTCACTTTTGTGAAAAGTTCATAATTGTTTCTTATGAATTCAGTACTGGCCTGGACGGCTAAAGGAGCTAATAGTTTCAGGCCAGAACTTTTCGGTTACCGCTGTATGAAACAAAAGAAGTGAGAATTTTAGTCAAATAGCAACAAAATTTGAATAATTGTTTTTTTATATTATTCAATAACTTACTGTGAGCATTAAATCAGTTTACAATGGTTATGATTTTTACAGAAGATATCCGATATTTTGAAATGAAATAAGTTGTGCATAATTTGTGTCTGACACGTATTTTATAATTATCAAAATCATTTGAGAAGTAAGAATCATTATCATTCAGTTGTCAAGTCCAGTTTCCCAGTTGTCTAAGCACAGTTCCCCAGGAAATATTGACGAAGCGTTGCTCATTATGTACAAATTTTATTATTTAATGGGAGTTTTCTCTTCAATCTTCTGAAGGGATTTACACTTGGCGGTTTATTTGTCCCGAATTTAGTTCTGCAAGATGATCACACGAATGAACTCATTATGAATGACGTTCATGTTTTACAATTCTCGGTGGTTTGTTTACTTTGTCAGTTGCGTGAGTTCGAGTGCAACAAGTGCCCAACTGTTATATTCAAACTCACGTAACCTCCATGTAAACAAACCACCGAACATTGTCAAACGAAGTTCATCCGGCTCATTTTGGAGTTATGTCGGTTGGTGTAAAACCTAATATCCTAAAAAGGTTGATTTTTACTGTCGATTTTTTGTCTACTAAAAATGCTCGAGAAATATCAGCCATGTTCTATTTTTTATATAAATGCACAATAATATCCATAAAAACTTATGGCATTCATTCGATCATTGATGAATTTCATAAGACAGTTCTATGGAAATCATTATTACTACTATGTTTTCTGCTTATAAATGTCAGCAATTTTCATAAATGGGCACCTATGGCGTTCATTCGAACATTTTCATAAATTTCATAAGAGTGTTTATGAAAATAATAAGAGATGGATTTGGAAAATTTCCCCTCGAAATAATAAGACAGACCTATAAAATCCATTTAAAATCCTTATGTCTGAAAGTCATAAGACGTTTTTATGGAAATTCAAATTAAATTTTGCTCGGTGCACGTCCACGAGTTCGCCAGCATCGCCGTATCAACCGCCGCCAGTCGCCAGCGGCCTGGAATATAGCAGGTTGTCGTCGCTATCGTCAGCGAAGAGTACCAAGGTACGTCCTTTCTCTCTCTCCATCCATCGTCATGGGCTCCAACAAACATCGATCGACGCCGCAACAGAGCGCATACATGGCCATTCAATAAATGTAAAAATTGTATGTATTCCTTTTTGTTTAATAAGAGAGTCTATTTCTTTTGGTTGGATGGTCTTCTATTGTTTCGCTTCACTTTGATTTAAATTAACGTCGATTGACTATGGTACTATGAGTCCTCCCGAGAGTGGTTGCCGACCCTGAGAGATCCTAAAGGTGAGCTAGCAGTGCGGTGTTCTTCACCGTTACCTTCAACTTATATCACAGTCGAACTAATGTACAACGTGGGCTTAAGACTAAATTCGACTAAGTTCTCTCTGAAGGTCTCCTGGGCTTGGTGATGAGCCCTAGTTTGGGACTCGTAAACTTGGCATAAGCTAGGACTCCCGAAGATGACAGTATACCGGATGATCTTTGGCCGCTTTTGGCGATCATTCACACATATCTATGCCCGCGATCTTCCAAACATGACAATATCTCGGTGATAAAGTGAACCGTCTGGCACTTATAAAGTTATAAACGCGGTCTCAAATGTGAACCTATAAATGATCTTGTTCGCGCGACAGGAGCGCATCCAGAAAAAAAATGGGGGGGGGGGGGGTGATTTGTACCGAAATTTTGATTTTGGAAAGAACATTGTACAATACCTTATGCCTTATTTTTATGAAAATCAGTTTTGGTGGTCAAATTTGCTGTGAAATAATTTTATGTTTGAAACTAATATAAAATTGAAAATAATAACAACTTGAAAATTTTCGGAGGGGGTCCGGACCCCCAGGATCCTCCCCCTGGATCCGCCAATGTCGCGCGAGCATGAATCGATCACGTCACAAGTCAGTCACACGTTGATAGGGAATCCTATAGAACATGGGACTGATGGGTAGTTTAGTGATATGGGGAACTCACTCTATTCTGAGTCACAATCTGCCAAGCGTGCAAACCATTTTTCGTCGGTAGAGATATTTCTGTAAATTAACGGTAAATAATAAATACAATTTGAACAGTTTTTCGAAATTCGAATTATTTTCAGCGTTAAGGCTATTTACTTTTTTCGATGGTAGGAAGGACGACCACTTTGTTTTTAATATGAAGAGATTGCTTTTTGGACATGGTTTTCATACGACAATATCTATATTTCGTCTAATACCATTAGATATTAGACGAAATATAGATATTGTCGTATGAAAACCGTGACCAAAAAGCCATCTCTTCATATTTACTTTTTTTACATGAGTTTGGATTTCATTTAATTTCTCACGATAGGTACCATCGATCCTCCTCATTTTTCACCAGTTAAAAGCGATGAGTTGTTCTTCTAATTAAAATCTTACATAACGAGAAAAAAGTTCACTGCAAAAGTTATTAACAATTTTAAAATATGAATTGAAATAACGGTGACTTCTCCACAGGACAAAAGTTATTGGCGTCTTTTCATTGACGCGCAATGATCGCCATGTGAATCGTACCGGCCCACAGTGGCGTAACTATATCAAATCCATGGCCAAAATCATTTCACATGTTTATAAGCTTTTTTATACGATAACAAGTGATGAAAAATGGTTTTTCATGGTTTTAGACAATTTATGACCAAAATATGAAAATATTAAGCTTCCTTGCAGGGTGATGCAAAGCCGAAAATAAACGAATTCCACGAGCATTATTATTTTTCAATGTAAATGTGTTTTTAGAGTAATCTATCAACCTCGCATTGAGATTTAGTCTTTTTCAACTGTTTTCATAAATTAAAACATTTTGTGTCATATGTTTATTTTGCTTTTCTGGTTTGCTTATAGCAGAAAAAATGTTCAAGTTTTTGTAAATTCGGTAATAGAAATCTATCCAAGTGATTATCGTATTCAATCTAGATTATTCACGTTAACACTTGCAATCCGGAGACAAGGAACTGGAATGAGAAGATTGCATAATTTGTTTGATGCTTCGCTAACGTTTCCAAGGTAACTTGTGTACGTTACGTTTCATATAGCAAGGTTAGTGGAAGCAATATTTCACACTCTTTTATATGGCTATAGTGGTCCTTGGTTAATGGACGTAATCTAACATAAAATAATATGGGGGACTCAATCAAATCATTCTTGTCATATAAGCTTGTGCGACCACCCCTGGCCGCTACTCCGTTATCGATCTGAACTAGCTGAAGCTGCACAGGGAATACGTAGATAATTATGCTTGGGAGTAGCGAAACATCTTTCAATGTGCAACTCCTGGTAATCCTAAATTGTTTATGTATATATGTTTATATGTAACTCCTGGCAATCCTAAATTGTTTATTGATCACCGGCGCCGGCCAGACCCTAACGTAGATCGTGGAAGGAAAGTGAAGGAATAGTTAGTCCGATACTTTCTTTTGCTAGAGGCCGTATATACTACTGCGCACTCCACAAGTATCACGGGAGGAGGATATTTGTTAGTAAGTACAGAAGTTGAATACTACTTCGTATTTACCGACGCCAGAGAGGTGACTTCATTTCTGGATATCGATCCATCAACTCATGGACCGGGGACCAACCGCTTTACTTTCCTTCCGAAGGAAGACGTCGCCACAGATTTTTTCACCTCAGAAAAATCCCAATGACCTTGGCTGGAATTGAACCCAGGGCAACTGTAATTAGTGGCGGTCACGCTTGCCACTCAACCACCGGCGCCGTCTCAAATTATTCTTTTCATATAAGATCTTTTAAATAGCCCCAATACTGATTTTTTTAATCGTGTTCTCTTAAATTTGAGCGACATTAAACGACATTTTCAATCAGCTGTAAAAAACCGAATGGGATTAATTGGGAATGTTATTTTCGTGGAACAGTAAGAGGACACTCCAAATAATTTTCTCCTTCTAATAGATTTACCCGGACAAGGTACTTTTTTACTAACGAATATGTGGAAAATTGAAAAAAGCACTTTTATAAAACCTACCCAAAAATTACAAAGAAAAGCTAAAATTGACCCCAATTGATTGTATTTGCTGGAGTTTACTATGAAAAGCACGATTTTGATTTATATATGGACTGTGGGTAATTGGTTTTTGAGCAATCTGAAAAATTGAGGGATAATTGCTTTCAAGCTAATAAAATGTGTAAAAAAATCACTCATTTCAAATAATTGTATACAAAAATTATCAAACGAAAACGCTTTTCTTTTTAAGAAAAACGTCAGAGTATGTTTCGAAGAACAATTTAAGCTGAAAATATGGACAAATAAACTAAAACAATATTTTTTCTATTTTGGCCAGGGTTTGAAGCTAGTTACGCCTCTGTGCGGCCCACAAAATTATAAAATTTGGTTTGTGTGGCTAAAAACTGAGTTTTTAGCTAATTTTGGGTCGCTGAATCCATTTCTCCTATCAGTTTTAAAATTCCATAATTCATTTTTTCGACTACATTTATGTAAACCTATTTGAAGGCGTTGGTCGTTAAAGGGTTAATATAAACGTTAATAATAGTAGCCAACTACATTGGATAGCAAAACTGGTTGACAAAACTAGTAAAAATCGTCAATTTTTCAGTAATATGATGTTCTTTAGGCAACCAATTTGTAAGAAGATTTATGAGCTTCAGGGCATTTCCATATGGGCACAGAGAACAGATGTCCATCTTAAGCATTCAACTTGTGTAAAAATCCCTAACGTTTTCGAAGATAGTTGGGATATCTCCACCAGATGCGCTACTGTCGTCATGTTTTTTAGTAGCTGAGTTCGACAGAATTGACAGCGATTATACGTCTACTCAGTCAAATCATTCCGGAACCAGTTCGAACTTCTGAGTGGATTCAGTATAGATTCCAGCTCAAATGCATCAACCGATTGAGTCAGAATCGGTTGTTTCTTTTAAGCCAGATTCCATAGTGAATCCATTCAGGATGTCGAACCGGTTCCGGAATGGAGTTGACAGCGATTTATTTAGGTCTTGGCGATTTAACACCGGCAAACCAGTGTATTTTAATTGCTTAGAATGAAGCAATATTGGGCAAGCAATAATTTTAAGCAGCATATTTTGTGAAAATCATTTAAAGTATATCTAATGTAACGATAAATGTACAGTATAGAGCGGACTCTTGTTGCTATCTTCTCAATAAAAAAATACACGTGTGTTATCAAGAATGTTAACGGTTAAAACGAAAGTATTTTCAAAAATAGACTCAATAAAAATAACATATTCAGACAAATGTAAAAAAAATCATCGAATTTAATCAACCAAACTTCATTGCGCGCTGAGAAGAAGGCTCAGACCGAAATAAAACGAAAATACCACAATCGCTACCATTTCAGACTGTTCGCCACACGCTCGAACAGGCACGGGCTGCAAGACAAGCGCGACAGGCACAGCGCTAGAAGCGCGTCAATAGAGCTAACTCTGAAAATAATTCGAATTTCGAAAAACTGTTCAAATTGTATGTATTATTTACCGTTGTGAATCCATAAAAAATTACAGAAAAAGCTCGACCGACGAAAAATTGTTTGCACGCTTAGCAGTTTTTGACTCTCCTAGAATCTAAGCTGCACACTGAAAATTAAGTAACATATTCACGATGCGCACGATCATCCAAAAACACGCTCGAATATGCCACTATGACCACATACCTCACGCCAATATGCCTGGCCACACACGCTACAAACACGTTGAAATACAAACGATTGAGCCCTTCGCTATCATCCACGTACAGCTACGCACACTTTATAACACCCCGGTGATAAAGTGACCTCTTTAGCCATTAAAAATGTACAAATGCGGTCTCATAGACGCTAGCACACGCGACATGTGCAATTCAACACGTTAACATACTCGAGCCCTTCGCGATGATACACGCTGCCATCACCGAGACGCCCTTTATATAGTACTACGGGAGCTCCTGAGCACACCGAAGCAGTCGTGCTACCAGCTTAGTCGTCCCGGCCCTGCGTTCGGAGATCGTGAGGGGGTCTTCCGAACTCCCTTCTCAGGCGAGTATTTTGCTGTATATGACGATCCGCTTCCTGAAAACCTTTTGTTTCTAGCTTGCCATCGAATACATTACGTTCAGATAATATGCCGGGACACCTGTCTGGCGTTGACGGTTTGCGTTTGTACTATCAAAACGTCGGAGGGCTAAGGACGAAAATCGAGGACGTGTAGCATTCGCGGCGGAGGAGTTTTGATAGCTCTTTCTATCCGCACTTGTCTCCTGTGAATTTGGTGTGGATAGTTTATCATGCGACGAAGCTTGGACGAAGATTACAACGTTAATGAAGTGCTACTTTATCTGTGCTGTTTACATTCCTCCAGAAAAACGTCTTGATTGCAATTTTATGCAGCTCCATCTAGCCTCTATAGAATGCATTTTTTCTCAGACAAATGCAAACGATGCGATGATAGTACTTGGTGATTTCAACCAAGAAGGACTTTTGTAGGTAGCTTCTGGGCATGAACATTGTCCATTGGACACGCTTACTCTAGCCTGTCACACTCGACAACTAATCCTGCCAGTCGTTTACTACTGCACGGAATGGCTTTCCGCTTCCCACGGACTAAATCAAGTAAGCACAATCTCCAACCACCAATCTCGTTTTCTGGACCTCGTCTTCGTGAAAGGGATTGTTCTACATAGTGTGATCGTTCCTTTGGATAACTATCATTCCGCTTTAGAAATGATGATTTTTACCAGTAGCACCATGCAATACGAAGAAGCTTTGGTTGCGGATCGTCGGTAATTTTCGCAAAACTGATCTAGCTACAATGCGCTGCTCCCTGCTGTTGATCTACTGGATTGTACTACTTGATCATGTGGATGTAGGTGCTGCTGTTGACCTTCACAACCGACTACTGCTTGATTGTGTTGAAATAACCGTGCTTAAATGCCAACCTCCTAGGAAACCTCCATGCTTCGGAATCTTAGATGTAGAACTCAGCTGTCTTTTTGACACACACACATTCCAAGCTGTACGGAGCCATCACTGACGACTGCCCCTGAGTTCTTTTCAGGTAGTTCTGATTCTTGGGCTTGTGCTCGTAGAATTGTGACAACCGAATCGATCAAATAGGCGATTGAAAGTTTTGCTCCGTATAAGTCTCCGGGAAAAGATGGAGTCATTCCAGCTCTACTACAAAGAGGATATGAGCACTTCAAGCATATTTTGAAAAAACTTGTAGTCTTGAAACAGGATACAGTCCATTGGCGTGGCGGGAAATAACTGTAAAAGTCATTTCCAAAGGTGGCCGCATCCCTTATGAGGAGGCAAAGAGGTTTAGACCGATCAGTCTGATCTCCTTTCTTCTCAAATCAGTGGAACGTTTAATCGACCACTACACTCAGGATGTTAGCTTGGGCGAGCATCCGCTGCATACAATGCATATCAGCGGGGGAAGTCTACTACCACCCTGTTACACAATGTTGTCTACAACATTGAAAAAGCTTTTTCACAAAAGCAATCGAGTTTTAGAAGTTTTTCTCGATATTGAAGGTGCTTTTGACAACGTGTCTTTCGAAGCCATTTTGAAAGTCATGGAATATCTTCATATATCACGATCTGGATACACGCAATGCTTAGCAACCGACATCTGTGCTCATCGTTAAAACAAGTAAAGATAAGGAAACTGAGTGTCTGCGGATGTCCTCAAGGTGGTGTGCTGTCACCACTTGTATGGAACCTTGTCGCCGATGGCTTGTTAAGGAAACTCAATGAGCTTGGGTTTCCGACGTATGGTTTTACGTATGGTGTCTTCATGTTGAACTATCAGTTAATCCAAATAAAACATCAATGGTGCTTTTCACGCAACGAAGGATTACAACCGGAGCTCGTCCATTGCAGTTTTGATTCTGAAATTACTGTCGCAGACCAAGTTAACTACGTTGGGTTAATTCTTGACTCAAAACTTAATTGGACAGCTCACATCGATTTCAGGATCAAGAAAGCTTGCATGGCCTTCGACTAATGTAGGTGGGCTTTCGGCAAATCTTGGGGACTCAAACCCAAGTACATTCAGTGGATCTACACCACTAATTATGGATAACTGGTTTACGTCTGCCTTGTTTGGTGGCAGAAGGGAGAAAATATGACAGTCCAATCAAAGTTCCATATTCAGAGGATGGTTTTAATGGCGATGACTAGTGCGTTCTTGACAACATCTACTGCTGCTCTAGAGGCACTCTTGGATATAAAACCACTATATGTGTTTCTGAAACAAGAAGCACTTTCTTGTGTATACTGTCTTAAGGTTAATGGGCTCCGGAACAGTAACCCAATAGATCGTGCAACTAGCCACAGAAGACTGCAATCGCATGTCGAACTCAATTCGACGAACGTAGCATTTCAAATGCTATCTACCTTCATTCCGGTACTACTGGAAATGAATGGGCGGACGAATTGGCTAGAGCAGGCGCGACTGACTTCGTTGGTCCAGAACCAGTTCTACCACTTTCGATAAGTTGGATAAAGCGCAAGATTCGCTTTTCTGCTGGTTTTTCCAAGCACAACTGCAGTATTTTAGTCAGGACACTGACTGGATATTGCATACTCAATTATCGCTTGGCTACTATTCAGCATGCTGAGTATTATTCGTGTGATCTTTGTGAATCCGATTACGGAACATCATATCATTTGATATGCAACTGCCATGTAGTAATGCAATTGCGTATCTGTATTTTTGGTTCTCCATACATAGATGAACCTATGAACGGATAGCTAAAACTCAAGGATATGCTTTTCTTACTAACCCAATGTGGTAAGTGGTTGTCGTTCTGTTATATTAATATCCCCTCAGGGGTATTGATATATCCGCCCACTGTTTAAATAAAAATTCTAAATCCCTCCGGGGGTTGGAAGTTTTATTCCTGCTATTGTAGCACCTGCAAAGCGTTTAGCATTCTTCCGGGGGTGCAGAATGCTTAATTGTTCTGTGTCGTTATTTTCCTTACCCCTAACCTTACCACTTCCCCAAACCTTCCCATCAGGGGAATGATAAAAAAAAACGATTCATGGCAAGGCACAAATCTCTGATCCATATGGGGAACATGCCATTTGATCCAAATGCTACTGATTCCTGATTCCATCTCCTTTTATCTCCTAAACACAGTTTTGGTGTGTATTTCAGCTACACTATTCCTTGTTGAGCTAGGCAACTAGAGTCGTACCATCGGTGCCCAGACACATGCCAGAGATGGCTGAAAATCAATGGAATCAGGCTAATCGTAAAATCTCCAAAAACACCGCTGTCCATTAGAAAACATTAAGCTGAAAGGAAGCCTATCCAATGTGCGACACACCTTTACTCCTTTTCCTTGCAAAAACCGCATATGTTACGCGAAGAAAGTCGAATGCTTGGCAGCCCAAATCGGAAATCAAACATTACGGACACACTCCGGATGGCAAAGCACGACAATTCTGATTCTCCAATCCACCAGGCTTACTTTCAACTCCTAACAAACAAATATAATACTTTTTTCTGCAGTCAAAGTTCCAGACAGGTACAATAAAAAGAGTGATACAACGACTAAGGTCTATGAATTAAATGGCAAATGGCAAGCAGGATCAAATTACTAGGGACACCTTTTGATACACCAAAGGCATTCTGTTGAGGAACTTAACTTTTTTAACAGACCACGTAGCCGATTTACAGAGAACAGAACGGCAGTACTTGTTTTGCATTCAGAATTCTTCCTGGCTGGGGCTGTAACAGGCGTTAAATAGAATCGTTCAGTTACAAAGATTTCATATCTAGCAAGTGGTGAATGTAGATAGATGTGGCGTTATGGCAGTTTTTGGAAATCATTCTGGAGTGAAGTAGAAGAAATGCTGAATAATCAAAATAGTGCGACATATGGTGCCGCACTTTATCTGCTATTCATACGTTTGAAAATGTTGTAATTATTGTTACCCAGTAGTCATCCGCACAAATACACTGACTCTCTTATCAGATAATCAACACGAAAACATGAGTGAAACTTAAATGGAGCTGACATACACGAGAAAAATTCACAATGTTGCAGACAAAACGTATTTAAAGACATGATTATCAGTAGCATTTACTTTTTTATTATGTAATTATACAATGACCATAAAAATTTATTTCTTGACTTCAAATAATTCCGAACGTTATAATAGATAACATTACATTAGAGTTAGTTTTAATAAAAACGGTTACACGTACACGAATTGAATACGTGTTTAAGCACATATCTTACCGTTAATAATAAAACGATAACGTATGTATACTAATCCCAAAACCGATAGAAAAAGTTTTTAAAACAAATTAGTTGATGCAAGCGCCAGATTCCTGCAGGGTTTGCTATATATAAGCACAAATGCACGCGCCGGTCTATTCCGTGTAACCTTCTGATCACATCAGAAGTAAAGCAAATCTATCAACGATACAAAATAACGTTTTGAAGGGATACACCATTTTTATACATTACTGCGAATCTCATATTCGAATGAAAGTGTATGACAACAGTTCAATCAACCATGCATACCATTCTCCTTCGAACAGGCGATCCACCGCAATGTAGAATAATCGAGTTTAATAATAAGGTACGGGCAGCACCATCAGTATCTCACTCATTCACTCAACACTTCCGAGGTTGCTGAATGTGGTTGACTGGTCGCGGAGGAATCTGTACCACAGGTTTCTGGGCATGGGCAACTTGACTAGCCTCCACCGAGTGCTCGCTGTGTTTGCTGGCCGAGGAACTCTGCACGACTTCGCCAGTGTTTACATTTGGCGCTGGATTCTGAAAAGTAGCTAAGATTTTAAAATGTGTTTCATTTTGTTTGATACCCTCTAACTATCGCACCCAGTATTAGGATTTGTTTATAAACAACACTACGACAACTTGTGCTCAGGTCAAAAAAGCATGATGCATCCTTACTGCCGTTCTACGCATAATTATCCTATGTATATAGGGAATCCCATAGAACATGGGACAAATATGCTTATAACGGTAGCTCACCCTTACTACGGTAACTAACGGATATGCTCTGCCAGATATGGTAGTTGCATCGGTGAACTATGTAGGAATATTCTAATTTCGCAACAACTGTTAATATTCAAGCTACAGCCTTGACACAGTGAATTCTATAATCAATGATGCTTACCGATAGACCGATGACTTCAACAGGATCTTTCGCTGGCCTCTCAGTACTTGGAGTCTTGTGCTGCACGATGCGCATACCACCGGCCTTGACTAGAAAAGAACGTAATTAACTTTTGCATCGATTGGAATTCAAAAACAAGACTAATATGTGTTGGCTACGTCTTTCAAGGTCACGTTAACTTGATTAGACGTCTTCTTGAAAACGATGTTCTTATATCCTACTTCGAAAACTATTTTAAAACTTGGAAGTAGCAATGATCTACAAAATACACGTAGTAATGGGAACTTACCTGCTGGTGGACGTCCTGCCACAAGACCTTTATCTTCATCAGCCATTTTCAATTCACTGTGAAACTATTTAATGCACCAACAAAGTGCTCAATTTTAATGCGATATAGTAATGCGCGCTAGAATATTGAAATATATTGACAAATATTTACGCTATATGAATGCAGTACATTAATTTTTGACTATACCTGTCCGAAATGGCGAAACGAACCTCCACGATGGCAAATACGAGACAATAATCAGACAAAAATATTACCCTTGCAGCATGCACACAGTTTTGTTTTTCTTATACATCAGTTTGAGGGTGTTAGTTTCGTGCGGCGCTGGAAATACACCGGCCAACAAAAAAATCAGTTTACCGAGACTTACTGACATCGCAGCTCCATTTTTTGCATACACAAAATAAATGAATGTTGGCTACGGTAAAATGACTGTGCCACCTTTTTCGAGGAAGCCAGCTGGCTCTTAAGAATGTCTATATTTGGTAATAAGGTCTGTAATTTGGGATGTCTGTAAAAATATGTTTATTTGCCTGGTAGAAGGCTGGAAACATTAGGGAAATGAGCCTTTTTAGTCCTCTCTATAACCTTTCTCAGACTAAATACCAGTGTACTGTTGCTTAAACATCTACATAATGCTTATCTGGCTGGAATGTATCTAAATTAGTTATGGAATTTGCGTTTCGACTATGTCTCATCAGAATTCGACACTAACTTAGTGACAGGACTAAGCTAGCGCCGGATCGACGCTAGCTCTAAAAACGAAAACACTATTTATGTTATTCTTGACAAACCCATATTACTACTTAAGTAAATACTATTTTTCTTCACTGAGGAGTCGAAACGCGAATTCCTTAACTAGTTTAGTTATAGATTTTGTGCTCTACACGCGCATAGATTGATTGGTTAAACAATTTTGTCCTCAGTAGAAAAAATAGCTTGAACCCAAAATTTTTCTCCGCTGAGAAATATAGCACATTGCATTAGCTTGCTAAGCCAAACCAAGTTTCGATTTCATTAATTTTCATCAGCTTAATCAGAACTCCGTTTCTTGCGGTACATCACGCAGGATTAGGGGATTTAGGGGGCTCAGAAACACAAATAGCGCCGGATTGACGCTAGCTCTAAAAACGAAAACACTATGTTTCTGAGCAAACCCCTAGTACTGCGTAATGTCACGCAAGAAAAGAAGTTTCTGGGAAAATTATTGCCAAAACAGTGATTATGAACGTATGACGAGATCATTTCCCTCGTTGGTAGAACGGTAGAAATAGGTTTTTAAGTTTCCCGGGCCTCAGAAGCAGTGATTTTCTATGTCATAAGTTTAGTTCGTCTTCACAAGGGTTAAGCAACTGAATGTAAACATCGGGTAGTACTAGCATTGTTCATTGTTGAATAAATTTGTTGATGAGCTATCATAAAAGCAATGGAATTTTAACCCAAAAACAGAGATGATTTAACAGGCTAGAGTACAGTTAAACCCAAGAGAATGCTACTAATTATTGAACTAAAAGCACAAGAGTTAGTTAAATAGAAAAAAAGAATAACGTTTAAACACAGAGTAAAGAATGTGCTCAAAGCTAGGGGCAGATCACTCTAGGAATGTATAAAAAAAATTCATCAAATTAGAAAAAAAAATGCATTTAATTTCCATTTTTGCATCAACTTTGCACTCCCTCGCAGAAAAGTTTGTTCAAAAAACGTCCTACGCTGATCCACTTTGTTCGACGTTTTGTGGAATGTAGGGCTAGTTTTTTCGTAGGGTTTTGACGTCTTAAACGAAACTCAAAAGACATTGCACGCAACGCAAAATACATTATGAATTACTATTTTGATGGAAATAAATGCATTTAATTTCGCTGATTTGCAAAAATGCATCACAAGTGATCTGCCCCTAGGATCAAAGTCTACAAAATGGAGTTTAGACAATGAAGAGTAAAGAGTAACAATTGAGAGCAAAGAGTGAAGAGGAAAGAGCAAAAAGTAAATAATGAAGAATAAACCTGTTTTAATCCACCTAGTGGTGCAATTGTGCCTTTCTCATTTGTCCAAACTACGATTCCATGGCTGGTTATGTTCAATATAATGGTGGAAATGTATATTGATGGATCGACAGCCACAAACTTGAGATGCCATGTGTCGACACTGAAACATTTGAAACCAGAGGTGGACCCAGAGGGGG
Organism: Topomyia yanbarensis; assembly: GCF_030247195.1. Classification (NCBI taxonomy): domain Eukaryota; kingdom Metazoa; phylum Arthropoda; class Insecta; order Diptera; family Culicidae; genus Topomyia; species Topomyia yanbarensis. Next base: position 108,348,365 of record NC_080672.1, on the reverse strand, counting down.
GCCCTGCCGAAAATTTTCAACTTTCAATTTTAAACTAATTTGAATTTTAAAGTAGTTTCAAACTCAAAATCATATCAAACCAAATTTTTCACTGGTTTTTAATAAACGCGGTTATTGCGTATTACGTAATGTGTTCATTTCAAAATCTAGATTTCAAACCCAATAGGAAATTTTTTTCTGGATCCGCTCCAGCATGAAACAAAAATATATAATATTTAATTAGCTTAATCAGCATTAACTCAATGTCATCTTTCGGCTAACTTATTTTATCATGCGAAGGTGTGTGTGAAGGGATGAATAACCCACAACCAAACCACCCCCAGCCTATATCTTGGTATGCCTACTGGATGAAGGTGATTGGGATGAGAGAGGGGTGGGTCTGAAGAGGGTGAATGAGGTGGTCGTTTCAAGGGGATCTGTTGGAGAGCTTTGACGGGGTGGAACTTGAGAGGGGGCAACCTCTCATCGCATACCCATAGCTACGCTCCTGTAAAAATACAGAACACCTATACTGCCCATACATGCATAAGAGTGCAGTATTGAAAAACAGCAAGCCGACAAAAATGCTGTTCAAGATTTACATTTTTCATTGAGCCTTATGGAAGGGACAACCATGTTGTAGTATTTTTTTTCGATATTTTCTGAACAAACCTGGTAATCTTATTTGTGCATTATGATTCAGTGGTGATACAGAATACAATCCAACAGATATCTCATTTTCGACAAAAATCCATATGGGACTCTAATTGCTTATATGGGCAGTATATTAGTCAACAAGTTAAGAATTAAGTTGGTCATATTCAGAGTGATTGCATAACCACTAGGGTGGCACAAACTTTCGAAATCGTTTGAACCGATATATGTAGAACAACTCGCAAGTCTATCACAAACTACTATGCAAAATATTGATGCAATTGGTTGCACTATAATTTAATTTAATATGGTTGAATAATCAATTTCATTTAAATTTGTTTTGTCTTGTCCCTATGCATTCCAAAAATATGTACTATGCAAATTCAGAAAGATGCAACGAAAATTTTCAACTTTCCCAAAGACAGTAAATGGCTACGACTTTTGGATCAAAAGTTATTCCAAATGCAATGCTTAAGAGTCGTTAGTATGAATGAAATTTGAATTTGAAATTTTTATCTGGAAACTCTGGCTGATTCTTTAATCAAGTTAACCGTGCTGTATTAGTTAATAACTCCATTATGCAGTTCACCAAATATGCGATCTTATAGGTCAGATGGTATCGTTAGTAACATCCAATCTGATGAACAGGAGTTCGGTTCTATATTTTCAAGAATTTTTTTCAGATGAAGCACGATTTTTCCTTATTTGAATAAGTATGGTTGGATCGTTATATACACAATTATACAGTTCAAGACACAACATTTGTCTCTAGTAACAGATATCGGCAGAACAACTTAATCCAATATTTCAGTTATAGCATGTAAGTGGACTGCCGCTCGAGACAGGAATAACTATATGCTGAGCGCAAAATAACTTCTGAATTCCGTACACTAGTAATTTACCTCTTAATATAAAATAGATCGCCATAAGTAATGCCGCGTGTTAGTATAATGAAATGAAACTATTTAATCACTTTTTTGTTTTTAATTCTATTTTATTATATGTATGTTTTATTTTTTTTGAATAATGTCTAAGCCGTAATAATTTAAGAGAGAAGCGGTTTCAGTTTTCTATGGTATTCAACTACCTGTAGTAAATACTCATGTTGCACTGGATCTTTGATTATCCTGTTATTGAAATCAGTAGCCAGTTTTACCGCTAATTCAGCCACATCATTAACTACTTGTAGTGCTGCGTTCCTTCGTTGCGCGTTTATATACGATATTTCAGTGACCCATGTGTCCGGTGGTGTTGAAATGAAGCTGGTGTCCATCTCGAGAAAAATCATTGTTGCCGAAGTAACAAAATCGGCTAGAGTTGCATTCTTCCGGATTTTGGCGGCTTTTAAAGGTATCTTTGGTTCCGTATCAGATGAATTTCTCCACTGACATGTACTATTGAGACTAACCATTTTCAGTTTTTCATCATTGTCGAAAAATGCTATACCGATATTTTGCTCAGATAAATACCAGAGATGGTTCTGGAATGCTTTTTGTGCCACTGTCGAAAACTCACGATCAAAAAAACTGTTAATATCACGCCAAAACTCTAAATCAGCTCTTGGTGCAACCAAGGCACTTCTAGAGCGGAACCAATATTTTGTATAAACTTGAGATATAAAAATACAAAGTATTACGTAGTGCTTGATTAGCTTGCTACCTATGTCTTTAATCTGATGCCCCAACATCCAGATTTTCATCACATAGATTGCTCGGCCCATCCATCGCGCACGACTTAGTGATCCAGCTTTCTGAAACCGAGCACCAGTTGGCAAGGATCCCCCTAGAAATAATACAACCAATTCCAACATTTCTTTGTAGTCATCGCGAGGATGAACTTCAAACAGCATAAAGTTACAAAACTCCACAATATTTTCACGCCAACCCGAACAATATTTTTTTAACTGAGGTACATCTAAAACCGTGCGAAAATTTTCTGTGTCGAAATGGCCATAGTTGATTTTTTTTTTGGAATGACTTGAAATTATCAAGTTGATTTGATCGCGAGCTGTCTCCGTCAATCTCGAACACATGTCTCAGTACCACCTCTGCTACATGGTGCCTGCATGCCAAAGCGAGCATCCTTCGTCTTAGCAATGATGGCAGTTACACTATGACACCATTTTTTGCGCCAGAGTTCACGCTTGTCGTGTCAAAACACATTGCAACCACCTTTTCTTCTACTGCCCACGCTTCTAATGCCTCTTTTATCGCGATAGTCTCCAAATTAGCTGTGCCATTCGGTAGTGCTGGGATTGCAAGGAGTTTCGAAATATTCTCTCCGGTGACTACTATCGCTAAGCGATCCATTCGATTGCCGTTCACATCTGGAAGAAGCTTTCCATCCCAGTGAACCATCAACGGAACTTCTGGATTGAACAGGTCCTTGATCTACAAAATGATTTTAAGAAGTTGCATTATCTTGAGTGAAGACATTTTACCTGCTTAGCAAGCTCATCTCTACGCTCGTGTCGAGTCCGTCTGATAGTTTCGCGATTTATAGCATAATCCGAAACATTAGAAAATTCGGTATGACTGTCTAAAATAATAGATTCTAAAATTTAACTTGCATTCTGACTTGATGTTCCAGTCCTTTCTAATGCAGCCGACACTCTAGGCGTAATAATGTTAATTTTTGCTGCTCTTTGCCAAGGAACATCCATATACGATGGTTTCGAATTATCTGAATTCGCTAAATCAATCGAACCTGTCGTATATTTCAATCGCTTATGTCCATCATCGCATTCGGCAGCCTGTGATCAAGAAATGGGTATTTAGTCAGATTTTTTAAAATAAAACTACAAAATACAATACTTACTTCACGGCTTATGGCCGTTGCGCAAGAGAATAGTTTAGATTTCGAACACAAAATTTTTCGCGCATTCTTTTGTCGTAGGCAGTGTTTCGCTTTCTATTTGATCTCAACTCTAGAACAAAAATAGTTTAGTGAATATTTGGTTTATATTTAGCTGTATTGTTTTTAATATATGAATATTTACTTCGCCATTTTTCGTATATCCTTTTTATTTCACGCTTTATCCTGAAACCGTCGATCGTCATTTCACTCAAATGCTTCGAGACTTTCTTTGTGCTTTCACAAATCGTTAAATTTTTGTCATGGTTATGATAAAACACAAATTTCAAAACATCCGAATTGGTCGGTATTCGGTTCGTGGGAAGATGAGATGTGGTGGTTCCCAACAAATACATATAATTATTGGAACGTAGACTTCGTTTTATCGTTGACATTTTGAAAAATAGATAAAGATAAAAAATGATATTTCTCGAAGCAAACTAGATCATACCTTTATAAAAATAACAATTTCTATTTATAAAAAGGAAACGGTAAGATTAAACTTTGTCCAACCATAGGATCTTTTCTTCGTCTTTTCTTTTGATAGCTAGATAAATTTGAACACCATTTGCACAGCATGGTAACTTCCTTCTAAAGCAGCTCTAATAGTAATTAATTGTAGATTTTAGTTGTAGTCCCAATAGAATGTGATCTAGCTTTCAAAACAACGAGCATCGGTTCCGCTTCGGTCTTGTTTGTATTTCTACCCTTGAATTGAAATGCATAAATTATTGCACACCGGTAAAAAATATTCATGCTGTTGCAATTCGATCTTGCGTTCTTTGGATCACATGTTTCCGATGATACCATCTGATCTATATTTGCGCTTCACACCAACCGTATCACTGATGACCATAACTTGTACGTCAAGGTTCACTTGATTGAAAGTCCAGTCTCCCGGGTAGCCAGAGATAATATTATTTTCATAACTTTCAAGACATCAATGGATAAATCTTGTAATTACACAAGAACTCGCGGTGATAGCTATAATCTGTCTTTAGAAAAAGTTGTTCCCCTTGGTTGTATCTACAAAATGCAGCACACTATATATTTTCTGGTGGCACCCAACGATAGTTTTACGAATTTAATAAAAAGTCATTGTTTTCCTATAGTAAACTTCATACAAATTTGTAATCGCCTGTGCTAAAACATGCTCCAAAAATTTTAATTCAAATTTTGCATATGAATACGATGGCCAATTGCCAATTTTTATAATCCTGTTCTGCATTGCTTCATTTTTTTCATACATCCTTGTGCCACCCTAATAACCACTCTATATAAGAAAGGCAAAAAGTCCAAAAAACCATTTTATATCAAATCTCCACGTTTCATGCATTTTAAAGACATTTGGCATTAAAAGTTCGAATTTGAAATTTCCCCCCTTTGAGCCGTCAAGAACCGTCGCGACTTTGGTTAGTCATTATTGATCTATACTGGTAAATCCTAGTAATTTTGCATCCATTTTAATAGGATTTGCACCAATTTGATATCATGCTGGTACTAGTTTATATGGGAATTTGCTGTGTGGCCGCACTCTTCAACTCGTAATTCCGGAACTGGACGTCCAATCAATAAAAAATTCAATATTTCTTTTTCCACATACACACATACATACACACACAGACATTTTTCGATCTCGACGAACTGAGTCGAGTGATATACGACACTCGGCCCTCCGGGTCGGGATTATGTTCTTAATGTTCAGAGTGATTGCAGAACCTTTCTATGTGAGAAAGGCAAAACGAAGTTGTAAAGAGTAAAATGTAAAGAGTAATGTGTGAAGAGTAATGGGAAATAGTAGTGAAAATGATAAAGTGAAAACAATAGTGAAAGTGGAAAAGTATAAATAGTAATGAATAAAGTGTAATAAGTAAAGTGTAATGAGTAAAGTGTAAAGTGTATAGTGTAAAGAGTAAAGTGTAAAGAGTAAAGTGTAAAAAGTAAAGTGTAACGAGTAACGTGCGAAGAGTAATGTGTAAAGAGTAGAGAGTAAAGAATAAAGAGTAAAGAGTAAAAACCAAAGTGTTGAGAGTAAAGAGTAAGAAGTAAAGAGTGAAGAATAAAGAGGAAACAAAATAATTCAATAACAATAGAGAGCATTCGTAAGGAAGAAAATAAGAAAAGGAATAAAAAAAGTGATAAAAAATCTGGTAACATCCACCCAACATAACACATCTATATATAAGAAGCAAATAAATACACCAAATAGGCAAATAAATCAACTAACATAAGGACATGGTCAGGTATGCAGTTAACTATTATAGTCATTAAATAGTATCTATACTACCCATGATCGCATATTTGTCCCGTTTGCTATGGGATTTCCTGTTTTTATGGGACTGGTTTGCGATCATGGACAGTATACTGCCGTAATCTGCATAATTCAATATTAATTCGTCAAAAGGGCGAGAGTGTTTTTGTAAACAAACTTGTTTCGCTCATTAGTCTGCTGCAGAGTGGAATTTCATGAAAAATATGCGCTAATGTAAATTTTTACCCTTCGTAGAAGTAATTTCAATTGTTTTCTGCTTTGAAATTATAGTAAATTAAGAGAAACCATCAAAATAAAAGTTTGTTTACAAATCTTATTCGCCCTTTTGTAAGTTTAATATGGAATTGTCCTATGTATTATGGGATTCCCTATTTGTATACATGGGACAATTATGCGTAGAACGGCAGTATTGCAAAAAAGATTTTACTGTACCAGCCACCCAAGAAAAGTTCGGGCGTTTTGGCTATGTTATGCCATACGTGAGTTCAAACAACACGTCTTCTATGCAGTCGGCAAAGCGTCTCGAGCGCTAGGATGCATTTTCAGGATAGCCAAAAATTTTACAGATGTTTATTGTCTCAAATCGCTGTACTGCGCTTTATCCCGATCAATCCTAGAATATTGCCCTGAAGTGTAGAGCCCAAACTACAATAACGGCGTTGAGAGAATTGAAAGCGTACAGCGTCGCTTTTCACGTTTCGCGCTCCGTAAATTGCCGCGGAGAGATCCTGTCCGATTACCTAGCTATGAAAACCGGTGTCAGCTGATTCAACTGGAAGCTTTGTTTCTCGCCGACACTTTGCAAGGTCATATAGATGCCCCAGCTATATTAGAACAAATTAATATAAACGTCGCACCACGAACATTACGCAATAACATTATGCTTCGATTACCGTTCAGACGCACTAATTATAGTATGCATGGAGCCATCACTGGTCTACAAAGGATTTTCAACCAGGTTGCTTCAGCTTTCGATTTCAACGTGTCTAGACAAACTCTGCGTCAGCGATTTTCTAGACTTTTTAATCAATCTTTTAATCGCATTTGACTTTTGTACCGTTTTTGTGAATTATTGTATGACCACTATTTGTGTATATGACTTGAATGTTAGTAATAAGTTTATTATTAAGACCAACACCATTGGGGCTTTGGTATGCCTGTTGGTGTATAAGACTAATAAAGGAATAGATGATTCATGAAGTACTAGCGTTTTTTTTCAATAAAGGGGGGGGGGGCACTTTTTTAGAAATTTGGCTAAAGCAAATTGATCGAAACTTTTGTACATTAAAACTGCATTTCAATAAAATTCTGATTGAAAAATTATCTCGAAAACTCAACGTAGGGGTTAGGCATTTTTTAACATAGAATGTGAATGCAAAGTTTGGAAAAAAATCAGTTAAGTAGTTTTTGAATGGCAGTTAACACCGCAAATCGTGTTTTTTTTTCAGGGACGTTCCACAAAAAGCTTCGTCGCCAAGTCGCTTGTCGACATTTTAACAGAAAAAATTACAGATTGTATTGAAATGATACAGTATAATGCATAACCCCACCTAAATGGCCAATTCAGAGATCTCTCTTTTAGTTTACTTATTCGATGTGAAATTATGAATCCACTGAAATTTGAAAATTTTGAGAAGCTTGTACAGCTTCAATCCAGATTCATGACAAAGTATATAATTATATCAATTACTTCCTGTCACCAAATGTGTAGATCAATATTTCACACGAATAGTTAACGTCCCTACTACTAGATTTCACTGGACGTGATACATCACGAGTACTTAGCGGAATCCTAATCATTGCTGTACATATATTTAAGCCAACCCGTTTTACCTAATAACCACGTTGAACTCTTTTACCATCTCAGCCGCTATTTTCGCGTGAGTAACATTGGCTTCAGCTTGTGTTAGGGTTCGGGACATGTGACGGTAAACAATCCGAAAACATAGACTAGACTTACCGGTCTTCGGATGATTGAACTTGTCGATTAAGGTTACCTGGGAAAAACAGATAAATTGATTCAAACTCTAATTTCCCTAAAAGTAAGCGCATATATGATTTACCTGTTCCACCATGTCCTCTCCGATTGTTCGTACCAAGTCGTAAAAATCGTTCACCGAGAACGTTTCGAAAGATAACCCTTCCGGCAACCAAAATGAGATGTCATTTGTACACTGTGGATAAGACGATATCGGTTTGTACTTTACAATTTTTTCGTCATTGAATTGATTTAGAAAACCACTATCCGTACTCCAAAACAATCTAATATCTGGAATATCGAACAGCACCATAGCCAACCGCTCCAGTCCGACTCCAAAGGCATACGCAATCGAATTATCTACCCCTGCTTTATCGAGAATCTCATTGCGACTGATACCACAGCCAAGAATTTCCAACCACTTGCCGTTGAAAAATATCTCCAACTCCCAGGAAGGCTGGGTAAAAGGAAAATACGTCTCGACCCATCGATACTCGACTTTTTCCCCAAACAAATCTTTCACCATCCCAACGAGCACCCGCTTCATTTCATGTTCGCAAAGCTTGACAGCCTCCAGTGTGTGACAGGGCTGCTTATGCTGATCAACACAATCCGAAATTGTACTAGTATCATTGGTCAGATAAGTTTTGTACGATTTTTCGAACACCTTCAACTCAGGCGTTCTTTCAAACAATTTATCTTGATGAATAATTCTAACTCCATCCATTTGATGGAACACCGGGTAATGCGTAGCGTCGATTTCGTCTCGTCGGTAGACATCTCCAGCCACTAGGAAATTATCCAAGCCAGCTTGAATGAGTTCGACCTTAAACAACGCAATTAGTTTTATATTTAAGTTTAATATAACAACTCACCTGGTGTGCAGTAGTATGAGCTCTTAAGAGATAGTCCTTGTTAATATAATAACAGTCACTTTTTGTCCTACTCGGATGGTCTTTCGGTACGAGCAGATTATCATAGTTTTGCTCAGTGGATACCACCGGACTTAGATTTTCATACACACTGAATAATGGACTTCCTCTTGGATTTAGGTAAGCTCCGTAAAAATATTTTACTATTCTTTTGCGAATAATCGACAGCGGATGATTTGCTTGCAAGTGTAAATTCCGATCCAGATGTGACAAGATTTTCGGTGTAATATTGGTCCAAGAATCTCGAGAATACTGTTGCTGATAAAGATCAACAGTTTTTTCGCTGATTTTGGCCTGGCTACTGAGTAATCTTTGTTTGAACACTTGTAACCGTACCGTTGGCTGAGCTTTAAGGATTTTAATGAAAAACATACTAGCAAAACGGTGTTAGTTGCTATTTGAATCTCAGGAAACTTTTCTGCGAAGCGCGGAGAGATTTCATAACTTTTGTTTATATTTTTTGACGAAACCCATAAACGTCAAAAATAGAATAGGGCTCACTTGGCGCTACTACAGTACACGCAGAAGAATCAGGCCTTTTTGAATCAACAAAACGCACACTGAAAAAAATCCAAACGTTAATTCTATTTGCTTCAAACCGCTTAAAATTCATATGAAGAAGAAATGCTATTGTTATCTCGCGCACACATATCTTCTATGTGTCAACTGTATAAACTATGTATGAACACACATAAGTTATATGTGCATATTGTTATAGAATGGGGTTTTATGTGCCCAATAGTTATGAAATGTGAATGTAAGATTAATATTTCTTGTAAATACACACATTAGGTTTATGTGCCAGCAAATAGTGTCTATATGCCTCCGTTAATTGCAAAAATCTATGTGTAAAATCAATAGGCATAACGTTTACTTTTTTTTGAGTGCAGGTATCTGCTACGTCGCCATGATTTCAAAGCCAACATCTAAAACGTCGCGTTATGGTCGATCCACAATAAGCAAATTCAATTTCATTCGACACAATTTTGTGATAGTCAAATTCGTTTAATTTGTTGGTGCTCCATGGTATAAAATTTTTGTTATTCACTGACATGTCTAAAACAAAACATTCTTCAATTAGCTGTCCAATATTTTCGCTTTTTAACAAATGTGTCATGCCGTATACGGTTTCTGACTAGTGAAAATCGAGCTTCGAGCAAAATGATCAGAACAATTTGAACTGTCAGTGGGGCCCATAATTTGTGTGCCCGCTGAGATGTTGACTTATGTCAGTTCAATACAAATGGGATAGGGGTGCCATATACCTGACAAAACGTTTAGTTGAATCTAAAACGTGGCGGATGACTGTTTTAAATCGAAATGGGCGTTTTTCGAAAGCACACTAAAAAAAAAGTAAACGTTATGCCTATTGATTTTACACATAGATTTTTGCAATTAACGGAGGCATATAGACACTATTTGCTGGCACATAAACCTAATGTGTGTATTTACAAGAAATATTAATCTTACATTTACATTTCATAACTATTGGGCACATAAAACCCCATTCTATAACAATATGCACATATAACTTATGTGTGTTCATACATAGTTTATACAGGTGACACATAGAAGATATGTGTGCGCGAGATAACAATAGCATTTCTTCTTCATATGAATTTTAAGCGGTTTGAGGCAAATAGAATTAACGTTTGGATTTTTTTCAGTGCATGTATTTGGTTTAGTTCAACAAATACTTCTGTTTACATTTTAAATAGAAACATTGTTGAATCAAAATAAAATTTGTTAGATCAAACCTAGGGGCAGATCCTAGGGGCAGATCACTTGTAATGCATTTTTAAAAATCTGCGAAATTAAATGCATTTATTTCCATCAAAATAGAAATTCATAATGTAATTTGCGTTGTGTGCAATGTTTTTGCGTTGCCTGCAATGTGTTTTGCGTTGCGTGTAAGACGTCAAAACCCTACAGAAAAACTAGCCCTACATTTAACAAAACGTCGAACAAAGTGGATCAGCGTAGGACGTTTGTCAAACAAACTTTTCTGCGAGGGAGTGCCAAGCTGATGCAAAAATGGAAATTAAATGCAGCGGCAGATCACTAAGAATGTATAACAAATTTGTATCAAATTAGAAAAAATGCATTTAATTTCCATTTTTGTTTGTAAACGTTAAAACACTAGCGCCGCCACACCAGCTATCCCAACTAACCGTCAAACCTATTCCGGAACCGATTCGGAATCCTGAATAGATTCAGTATGGATTCCAGCTCTATGGAAACAACCGATTCCGACTCAATGCATGATGCAGTAAGCCGAAATCCATACGGAATCCACTCAGAATTCTGAACCGGTTCCAGGATGATTTGACTACCCACTGAGACGTCCAAAAAATTGTTTCAAAATCGTTCAACACGGGTCAAACGATGAACGTTCGTTGAACGGTTATTTGGACGTTGTCCAAATTGGTCCAACGAACGTCCTTCATTGGACGATTTTGAAACCAACCGTCCTTAGAGGGTAGGTATATGTATAACCGCTGTCAATTCCGTCGAACTCAGCCACTAAAAAACATGACGACAGTAGCGCACCTGGTGGAGATATTCCAACCACTTTAAAAACGTTAGGGATTTTTACACAAGTTGAATGCTGAAGATGGACGTCTGTTCTCTGTGGGATGAGTATTTAAATGACACAAATCCATCAACAATTAACAGCGCTAAAGTTGTTTAAAATTATGCCACATTTTCGTAACGCAGTTCGAAATTAGATTTTAGTTTTACAGCTAGCCCCAACCCCATATAGTAGAGTAAAGCATTTTCAATGCTAAAAATCCAGCGTGTCGAGATCAGCGTCCATCCCACGGATGCGTGCGCTGCAGCACCTGGGTGTGATGATCGACGATCGGTTAAATTACAACAGCTATGTCGACTATGTATGTAAGAAGGCTGCAAGGACAACTAACGCATTGGCAAGGATCATGCCGAATCACGGATAAGCAATAGGCAGCACGAGGCGTCTCCTGGCGGGCGTCCCATCTTCAATACTGAGGTATGGCGTTCCGGCCTGAGCTGCTGCGCTGGACTCAAAGCTGAACAGGACGAAGTTGACAAGCACGTTTCGCCTAATGGCTGTTCGTGTCGCGAGTGTCTACAGAACAATATCGTCGGAGGCAGTATGCGTTATCGGCGGAATGATCCCCATCTGCATAACCCTGGCGGAGAACGTGGAATGCTACCAGCAGAGAAATGCACGTAACGCCTCCGTTGCGTTACTGGTCCGAGCGGACTCGTTAGCTAAATGACAGCACGAGTGGGACATCGCGAAGAAGGGAAGGTGGACCCACCGACTCATCCTAAATGTGTCGGCTTCGATGCATAGGAAGCATGGAGTGGTGAACTTTGGACGCTCTTTGTCACCCCTTCGCCCGGAGTGTACGACCGTGCAGGAGACACCGGAACACGTGGTCTTCGAATGCTCGTGTGAGTATACCTGTTGTGACAGTTGACAATATCGTCGAAGAGATGTGCCACGACGAGCATACCTGCACCCAAAAAAAAAGTAAACGTTATGTCTATTGGTTTTACACATAGATTTTTGCAATCAACGGAGACATATAGACACTATTTGCTGGCACATAAACCTAATGTGTGTATTTACAAGAAATATTAATCTTACATGGGATGTTGTTAACAGAGTGGTTACAAGCATTCTCTCCAAGCTGCAGAGGAAATGGCGAAGGGACCAACAAAAGAAGCCAAAAATCGGGCTTCGAAATAAATTCCGCCGCCGGGGAACTCTCCGACTGTGTAGACTAGGTCCACAACCGGGGACCAGTTGAGTGGTACGTGGCGTAGCCCTGGATTTGGGTCGTCGGGGCGCCTGTGAACCGGACGTCAAGCTTCATCGGAATTGCCAGACCGACCTACCGGGTAGCTCGTGAGTAGGCTAGATCCACCGCCGGGGATTAGACCGAGTACACCGCGTCGCTCTGCTAGCAGTGGGTCGTGTGGGCGCTGGTTAACCGGAGGCTACGCTCCACCCGGAATCGCCGGATAGACCTCAGCATCTACTGGCTGGCCCGTCGAGTAGGCTAGATCGAGTAGATCGGGACGACGCGGAGAGCTAAATGGCTCACAGAAACGAACATCGATATCAGGTGAAATCTACCGCTCGGTTTCCGGAGAACCTCCCTCGCCGGGGAATTCTTTGTCGGAGTAGGCTAGATCCATTGTCGGGGACTAGACTGAGTAGTTCGCGAACAAGTCGGGAGCTCTACGAGTAAATGGCGCTGAATTGTACGAGAAGGGAGTTGCGGTGCTAACTGGAACAAGGGAGCCGAGTCGTGGTGAATTAGACAATCTGAGTCGGTGAATAAGACAATCTGAAGTTTGCCGCCCAGATTGTCTTCGTAGGGGAGGAGCACTAAACCTCGACTCACAGCCAGCTCTCCGACTGCCATGCAGAAATTGCCAGTCTGTGTGGATGGTGGGGAACTGGTGGTGTGTCGAGGAGTGGGGCTGTAACCATACTGAAGGAACTAACTACCAAGTAGTAGAATTAGAGTGGGTGCTATGTACATAAAAACCCGTCCCCGAAGCAATGCCGTAAGGTAGTGCCGGGGAGGAATCAGGTGCTGGGCAAGAGCAATTGTTTTTAGCGGGTCGGGTGATGGCAGCCCAAACCCGTTCCCTGAGAAATTTGGGTTTTTGTACATTTTTTCCCATCTCAGGGTTTTCTTGAAACTTTTTAATGTTCTCTAAAAAAACACACGCAAGCACACACACATTTTTGAATAATGAATGAGCCGTATTCAACTTCTTCCCGAAATGTATCATCTGATTAAACTTCAAATTTAAATTATGGGGAGAATTAGGGTAAAACGGGTTCTTACATTTCGTGTGGACATTCGTACTATTTGGAATCGATTCTGTAGAATATTGAACGTAAGCAATACAACTGTTGATCAACCGCATTCAGACTCTTTTCGAATGCCATGTTCAATTTTCCTTTCGAGATTATAGAAAATTGGGGTAAAACGGCTTTACACGTTCTGTGAGGTCATTATCTACCTACACTCGATACCTTGGGCTTTTTACATAAGAAACAGTACTTTTAATCAGCCGCATTAAGCCTACTTGTGAGATGTTGAGTAAAGTGATATATTTGGGGAGAATTGGGGTAAAACGAATTAAAACATTTTATGAGAGCAATCTTACAATCTGTTTCGCATACACACACACTTACAACTGCATCATGCGAAAATAATAAATTTTCATGGTGTGTGTAAATGTAACACGTATGGTTTTAGCACAATCAGTATGTACCTTGGTATGTACTTATAAAAATTTGAGTGATAATTACGAAGTTCAACGGCATTCAGGATGGCAAAATGATACATAAAGATTCAGTATTTCTTTCATTTTTATTTTCTCATGATTTCATTTACATATAATTAATAAAAATTAATAGCTCTTTTTTTATTTTTCCTTTGTCATATAAACAACCAAAAATACAGTTTCTTTATAATTTGAAACACTAGCTGTTCAAAATTCTGCTCCTGCCTTTTCAGTGTTGTTGTCTTACTATTTATTATGTTTTCTTATTCTCTCCTCTAATTGATTTTTTTCTAATCATTGTTGTTCTAGGTTCTCTGATGGTAGTTGCCCATTGCAGCGATTAGCGTGGTTCCGATTGTTACGATATTCCCCCGTTCAATATAGTATCGACATCTTTGAAGGGTACGTTGCTACGTTTTTTGTGTGTGTATTATTCCATTCAAGTCATTTGAGTTCTAAGGATTTTGATTTATTTTGAATACTACCGGTTTTATCTATGGGTTTGATTTCTATATTTACAAACATTTATATCTGGTTGACCTTTTTTGCTTACTCGGTTTATGGGCTGTTTGTTAGTTTTAGTCGATTATTTCAATACCTAAATATGTTTGATTTAGTGTTGGATTGAGTTTTTTTCATTTTTCTGTTATTAACCGTAAAGCTAAGTGAATCTCACATTTTGGATTTTTTTCCTCTGTCAGATAGTATGTATGCTTCTTTAAAAGTACGATTCTAAACAATTGTCCTGGTTTTTCTCTAAACATTCATAATTGGTTTCCTTTACTTTTTCGTTTCTTTTATTTCATATATTTTTTTATATTCTCTGCTTGAGTAAACCTATCAGCAGTTTTGTTCGCAGTACGGTTGATTTTTCTGGCTTCGGTTACTGATTCGATGCCGTGGATTCACAGTTCAAACCAATCGAAATATGCTCCATGCAATGCTTCATTAGGTAAATTTTCAGTATTTTCTTGAAAAGTTAGATTTTTTTGTTTTATTGAACATAAGCGGTCGAAAGGTATATCACTAAATAGAACAAGGGAGTGTGTAAATATAGCTTCTGTTTTTATACAAAATGTATGTTTAGGGTTTTGGGAACAAGGTCTGAATTCTATGTATAAGCTGTCTTCTGGATTATTTCACTATTTGATATTCAGTGTGTCCACATACAATCAGTAGAAAATATGTTGATACCGTTTCATATTGCACAAAAATAATCACATTTTATACTTGTCTCTAGTACACACGAATTTATCATATTATGCATACATACAATCATTACGTTACGCCCGTTATCAGATTTATTTAGGTTTAATTATTGCTTTTGCGCAAAAATGTGTTTACATTGTAATGCTGCTTCATTGTTAAATAGATATTTATTTCGATCGAACACGGGTTGCTTATTTGAGTGTTCTGACGTTTACATAAAACCCCAAATAATCATCCATCTTGTGTAGAGTAGCTGTAAATGCTCACCTTCTGCTAGTCTTTGTTGATTCTTATCAATATGCTATTTTTTTCTCAAGCTTGTGATTTGGGCTGTACATTTGGTAATTGCTGCAAAATTGAATCTAAAGGAAACAAAGATAAATTTGACTATCAACGTATTACACAACTAAAATAAAGAAGTACGAAAATTTGAAAAATCTCTCGAAGAAAAATTTGTCCAACGGTTTTGAGAGTGTCCCGTACCAGTGAGAAGGAAAGCACGCTCCCTAAGAGAAGAGACGACAACAGGTTTCTTGCTCTTCTTAATTTTATCTACCAGGCCCTGTCGCAATTCCAAAGACAACAAGCATCCATCGTTGCCAAATTCCATTTGCAAGTTTTTCACAATTGCTGAAAATAATTGTACCTCAAATATCCTCTGTCAAAAATTCACAATACTAGCTGCATTTAAAAATTGAATTTTATGTTTATTCGTGTCTCTCTTAACTTTACACGTAGTTATATCGTCATTCAGGGTATTTATTCAATTTGCATAAAATGTTCATGGGTATGAAAAGTAGCCAAAATAAATTCAGCAGCACTGTTTTTCATCCCGTTTGAAAATATTATGAACGCTCTTGGCTGGCAAAACGACCAATCAGAAGCTGGTTCAATATTGAGGTTAGGATTGGATCAAATTGGCTACGCGATTGTCTTCTCTTCTCTTAGGCACGCTCCCACAAGCAGTTGTCAACGAAGCAAGTGCCGCTAATGTGCGACCGCCACAAGAGAAGGAACCTGTGTGCACAGATGTGCGCTTGTACGGTTCAGAAGGCAGTTTTTATATCTTCACATGGAAGGCCCTTTTCAGGGTCGGCAACCATAAAGAATTCATTTGATTATTTTCAAAACGTTGTTCGACCAGTCGTGTCCGATATAAACAGGTAAATAAATTCAATGGACTGATGACGTAAGTTATCAGATTTTTTTTAACGCGAATATCTGTTTTTACTGAACGAAGCCATTCAGTGTCCCGCACAAAAGAGACCACTGGAAAGAACTTGGCTTGGTTAACAAATTCTCAGTAGACTTGTTGGAATGTATCAACACGCTATCCTGTTGAAAGATCGATTGAGCAGATTGAAAACGTCGAAAGTACATCTTGAGACGTTTTTCAAGCAGTACCTGATAATCTTCGCTGTTTAATTGACCAATCAAACTTTTCCAAACCCGCTGCCCAATCCTGCATTCATGTCATGATCTAAGGAATGTGTCTGCACCTATATCAGGCAGATTCTAAAATTATAATTTTTAGCTAAACGATGAGACTAGCTGAGCACTTAATTTCCTCTGAATGCAGTGTTCAACTAAGCCCAACTATTTTTTATGTAGAATAGTTCTAACGTTTTAATATAGGGGTCCTGTTTCAAAATGTTCGGCCGGAATTTTACCCAGGTTGTGTTGAATGAAAACATTACATTTTTGCGCTATTCGTTTGGAAATATGTACAACAATTTTGTAAATAATTCTGAAGAATGTACAATTACTGAAAATAACAGAAATCATGGGTTTTGTGAAAGCAGTTATTATCTGCGCCATGATTTGTCCGCACAATTTTATTACAAGCGACTCTTTGACGATGGAAGTAATGTATGTTTGTTCGATGACGGGCCCCTTTTGATTTCGAACATAAACAGAATCAAGTACAAAACGGGGGTCGTATGCGAGTGCGGCATCGTTCATTTGATACACTCGTGCTGGCTACACCAATAGCTCCTGTCGGCCAAATCCATCGTTTGCTGGGAAAGGGTCACAATACCGAGTGTGTCGGTGCCGGAGATCTCGTCCCATCGGTGATGCCACCAAAGTATTGAAGCTGGTAGTAAACGCTGCCCGTGATAACAAGTATCATTCCCCGCCATCTACAGCTGGCCATTCGCACTGACGAAGGGTTGAACAAATTACTCTCCGGCGCGACTATTTCTCTTGGTGGTTTGTTGCCTAATATCCAGGTCATTCTGCTCCCAAGGAAGACCGAAGCGAAGGTGCCGAATTAAGTATTTCCACAGATAACAGACGTTTAGGCTAGAATAAAATTTCTTCAAAAACCTGTGTAAACTTTCAAATTGATAAACGTTGGAAATCCGTGTTTGACAGCTGCACTCTAACAGCATTATATTGATCACCGCGCCATCTACAAATGTTTGCCAAACGTGGTTCAGTTGTCTGATTTATTCGATATTTCAGTAGCGGGTATTTACACACGATTCAAATCGAGCCTAAAAGTCTGTTATCTGTGTATCTCTTTGTTGGCCGATGATGAAACGATGCAGATAATAAATCAACCCGCCCTTTTCAGGGGGACCATTGCATTCGCATGAAGAGTTTTGAGTTTGAGTTCCTAACGTTTCAATAGAGGGGTTCCGTTTGAAAGTTTTTAGTTTAAAATTTATGTGTCGTGTCTTAAGCAATTAATCCTTTTAAGAAATTGTTTATAACGAAATAAAATAAAAAGGTGTTCTGCGCCTCTTTTTGCTCGAAATAAACCACTTGTACTACTTTTACTACCTAACAACATATCATCAAGAATAAAAATAGCCCGCCATTAGTAACTAAGTTCTTCCACGTCGAACGTCGCCGCGCACGAGTCGAACAACGGATTGAAAACGCTAACAGTTTGCGTTCCAGCTACTCCGCGTGGGCCAACATGTCAATTGCAGATTTTGTTGCATAATCAAAGGAAATTGTATGGAAGAGCGGCAGGCAAGCGTGGTAAACATTTATTCAGCCCATAAAATCAGTGAATTGAAGCCACTTTGCTGAGCTATCAGTTGCTTTTTGCTGACTATTCAGCTGTGCGGAAATTACCGAACTGAATGTAGAGTGTAGGACAAATCGTTCCACTAAAAGTGAATTTTGACAGTCTGCCTATACGCTCTACTCATATGTTTGTTGAGACCTTAAAGTTTACCGAAATAAACCGTATTACCAGCTAAATCGTTGCAAATAACGTAGTTTTCATTTGGAAAATGCTCTTATAAGCAATTAACTGATGCTTGAGAGGAAAGAATGTTTTATTTTTTGTGAAACAAGAGGAAGAACGTTAATAACGTTGATAATTAATTGGTGATACCGGGAATATTGAAAACAGAGCCGGTATAAGACAAAACCGAATCTTGACTCCTGCTGTTTAGCGGGGACTAGAGCGTATGTATTAGGGTGGGGCATTGTTATATGGAAAAACGTAATCATTGCCACATTAACCGAGCACAGCACTTTTTTGGTTCCTTTTGGGGTCCCAAACAACTGTGCTAATTTTGGGGTCGATTGGTGTTGACTCGGCATAGCGCATTGCGTTTAAAATTTATATGGAGATTGGTATGGGAAAACCTACATTTTTGCATTTTTAATTCTACAGACTACAATTCTTCCTGTAATGAGCCAACAAATAGCTAGAAGTATAGTCCAGGATATGTTGAACAACTTTGCCGAAGGATGTATGGTGTTAGAATGTCTCTAAGCCAAGTTATAGCTGTTCAAATTTCGATACATCGAATTAAATGCCAAAAATCATTTTTATTGACAACACTGCGGGTGTACCAATGGTATTTCATATAGCATTCCAAAATAACATTATATATTTTAGTTTTACCACATTGGTATGTTTGGATGAATTATTCAAAGCCTTAGCTCAATTTCATGAGCGTAGGTAGTTGAGCAATAGGGCGTAGTGAGTGGTGAGTAAAGCCGTTGGTCCCCGGTCCATGAGTTGATGGGTCTATATTGGGAGTGTCACCTTTCTGGCGTCGGTGTTTGACCTCTTAGCCGAAATAGGCCGACGGAAAATAGCCCTAGAACTAGAAGAAGATCCTATTGAACAAAAAAAGATTGTAACTGGAATCATTGGGCCTTCCAACGTACTAATTTGAGTAAGCCAGTATTTTAACTGTTTTGGCTTTGGAAGGATTAGTTTTTTTAAAGGTAACTGACCTACGATTGGGTTTTTTGATACATACGTCGAATAATATCCGTGCTCACGAAACCTCCGAAATTGTCGGTGACCTCTGACCAAATTTCGGGTACTAATAATTGGAAACATTCATATTGTACGCACTGATCTCCGCTAAACAGTAAGACTCATTATTCGGTTTGGTCCCATAAAGACCCGTTTTTAATGATCCCTATTTTGACATATCATTGATTATATGTACTGTCAAAACTGCGTTTCTAGCGATATACGCGATTTCTAAAAACATTACGGTATGACAAATTTATTTTTACACGGGCTAGTTCTATGGATATTCAAACATTACTAAAAGTGAGAATTTGATGGACAATTTAATTGTCTACAATTTTGTAGAAAACTAACTACAAATCTTCCGAGAACGATATTATGTGGTAAAAAAATGGTTTGTTTTAATGGAACAGTGTGTTCAGAAGAATTTTTGTTCTGAAAAAGGCCCACCCTTAAGCAGAGGAAACATAATTCCAAAGTCCACCTGATTTTTTAGCATCAATAACATCTTATGAACAAGGAGGTATAGAGAAGAGTAGATAATATATTTACAAAATTGGTACTCTTTTCCAAGACGCTGGATAATATATAAAAAGGGAATAGTTTATTCTGTCACAAATTTAGTCGTTTTTTCGCTCATTCCGGAGAATGGCTGTTGTAATCTTGAATCAATCTCCTCTTCCATCAGCATCTTGTAAGATACATTTGGCCTAATTTTAAAACTATATTTGGGGACGGGCATAGCGTAGTTGGTAAATCGAATGCCTTGTACGCAGCTCACCTGAGTTCGAATCCCACACATAGGGTTAGAGATTTTTCTTAAGAGATTTTTCTAACCTGAAGAGGCGAATGACCTTAAGGTTAAAACCTCTATAATCGAAATAACTATATTTGAACAAACTCGATTAAATCATTTGACTTGAATTCTATGAAATTTAATAGCGTTTTCTTTTTCTCTTAGTGCTACACCCAAGTTTGAATGAGTGTAGCAACGACTAACCGGTGTAGTGCACAGTCAAAACGAAAACCATAAGGTTCAAGTTTTAAGGCGTCATAGCCCACTGTCATAATTCAGAATTCCGGAATTGCTATACGCTGAACACAAAAATCGCAATAATAAATGAGAAATAAATGTTTTGTCTATTGTACGTAAATAGGAAGCTCAATAAATGTAGGTACACACTAAACCAGCAAAAAGTTGTTCAGTAATTTCTTTTGACGACATGAACAGTGAAGTGATATTTTTACGGAGCTATCAGCAAGTTGTTTAAAAAATTGCGGTAAAGTTTTCACTTTTTAGCGATTTTCAGTAATTTTTCGAATAATTTGCTGAAACCCGCAATATTTTTCACTGAATTTATCAGCACTTCTGTTTTTTCGGTACATAAACATTATCCAGTAAAATATTGACTGATTGTTCGGCAAAATTGTACCAACATTACCGAACCTCGTCAAAAACTTACAAAACAGGTACAGCAAATCATCTGTCAAGTCGCCATTTTCAGAGGAAACTGCTGACTGACCAATATTTTTTGACGTTTGGAGAGAACGGATTGCGGAGAGTTCGGTAACCGAATTGTTTTACTGTATTGATTACCGAACGGTTTGCTGTTCAAAACCCCAGCAAAATTTTACTGTACCCAGTAATTCAAATTAAGTGTGTATAGAAAGTAATGTTGCTCATACTGTTACCAGATTCTGGACAAAGTTGCCAGTCTTCTTGACATGTGTTCTTCGCTCTTATCCTCTATTATGCAAATTTTTTTAAACAGATAGACTTGAATTACTTGGAGAATTTACTGAATGTATGGTACAGCACGATTTTTTCTTGTTTTTGTACTGTTGTGATCCGTGTTCGGTGAGTAACGACTCCGAAATTTCTTCTTATGGGGAATTACGAAACTCCCTTTTCCTAAGATTATGCGAATTTTTTTCTTTTGGAAATAAAATGTGATTTGAGTACAAGAAAAAGTACACACATACAATTTCTGATGGATGGAATCTGGGTTGGGTTCAGTCAAATACAAAGTTTTGAATTTAAGCCAAATATATTGGATCAAGCAGATTCTGGTCAGGAAGGAGGGTAATTCTAGATAACATTAGCCATCCCGGAGAATGAGAGAGGAAATTAAAAAGAAGACACGAATAAATGATGGAAAAAATGTTTACAAATATATTAAACAACATCTTAAAAAATGTGAGAATATTGAATAAGTTTCACCAACACTTCTTTCTTCGAGGCACAAATCCCTGACTACATACGGGGAACGTGCCAGTTAAGCCAATATATTCTGATTCCTGATCATTGACACTCAAGAACCGGTGAAATCTGAAAATATCATTTTTCTGGTCAAAAATAGGACGTTGTAAACACTTGAATTCATCTGAATACACTGTTCAACTAAATCAATCCTCCCGCAACTTGACATTTAGCATGAGTTGCTTGAAACCACCGTATTTGAGATGATGTCGCCACCATAGAATGACGTCCACTAATGGTGATACTTTAACTTGCTATAGACTTATCCAGCTGCGTTGGCATTGTGCCCTTTTAACGTTTGATTTAGGAGGAAAATAAATCGTTTACACGGCGATTTGGGAGGAAAACAAACCGCTTAAGCTTAAGGGGAGGGCGGTAGTATAAAAATTCGAGATCTCAGCGTGCGTATTTTAAACGTCAGATATCTCACAGCGAGAAAATATTTTTTTAGCGTCTTCTACGAAGTTTGTTTCCTTTATTTATATTCGAACGACATAATCAAGATAATCAATTCATAACAGCGTAATAATTTGACCCTTTCAGGCCCAACTTTTTTGTAACGCATATATGTTTCTACAACTTTGTATCAAAAAACTTATTTTCATAAAGAATGCTAGAATCTTTTTACCATCCAATGCTGAATACAATTCTAGAATATCTACAACTAGCTAATACCCATCGCTCTTTGCTGCGGCATTCAACGAAATAGGAGAAAAACACAATTTGTTCCGAAGCGCCATCTGGCGGTCAGATAATCCCCAACCAATAGCACACAAACACGCTCCATAACAAATATCTACTACGTATAAATTTTTATGGCAATCGGTTAAGCCATTTAGGAGTCCAAAAATCATATACATACAAACATTGACTTTTATATAGATAGATGGATAGATAGATAGTCCAATTGCATGGAAAACGTAGTAGAAGACAGGATAAATTGATAGAGTTTATCAGTTTTCGATTATATTGCAAAATAACGAAGTTAAACCAACATTTCTATTTTCGTCGTCCACTTAAATAGCCTGGCAGCACTGCTTCATCGTAATTCAAACTGATTAATTGCAATAACTTCAGTTCTAGAGCTTATATTTGTAACTTTTAGTGCTCAAATGGAAGCTAATAGTCACATTTATTGACCTTACTTGTTTTTATGAGCAAATCTTGCCTAAACCAACAGTTATAGCTGTTCAAAAATGTTGTTCATAAACACCATTGGCATGGATGGGATATTGTAAATATGAACAAGTCAATTCATCTTTATAGTTCCTTCATGAAACGATTACAAAAAACGCCGAATGTAAAATGCAAAATCCATGATTTGATTTGAGTGCTTCTGGTGTGAGCCTTTTTTTTTCTCTCGTCACCTTTGAAATATGGTGTGAAAACTATTGTGTTGTGAAGTACATGGTAAAAGAGTGAGGTTAACCTTCCGGCACTCGCGCTAGTGCACTGAGTGCACGTCGCTCTGAAAATCCAACGAAATCGTCTTCAAGTACTAGCGGCCCTTAGTTTAATAAGCCATTTACGTGACCTCCGCAGGGTCGGAGGGAATAAAGTTTGAACTTCTATTTTAGACCCACAGACCTAAAAAAGTGGTTGGATATCTTGAAGTTTTGCAAACGCCGAATTTTTTTGAATGAAGTTGTTCGACAAAGACGCCGTGAAATTAATAACAATAGCCATTTTCTTCTACTTTTTGACCACTCAACAAAATTCAACAGTTAATTAGTTAAAATAGCTATTTCCAAATACAACTACGTAAATTTGTAATGAGCGTGTACCCTCAATTTTCACTTATTTAACTAGGTGTATCTTTGGATTTCTTTGTAATAAAAAACTTATGGCAAGATTTTTGAAAAAAATGTGCTCATGTCCTTCTGGCGCCCTTGGCGAAGTCTCAGTTTTGCGCCCCTTTGATGTTAACTTTGTCATTCTTTTTCAGTTCGACTTTCGAACAATAATTTCGTGTCTACATGGAAATGGCTCCGTTCTCCTAAGGTGGTGGCCACAAAAGCATTTGCAAATGCCAGCAGTATTGTCACCAAATACGCCGCGGTGAACACAATGCCCCCCGAAGAAAAACGTCAGGTGTAAAGGTTTAAAGAATTTCACATAGACATGGGAATACAACACAACATACATTGTATAACATTCCACTAACACAAACTTGAGGATCCGGTGTTTCAGTTCAAAAACACAAAGTTCTTTCGTGAATTTGGAGGTCAAAGTAATGTTACAATGCAGTTTTGCATTGCAGTTACAGTTACAAAATAATTTCGTTACAATGCAGTTACAAAACAATTTCGGTTAAAGTCTCTTGCGGACTACCAGACTTACCATATGTTTGCATTACTATCCTTGGATTTTATTGTATTTCCCGCGATTTCTGTCTCAGCCTTCACACTGTTTAAGTTTTTACTTTTCGATGGTCTCTAGGCCCAGGCATAAACTTTCCGGACCCAGACCTAGTTTCCGACTTCCCGTTTAAAAACATTCATTGAACTCGGTCGGACCATATTGGGGCTTCCTTCGGATCAAAGATAAGTATTCTAAAAATTTCAAAGGAACTGACGCAGACATATTCAACAGTGACAGATATCCTGAAAATTCGGCCAGATAAATTCGAAATTGCAGAATTATTCGCTAGTGGCAACAAAGCTTGTATGAAGGTCTACCGCGTCTACATGTCCACTCACAAAATTGAGATCGATGGGGACCCGATTCGAAATTGTACGTGAATCTACTGAAGCACGGTGTTGGCTGTTTCAAGGTCCTTTTGCTCCCTTGAGCGAAAGTTTTTGAATGGAAACCACAGTCGTATCGGGTGACTTTTGGTAATACATTACGTATTCTTTGTCAAGTATCATCTGCCTGTTGGGATGTTTGTCCCGAAAATCATGAATGACTCTTGCATTGAGATTGCAGAGAAATAGATGTGCCTATTGTGGGGAAAATTCATATGATCTATTTACATACCTCGTGTAAAAACAGCGCCCTAGGAATCCATAGCGTTCCCTTTAAAGACGCTCTAAGCACACTTACAGAAAAAACTAAAAGAGCTACGCCATCCATCACGAAAATCATTATGCTATCTTGAAAAAGTATCACTTTGATGATCCCCATGTGGAGATTAGTCAGTTCAAACAGCAGTTGTGGTTAGAGCCTCACTCAGTTTCTTCTCAAGCACAAACGGCATTAGTTTTGCAACCCTTTGGTATTTACTATCTCTTCTTTTACAGTGTTCAGTTCACTTGAAAATGATACATTATCTTGACTTATTTCATGATTTATCCTCAATTATTGTATAAAGCTTTTGACAAAATAAAATTATCGTTAAAAGTAAATGATTAGGTTGAAAAAAAAATTATACAGCAAAGTAGAACAAGTATCTACCACCCATTTTCCGTATGTGTGGCTGATTAATTTTAACAAAAATAAGACAGCAACCAAACCTTAATCAAATTTTTTTCAGAAAATGGTTTCATCAAACCTTACTAAGCACCCGTGACATGGAAAAACGGCGCCCTTCATCAATATAGTGGATTCAAGATACAAAATATTGCAGGCATAAAATAAATTAACAAGAATCCATTTTCATTAATAAAAATAGAGACAGTGTTCGGAAAATGTGCGAAAAGAAGAATCTCGTCTTTGTCTTAGGTTTTAGGGTGCTTCAGAATTCTTTCGTCAGTTTGATCCGGAATGCACATCAGTTGAAAATCCAATACGAAACGATTTCAAAAAATAATGGTTTGATTGAATTTCACTCTTCGTCCTTCTTTCTATTCTCTCTGGTACTATGTACAAACACAAATTCCACTAGTTACTAGAAGGTAATTCCAATCTACTGTCCTTATTTCGCTGCCGGAAAACAAGGGAGAGATAATGATTTTTGAAACCCAAATGAAGAAGTGTAGACGGCCTTCGGTAATATCTCATTATTTTTGTGTAAAATCGGACTCTCGTTTTTCGTTGGAGGAAGTAGGATGTGTAGATTTCAGATTACAAACTGCTAGGTAATGCAAGTTCTCCGTGTGCACAGGTAATCTCATTTATGCGTAGAACGGCAGCAGTAGTCAGGAATATAACCGACGTAATGGACTGTCAAAATAAACTTAAAAAAACAAGGTACAACAAACCAAAGAAACAAAAACTTGGTTACATTTCCGCTTGCTTTATTTTTCACAGTTTTTGGATTGATTTTTCTCCTCTATTTGTGCGACTTTGTATCTTTCATTCTCTAGGGGTATGACTATTTTCTTTTCTTATTTTTGTATCTTTTTCATTATTTTTCCTCATATTATCTATACAACTATATAAAAAGTTATACACGATTACCTCAATTTACTCTTTCTGTATCCATTCCATTTGCTTCCTATTGTGTCTGTATTTGTGTCTGTGTTTTATTTTTTCTATGCTGCCTATCAATCTCGACTAAAATATATATAGGATAGTTAACAATAAAATCTGGTTTTCTCTGGGAGGGGCTGAGAGAGAGAGTGGGTGATTTTTATTTTTGATTATGAATTCAACAAGGTTTAGCGTTTTTCGTAAACGGGCTAAAATAAATAACAGTATAATGTACACATCTTTTTGTTGTATCTCGTCTCTCATTTTGCGCTAAGATTCTCTCTAGACTACATAGGTGTGTTTGTGTTTTTTGTTTATGTTGGCATAAGTGTAACTTATTAACATTCGCGAAACCTACAATTTCATCCTACACTGGATGGAATTTAGAGATTAAAATGTTAGGATGTAACAAATTTCCTTTGATGTTATCCGATAGCTAAAAGTACTATAACACAAAGATTAAAATAACATATTGCAACAAAAGTTCCTAAGCAGTAGTAATCCAAATATATGCATATGACACGGTTTTAGCGAAAGGTGACGTTTGTGTTCGTTTAAAAATTGTGGGCGACACGATTTGCGCTGCCTGTGATGTATTTCTACGTTCATAGCAAAGCACGTCAGCAAGAAACCACCCTTGGTTGACTCGTGGTGCACATTTTAAAAATAACGTTATATCTAGTAACGGTATTTTCTCCAAGAAAGGGTTAGTTGTAAAAGAGCGTGCTTCTATCAGTTACTACTATTTCAGGTTTGAACTGAAACAGCTTATCAACGAGCGAGAAAAATGCGGTCTATCAGTGCCGTTCTCGCAATAAATCGGGTTACTTTTTTATTTCAAACCAACCTAAACCAGCAGGACGTATCGTCCGATGTTGTTATTGCGTACAACTAAATGTAACGCCGGCAGACCAAATTACTATGTGCTCAGGGAAAGTAAAATGCGGTTTAGTTTTGTCGTGTTATTGTAAACTGTCGGTTCCGAGATTCAGTCCCGCCTATTCTGGAAAAAATTCCTCCGGCTACACAAAACTTATTTAGACACGTTACATGTTCAATGTTGTTGACTTGTTACATTCATACGTAACAAAACTTATTTCATGCTTATTATTTTCCATTAAGCTGCTAATTTGAAAAATTACCCTACTGCTTGCCTACGAGTTTTTGTTTGCCTTTTTACCATTTTCTTTTTCTTTACTATATATGTCACAGGATGAACATAAAACATATACATGATAAATTATTAAATACATAAACAAAAAGGTTTCCCTCGTATTACTTTTTCTCGACTTCAACAATGATGGTAAAATTCTCTAAAACAAAATATATATATAATATATTATTTTTAATAAAATATGTATACAAGTTACAATAATTAAAAAATACTGGAAAATAGTTCTACAACAATAGCGCGCAATAATTTTTGGACGAAGTTAGAAGTAACTTTCTCCTAAACGAAAAGACACTGTTCTAGTAAAGGTAAACCTGTTCGGTTTATCTGTTTCTTGCATTTATATTGTATAGAGTGTAACCTAAATGTATACATGTATCTTTGTATGTAGGTGTTCTGCAAGTGTTTGTGTGTCGATTGTTAAGTTTGTTCTCTTTTTATGCTCTACCCATCCATCAAAAAACTAAAATTAATCAAAAAATTAAAACAGTTCACAGGCTACTAAGACTTAGTTTTTTTTCCTACGCCACTAGCATGACAGCGACACGACTTTCTCTTGTAATATTTTCTATTTATGCTTATACCACGTACATATGTTTGTTTCACCTTTTATTACTCACGGAAAGGTTCATAAGCGATTTGCTTGATTTTGTTTGCGTATGTTCTTTTACTAGTTTTGTTTAATTTCTTCATATGGCGGTGAATCATTGTTGTCCCTTTCGCGGTCTTCATTCAGTATATAAACACACTTTTTGTTTCTTTTCTATCAAACGTTAGGTTTTCTTTTTTTGTTATCATATTTGTTTGCTTTCAATTAATAGTAACGACGACGACTACTGTGTTATTTTGTTTTTACTCTTGCTCAATAGATTTTGTTAACCTTTCTCCGAACGATTTTAGTTTTTCAGTTTTTGTTTTGTTCGGAGAATGATCTGCTTTTCCTCCGGTTGATGATACAATCGTTATTGTGTGCATATAGGTTGTATTTTGGTTTGACTACAAACTTAATTTATTTGACTCTAGTAAACATCTCACCTTCAGAGGCTGTACTTTCCAACACTTCTTCTACCTCCAGCGAGGGTGCGTCTTGATGCGATTGTATGAACGTGTGACTTCAGGTGCAAATCACTGTTGGTTGGTTGGTTTCCTTTTTTCTTTGTCTAGCTGATCCTTTTTGTTTTTCTTTAGTCTGTATAGGTTTTCTTTTTTTGCGATTAATAAATAATCAATATTTTTATTTTTTTATAAAATTAGTAAAGTTTGGCTAGGTTTGATATTTTTACGGTAGACACAACTAAAATGAGACGACCAGGTTGCATCGAAATCGTTAAGTATATCTGTAATTAAAGGTAGAACACAATTAGTAGTCTTTGTGATTATGTAATATATCGCAAGATCGAAATGTTGAATTGTATTCCTTGATACACGGCTAAACCGTTTAAATAAGATCGAAAGTCCGTCAAAAACCGTTGAAATAAGTCCGAAAGTCCATGTTTCGTTAAGGGATTACATTGTCCTACAGTTATTGTACCATTGAACCAAGACAAAAGAGCAGCAGAAGACTTTTCGAGGGAAACATTGATGAGAATTATTTCGAACACGGTCAGACCTCGAGGACGGGTCCGCGAATACGAAAAAATAACGCTATAAATACACACAAAGCCGGCCAAAAGTTGTTCAGTAATTTTTTTCGACGACTTGCAGAAATGTTCAGAATGAATCGCTGAATAACATAGACGTAGTCAGAAAATGAAAAGAAGAGGGGGGGCTTGTGTACTCTCCCAGCTCCTTTTTTTGACTTTTTAATTCGGCTGTATAAACCTGCGTTAAAGATTTACTCCTTATGTTACACTAAACTACCTAAAAAGGGGACTGGGGAGTACACAAGCCCCCCCCCCCCCCTCTTCTTTTCATTTTCTGTCTACGTCTATGTTATTCAGCGATTCATTCTGAACATTTCTTTCAAAGGTACCAAGTCTCTGCGATGACTATATTCTCATTTATTTAAGATTAAAGTATCAGTGTCAGTGGTGTACTGACAGTGTTGGAAGAAATAATAATTTCTGCATTTGGATTAAACCACAAGTTTTAAAATCGTTATGACTATTTTTTCAAAAACTCGTAGCTAGTTACCGTCTTTGACAAAGTTGTTAACCAAGGTTTGAACTATAGTTTTATGAGGTTGGTTTTTCAGATTGAGTGAAATAACAATCTTTATAAACGTAAATGCAAAATAATTGATTTCCCGATATAAAACCCCATAGAAACTTTGAACGAAATGCACCAACCCGTGAAGCAACCGACCGCTTCCAAATTTTGCACATGCATTTGGGACCACGAAAGGAACTCAAAAAGTGCTGTGCTAAAGATGTCATACTCTACTGCGCACTTACCATTCTTCTTGTAAATTCTTCTTATAGACTGGTTAGTTCGACTGATCTGTCTATGAAAGTGCTATCTCTATCACTTGAAATACATGTGTATTGACAGCTCGCAGTTTTGAAATCATTTGCACTTTGAAAGTGCGGAGTCCAGGTTGGTTGGAAGTGCGCAATAAGGACCCTTGATTCTTGGCGATACTTGATTCCTAGTGTGACCATATATGGCGTGTAAACACGCAGCACAGTCGAAAGGGGACTGCCTTCCTCCGTAACCTTTCAATCGACTGTTCCTTCTCCATAGGTTTTCAGCAATTAAAAAGTTTTGAGGATCTGGAAGGAAGAGCTCCGTTAGAAAGTCTTGGTTTGTTTTGGTTTTGGTTCTCCACACACGCAGTTCTTATTACACCACCATCACCGAAAGTTTCATGTTGTTGTTGGAAAAATCCGCAATCCTGATTTGAGTCATTAAGCTATATGCTGTTTTCGATTTTTTCCGATGCAGCTGACGTTAAAGAACTTTTTTTAACTTTTTTGTACGCAAAATAACAAATATTTTTGCCTTTCTCAATAGAAAGGTATTGCAATTGCTCTGAAAACCGACTTTTTAACGGAGGCCCGGAGGGCCGAGTGACATATACCATTCGATTCAGTTCGTCGAGTTCGGCAAATGTCTGTGTGTGTATGTATGTGTGTGTGTATGTATGTGTGTGTGTATGTGCGTCTGTGTGTGTACGCGAACACAATCTCACTCACTTTTCTCATAGATGGATGAACCGATTTTTACAAACTTAGTCCCAAATGAAAGGTGCAACGTTCCCATAGGCTGCTATTGAATTTCTAATGGATCCGACTTCCGGTTCCGGAATTACAGGGTGATAAGTACGAACACGCAGAAAATGTCGATTTTAATAAATTCTGCAATGAATGTATAAAGGTGAAAAATTTTCCAAAATATGACTACAACTGCTTCGATTTGTAGTATTAGGTCACTAACATCCATTCAAAGTCTATTTGGCCACATTGGCCACCATCCTCGGTTCCGGAAGCCCCGGCGGAAGTATCTAAATTCAGAATAACAGTCACATCGGTTTCTCGGAGATGGCTAGACCGATTCGACTAAACTTGGCCTCAAATGAAAGGTATTGCGTCCCCGTAAATGGCTATTTAATTTCATCCCGATCCGACTTCCGGTTCCGGAGCAGGTTGTGGCGTGCGATCACATAGCAAATTGTGATTCAAACCGATACTCCGATGAAAGCAAAAAAGGTAAAAATTTCGCTAAAATGTCTCTCAAACAACTTAAATTTGCTGTTCTAGGTCACCGACGGCCAACCAAACTTTCGTTGACTACATTAACCACCATAGACGGTTCCGGAAGTGCCCGGGAAAAGCGGCCATCTTTCATAACTAGCAAACTCATATCAGTTTCTCGGAAATGGTTGGGTCGATTTTCACAAACTTAGTCCCAAATGATAGCTATATTATCCCCACAGATGTCTATAAAATTTCGCACGGATCGCTTGTATGGTTCCGGAAATATAGACTGAACGGTCCGGTCACACATGAAATTCCCATATAAGCCTGAACTCATATTTTTTTTCAAAGGGGGGACCCCATGAAATTTCAGAAATCGAATTCGTATTTTTGATGCCAAACATCTTTAAAATGCATGAAACGTCGAGATTTTATGTTATCTCGAAAAACATTTTTTTTATAAAAATCGACTTTTTGGGACTTTGCCGATTTCGCACCTTTTTGCCTTTCTCAATAGAAAGGTATTGCAATTGCTCTGAAAACCGACTTTTTAACGGAGGCCCGGAGGGCCGAGTGACATATACCATTCGATTCAGTTCGTCGAGTTCGGCAAATGTCTGTGTGTGTATGTATGTGTGTATGTATGTATGTGTGTGTGTATGTGTGTGTGTATGTGACCAAAAATGTCACTCATTTTTCTCAGAGATGGCTGAACCGATTTTGACAAACTTAGTCTCAAATGAAAGGTGCAACGTTCCCATAGGCTGCTATTGAATTTCTAATGGATCCGACTTCCGGTTCCGGATTTACAGGGTGATAAGTACGAACACGCAGAAAATGTCGATTTTAATAAATTCTGCAATGAATGTATAAAGGTGAAAATTTTTCCAAAATACGACCACAACTGCTTCGATTTGTAGTATTAGGTCACTAACATCCATTCAAAGTCTATTTGGCCACATTGGCCACCATCCTCGGTTCCGGAAGCCCCGGCGGAAGTATCTAAATTCAGAATAACAGTCACATCGGTTTCTCGGAGATGGCTAGACCGATTCGACTAAACTTGGCCTCAAATGAAAGGTATTGCGTCCCCGTAAATGGCTATTTAATTTCATCCCGATACGACTTCCGGTTCCGGAGTTACAGGTTGTGGCGTGCGATCACATAGCAAATTGTGATTCAAACCGATACTCCGATGAAAGCAAAAAAGGTAAAAATTTCGCTAAAATGTCTCTCAAACAACTTAAATTTGCTGTTCTAGGTCACCGACGGCCAACCAAACTTTCGTTGACTACATTGACCACCATAAACGGTTCCGGAAGTGCCCGGGAAAAGCGGCCATCTTTCAAAATTTACGAACTCACATCAGATTCCCGGAAATGGTTGGGCCGATTTTCACAAACTTAGTCCCAAATGATAGCTATAATATCCCCATAGATGTCTATAAAATTTCGTACGGATCGCTTATATGGTTCCGGAAATATAGACTAAACCGTCCGGTCACATATGAAATTCCCATATAAGCCGGAACTCAAATTTTTTTTTTCAAAGGGGGGACCTCATGAAATTTCAGAAATCGAATTCGTATTTTTGATGCCAAACATCTTTAAAATGCATGAAACGTCGAGATTTTATGTTATCTCGAAAAAATTTTTTTTTATAAGAATCGACTTTTTGGGACTTTGCCGATTTTGCACCTTTTTGCCTTTCTCAATAGAAAGGTATTGCAATTGCTCTGAAAACCGACTTTTTAACGGAGGCCCGGAGGGCCGAGTGACATATACCATTCGATTCAGTTCGTCGAGTTCGGCAAATGTCTGTGTGTGTGTATGTATGTGTGTGTGTATGTATGTGTGTGTGTATGTGCGTCTGTGTGTGTGTACGCGAACACAATCTCACTCACTTTTCTCAGAGATGGATGAACCGATTTTTACAAACTTAGTCCCAAATGAAAGGTGCAACGTTCCCATAGGCTGCTATTGAATTTCTAATGGATCCGACTTCCGGTTCCGGAATTACAGGGTGATAAGTACGAACACGCAGAAAATGTCGATTTTAATAAATTCTGCAATGAATGTATAAAGGTGAAAAATTTTCCAAAATATGACCACAACTGCTTCGATTTGTAGTATTAGGTCACTAACATCCATTCAAAGTCTATTTGGCCACATTGGCCACCATCCTCGGTTCCGGAAGCCCCGGCGGAAGTATCTAAATTCAGAATAACAGTCACATCGGTTTCTCGGAGATGGCTAGACCGATTCGACTAAACTTGGCCTCAAATGAAAGGTATTGCGTCCCCGTAAATGGCTATTTAATTTCATCCCGATCCGACTTCCGGTTCCGGAGTTGCAGGTTGTGGCGTGCGATCACATAGCAAATTGTGATTCAAACCGATACTCCGATGAAAGCAAAAAAGGTAAAAATTTCGCTAAAATGTCTCTCAAACAACTTAAATTTGCTGTTCTAGGTCACCGACGGCCAACCAAACTTTCGTTGACTACATTAACCACCATAGACGGTTCCGGAAGTGCCCGGGAAAAGCGGCCATCTTTCATAACTAGCAAACTCATATCAGTTTCTCGGAAATGGTTGGGTCGATTTTCACAAACTTAGTCCCAAATGATAGCTATATTATCCCCACAGAGGTCTATAAAATTTCGCACGGATCGCTTGTATGGTTCCGGAAATATAGACTGAACGGTCCGGTCACACATGAAATTCCCATATAAGCCTGAACTCATATTTTTGCCTTTCTCAATAGAAAGGTATTGCAATTGCTCTGAAAACCGACTTTTTAACGGAGGCCCGGAGGGCCGAGTGACATATACCATTCGATTCAGTTCGTCGAGTTCGGCAAATGTCTGTGTGTGTGTATGTATGTGTGTGTATGTATGTGTGTGTGTATGTGCGTCTGTGTGTGTGTACGCGAACACAATCTCACTCACTTTTCTCAGAGATGGATGAACCGATTTTTACAAACTTAGTCCCAAATGAAAGGTGCAACGTTCCCATAGGCTGCTATTGAATTTCTAATGGATCCGACTTCCGGTTCCGGAATTACAGGGTGATGAGTACGATCACGCAGAAAACGTCGATTTTAAGAAATTCTGCAATGAATGTATAATGGTGAAAATTTTTCCAAAATGTGACCACAACTGCTTCGATTTGTAGTACTAGGTCATTAACAGCCATTCAAAGTCTCTTTGGTCACATTGGCCACCATCATCGGTTCCGGAAGCCCCGGCGGAAGTATCCAAATTCAGAGTAACAGTCACATCGGTTTCTCGGAGATGGCTAGACCGATTCGACTAAACTTGACCTCAAATGAAAGGTATTGCGTCCCCGTAAATGGCTATTAAATTTCATCCCCAACCGACTTCCGGTTCCGGAGTTACGGGTTGTGGCGTGCGATCACATAGCAAATTGTGATTCAAACCGATACCCCGATGGAAGCAAAAAAGGTAAAAATTTCGCTAAAATGTCTCTCAAATAACTTAACTTTGCAGTTCTAGGTCACCGACGGCCAAACAAACTTTCGTTGACTACATTGACCACCATAGACGGTTCCGGAAGTGCCCGGGAAAAGCGGCCATCTTTCATAACTAGCAAACTCATATCAGTTTCTCGGAAATGGTTGGGCCGATTTTCACAAACTTAGTCCCAAATGATAGCTATATTATCCCCACAGATGTCTGTAACATTTCGCACGGACCGCTTGTATGGTTCCGGAAATATAGACTGAACGGTCCGGTCACACATGAAATTCCCATATAAGCCGGAACTCAAAATTTTTTTCAAAGGGGGGAAATTTCAGAAATCGAATTCGTATTTTTGATGCCAAACATCTTTAAAATGCATGAAACGTCGAGATTTTATATTATCACGATTTTTTTTTTTTTGGAAATCGACTTTTTGGGACTTTGCCGATTTTGCACCTTTTTGCCTTTCTCAATAGAAAGGTATTGCAATTGCTCTGAAAACCGACATTTTAACGGAGGCCCGGAGGGCCGAGTGACATATACCATTCGATTCAGTTCGTCGAGTTCGGCAAATGTCTGTGTGTGTATGTATGTGTGTGTGTATGTGCGTCTGTGTGTGTGTACGCGAACACAATCTCACTCACTTTTCTCAGAGATGGATGAACCGATTTTTACAAACTTAGTCCCAAATGAAAGGTGCAACGTTCCCATAGGCTGCTATTGAATTTCTAATGGATCCGACTTCCGGTTCCGGAATTACAGGGTGATAAGTACGAACACGCAGAAAATGTCGATTTTAATAAATTCTGCAATGAATGTATAAAGGTGAAAAATTTTCCAAAATATGACCACAACTGCTTCGATTTGTAGTATTAGGTCACTAACATCCATTCAAAGTCTATTTGGCCACATTGGCCACCATCCTCGGTTCCGGAAGCCCCGGCGGAAGTATCTAAATTCAGAATAACAGTCACATCGGTTTCTCGGAGATGGCTAGACCGATTCGTAAATGAGAACTTGGCCTCAAATGAAAGGTATTGCGTCCCCGTAAATGGCTATTTAATTTCATCCCGATCCGACTTCCGGTTCCGGAGTTGCAGGTTGTGGCGTGCGATCACATAGCAAATTGTGATTCAAACCGATACTCCGATGAAAGCAAAAAAGGTAAAAATTTCGCTAAAATGTCTCTCAAACAACTTAAATTTGCTGTTCTAGGTCACCGACGGCCAACCAAACTTTCGTTGACTACATTAACCACCATAGACGGTTCCGGAAGTGCCCGGGAAAAGCGGCCATCTTTCATAACTAGCAAACTCATATCAGTTTCTCGGAAATGGTTGGGTCGATTTTCACAAACTTAGTCCCAAATGATAGCTATATTATCCCCACAGATGTTTATAAAATTTCGCACGGATCGCTTGTATGGTTCCGGAAATATAGACTGAACGGTCCGGTCACACATGAAATTCCCATATAAGCCTGAACTCATATTTTTTTTCAAAGGCGGGACCCCATGAAATTTCAGAAATCGAATTCGTATTTTTGATGCCAAACATCTTTAAAATGCATGAAACGTCGAGATTTTATGTTATCTCGAAAAACATTTTTTTTATAAAAATCGACTTTTTGGGACTTTGCCGATTTCGCACCTTTTTGCCTTTCTCATATAAAGAAAGGCTATGCAATCACTGTAAAAATCGACTTTTTAACCGAGGCCCGGAGGGCCGAGTGTCATACACCATTCGATTCAGTTCGTCGAGATCGGCAAATGTCTGTGTGTGTGTATGTATGTGTGTGTGTATGTGTGTGTGTATGTGTGTGTGTGTCATTTAAACTCACATAATTTTCTCAGAGATGGCTGAACCGATTTTCGCAAACTTAGTTTCATCTGAAAGGTATAACGCTCCCATAAGCTGCTATTGAATTTTTAGTTGATCCGATTTCCGGTTCCGGAGTTACGGGTTGAAGAGTGCGGTCACACAGCAAATTCCCATATAAACTGGTACCACCATGATGTTCAAATGATGTAAAACATATTAAAATTGATGTAACATTACTCTAGTTTGCGGGTCTGGATCACTAATGATCAATTAAAGCAGCTTTGACCACATTGGCCACCTATGACGGTTCATGACGCCCCCGGGGAACTCGCCAAGTTCCTAAGCTAATATCACACCCATTCCCCAACGAATTCTCTACCGATTTTTACAAACTTGATTTCAAATGAAAGATACAGTAATGCCATTGACTGCTGCTGAATTTCATTCGGTTCTGACTCTTGCTTCCGGAGTTACAGCGGTGTTAGTAAGGATACACTGGAATTTCCCATATAAATCGGTACAATCGTAATACCTCAGAGGCTAAAAACTATTGAAATGGTCACCAAATAACTTCTAATCGCAGATCTAGATCACTGATTGCCAATCAAACATTCTTTGAATATATTGTCCACTGCCGACGATTCCGGAAGTCCGGAATTCCGGGCATATTCCACAATTAAAGTCACATCGGTTCTTCGGTGATGACTGAATCGATTTTCTCAAACCAAGTCTCAAATGGATGGCAAAATATGCAGTTGAGTATTGCGTCGCCGCCCCTCCCCCCACGTGTCTTGCCCTTACACCTACCTCCTTCATCACTTCCCTCCCCTTGGACCACCCTCACGCCCACATTTCCTTCATCCATCCCGTATACCGAAATAAGATGAAGGATTTCTGACGCATCCTCCACTCCCACTCTACTAACCCCCCATTCCCTACACGTTCAAACCCATTCCACCAACCTTTCCAAATTATAATCACATGAAGATAACATTGAACTCATGCTTATTAAGCTAATTAAATATTATTCTTTTGCCTTTCTCATATAGAAAGGTTTGCTTCAAAAACCGATTTTCTAACCGAGGCCCGGAGGGCCGAGTCTCATATAACATTCGACTCAGTTCGCCGAGATCGCAAAATATCTGTGTGTATGTATGTGTGTATGTATATGTGTATGTATGTATGTATGTATGTATGTATGTATGTATGTATGTATATATGTATGTATGTATGTATGTATGTATGTGTGTATGTGCGGATTTGTTAACAAAATGTCCACATCGGTTTCTTGGAGATGGCTGAACCGATTTTTACAAACTAAGATTCAAATGAAAGGTATAATATTCCCATAGGTTGCTATTGAATTTCATTTTCAACCGACATCTTGTTCCGGATTACGAGTTGAAGAGTATGGTTACAAAACAAAATTTGTTGATTTGTCCACATCGGTTTCTCGGAATTTTCTGAACCGATTTTGACAAACTTGATTTTAAATGAAAGGTCCATCAGCTGCTGTTGAATTTTGTGTGGATCCGAGTTCTGGTTCCTGAATTACAGGGTGATACGTACGATCACGCAGCAAATCCCGATTCTAACGAATTCTGCGATTAATTGGTGAGGTGATTTTTTTCCAAAATATAAACACAACTGTTGAATTTGTAGATCTAGGTCACCAACAGTCATTCAAAGTCTCTTTGGCCACACTGGCCACCATCGACGGATCCGGAAGCATCCAAATTCAGAATAACGGTTATATTGGTTTTTCGAAAATGGCTAGAACGATTTGATCAACTTAGTCTCAAATGAAAGGTGTTGCGTCCCCGGAAACTGATATTAAATTCCATCTCCATCCGACTTCCAGCTCCGGAGTTACGGGTTGTGGAGTGCGATCACATAGAAAACTCCGATTCAAACCGATACCTCGATGAATGCAAAAAGGTGCTCTTATATATACTTACCAAGTGTAATAAGAATGAAAGACATTTCCATAATGTTATATTGTACGAACCAGTTATTAAATCATAGTTTGGAGAAATGAGAAAGGCACAATTGCACCTATAGGTGGATTAAAACGGTTTTTTTTTTATAAAATTGAATTATTTTGACCACACTTTCCATTGAACTACCCTTTGGCTGGGATAACTGCCAAAAATGCTAACCCATGTGACTAAATTCATTGTCAAGGTTCGATTGTCAAGATCGATAGTGTCAAACGACGACGTGCTTACATTTTTTTAGAAAATTAATTAAAAATTATTTTGAAGTTTTAAAGGTTTAACTTATTTAGGTTATATTGTCATATTTAGAAAAAAAAAATAGCTCCATCGGTTTGTGACATTAAAGGAGAATTTTATTCTTCATTTAATGGCCCAATAGAGCGGATGAGATGCAATATTTTAAGATCGTCTGTGCACGACTGGCGAAGAGTTTTCAGCACTAAATACACGTCAGTGCAGTAAAGCAGAAACATCAACGGTCACAAGTAGCTTCCAAGCGCTATACCTGGCAATCTCCAATGACAACTATTACCTCTCGATCTGAGAGCTTGGATCGAAACAGCTACCAAACCTACTGTTGATTCCAGATTTCTTCATCTTATCGATTGTTATATTAAAACCGGCGGATAGGTAGGTGTAAATAATACAAATTGGAGCGCGACATTCCACGTAGGATGCTAGACACGGTAGGTCACTGTTCAGCGTCCAGGCGTAAAGCCATGCGAATCGTGGATTAGGTTTTTTATTTCGTTTAATTGACACTGCTGAGCTGCGGATCTTTTAATATTTACAATGTGCAAATAAAAATAAATAAATCCAATTTTATTGCATATCCAATCGCATCCTGTGTACGCGATTTGTTACTTCGCGTCTTTCATGTTGGATATCCATTAGCTGCATCGCCAGCTGTTGTTTGGGAATCACTTATTCCGCTTTCTCTCGATTTATCAATTTCGTCCATGCAATCCTCGCTATTGATGTTGTATGGGTTTTCACGATTACCTGGTTTGAGTTGTTTGTGGGACCTACGGATCACGATCGTGTATCCGTGTTTTTGTCGTTGGTGCTGGCAGTTGATTGGGAAGTAGTAGGCGATCACAATGATCGGACACGCTGTTCGTAGGTTCTGTTGGTCCAGCATTCGTTGGTGTCAGAGCTGCAACTCCGGTTGTTCGTTATTTAGTAGATGCTGATGAGGGCTGTGTGTTGAGTTTGCTTGCACTTGACGTTGTTTCTTTAGGGGTTGTTGTACATGGTTTCCTGTAGCGTGTCTTCTTGTTGCAGAACTGGCACGTAAGGGTCTGTCCTTCATATGTGCACAGCGTGATTTGATACTTGATTACGCCTCCTATTTTGCATTGAAAGCTCAGGTATGAAGGAATAAGTTTCGTCACTTGCATCCTCACTACACGAACACCGTTAGGTTTCAAACTTAACGGATTCCACCGTTATGTATCCCGACCTGATGTAACCCTTATACAATAGAAAAAAGTTGGTCAAGAAAGGGTAGGTCTACAAAACGCTCATTAGACTGATTGTCCTCTGCGACCACGAAACCTGGACAAGGACTATGCTGGTGGAGGGCCAGTATTTTTTAACAGAAGGTGTTGTAAACGATATACGGTGGAGTGCAGTGGAAGACAAAATGTGGAGATGGCGTATGAACCACGAATTTCAACAGTTGCATCCATCGTTCGTACAGCGTAAATTGGGTGGCTGCAGTGGACTGGACATGCCGTCAAAATAGTGAACTACAACCACAGAGAACAGACATATAAGCTAGAACAAACTTTCCCGAAAAACCTGTGTAAATATTTAAATAAAAGTACGTTGAAAATCACCATCGCATACGGATTTGCATGCGTGAGTCACCATTGTATCCAAGTTCGCACACAAGTCCCGTATAGCGATTGCTGGCCGATCGAAGCGCCAGCCAGTGGCAAGCTGCTACTTGCTGTTGTCATTTCAAAGCGCCAGTTTTATTTCTTACATAAGTTGAAAACTTTACTTGTATGTCAGTTCTCAGTGCTACAACCCGTTAAAATTGTTTTCGAAATTAATCCGACAGATAAAAGAAGGAGAGGCGCACAGAGAGCAAGGTGAATCGACCTGGTTGAAGAAGACCTGTGGAGTCTTTGTGCCCTGCGAGGCAGTCAACAAACAGCCGCTAATCAAGTAAACAGGAGACGACTTCGTGATACAGCAAAGGATAGCATTGCTTTGTCAGTAAAGAGAGACCTCCTTG
This sequence comes from Topomyia yanbarensis, assembly GCF_030247195.1. Classification (NCBI taxonomy): domain Eukaryota; kingdom Metazoa; phylum Arthropoda; class Insecta; order Diptera; family Culicidae; genus Topomyia; species Topomyia yanbarensis. The sequence goes on along the minus strand of NC_080672.1, from coordinate 108,307,993 downwards.
CTGCGCTAGGTGACACGTCAAATATTTTGCAGCGGCGAAGAGGGATCTCCACGCGCAGCAATTAATAGTTTTCTATATACAAGATCCATAACTCAGTTAAGTTAATACATGAAACCGCGTCAAATAAGCAAAAGTATAAAATAAATAACTAAAAATGTGTTCCAACTCACCTATAACAGCTCGTATTGTCGCAGATGCATTCTCTGAATGATGTCTCGACAATCGTTGAAAACTCTTTTGATGTTTTCGGTGTCTACCGCACAGGTAAAGTGCGGATAGCAATAGTGTTTGCCATCACCACTGGCTGTCGATATACGCTACAAATTGGAGAGGTGTATGTTATTTTATGTACTTTTGCACTATTGGAAAGGCAATAGTTACCAAAAATTCATCTCTTATGAAATATTTCGCCCTAATCACTTCAGGTTCCTCTCCCATTTCGCAAACGGCGTCAGCTGTGTGAATAAATAGAAGGTATAGTTATATTAAATTTAAACTAACCTGAATAATTATTGCAAGCGTAACTTACCCGGCGTCTGGTAACGATTGAACTCACTAAAATAGTCGGAAAGTTTGCTCTTGCCAGCTTTGATTTTCTCCGCTAACAAGTCTTGTTTGTTTAGAAACAATATTACAGATATTGTCCGTAACCATCTGAAAAGTGGTCAATTCATCGATAAGTTTCATGATGCACAGTTTTCCGAATCTATGTCTTACCGATTATTCCAAATACTTTTGAACAGTTCCAGCGATTCTCTCAGCCGATTCTGTGTGGGATCCTCTCGCAGGACCATATTATAACTAGAACACGCCGTCACGAAAATAATTGCAGTGACATCGTTAAAACACTGGATCCATTTACGTCGCTCGTCCCGCTGACCACCGACGTCGAACATGCTGAGAAATTTAAACAATTGTTTATGCGGTTTCTAGATTCAAACATTGATAGAAAACTTACTGAAAATTAACCTTATCAACTTGAAACCTAGTTTCGAATATACCCGACGTCAAGACACGACATCTCAGTATATCCTGCTCGGTTGGAGTATAATTAGGCTGTTTGATTTCACTAACACGATCCAGAAAGCTAAAAATTGGAAAATAGAGATTATTCAGTGTACTAACTTTCGTCAACTGGCACAGGATCTTGGTACGGTAAGTCATAATCGCATGCCTACTATTAAATCTACGTCGTCAACCGGCAGATCACTTACTATTTAGCACAATCAATTAATTGGTATTCATTCGATCGCTCGTAGGTTTGCTGCACGCCACGATCTTTCCACAAGTCTTCGGTATTTTCGTAGAACTCCGGTGGATAATTGAAGTCGGGACCTGTTGAGAAAGTGAATTCGTTTAATTATATGAATTATATAAAATATTACGTTCAAGTTTACCTGACGCATAATCTTGTATATAATCTACTCTTGCTTGGTTTTCTGGTTTCTCTAATGGAATAGGAGGTGTTAGTGTGCTCATTGCACCGGTAATTGTCTGTAATGTAAAAGAAATTATGTCCAATTAGTGGTTTCCATTTAATGTTACTGGAAATCGATCATTCACATCCTGTAACTATCGAACAATACAACTGCTAACACAAAACCGTTATTGGTATCGAAAATATCACGCTAGTTTTTAAGTTGCCCCTTGGTGAATGAAAATGAGCGAAATTCGATGCAAAACAGTGATATACCGTGACATGCTCTAATACCGTGAGGTTAAGAAAGTTTCATGTTCCAAACTGGCATAAAAACATCAAGTTTCAACAAATGTTCGCATTTATCACATAAAACGGTTTTATACACGTTGGACACGATTATCTGGGAATTCGATTATCCTTGAGCCACAGAGAACAGACATATAAGCTAGAACAAATTTTCTCAGAAAACCTGTGTAAACATTCGAATGAAAATACTTTACAAATCACCATCGCACACAATTTCGCATACGTGAATACCCATTGTATACAACTTTGTACACAAGGCCCGGATACTTTCCAGGGTTCTAATCGAAGTTTTCGTAGCATTCAAATGGATACTTTTTCAAAATTTCGATTGAGCGCTTATCCGTATTTCTAGGGTTTTTTTCTCCGAATTTTAATGCAGGATTCTAGAGAAGCTTCCTAGAAGTCTGGTGGAATCGTTCTCAAGATAAAATTCTGCAAAGTTTATCATTTATTCAAGATCTTTAATGAAATCCGGTGTAAAGATCTAATGAATATCCTGCTCTGAGTTTCCGGTGGACACAATATTGCTCTTCTCCCATTATCCCCTTCAATAATTGATTCCTGCTCAGAATTCCGACTATAACTTTTGGTTTCTACAACATATGATTACAACGACAAGTAAAGCTAATAACTGGGACTAATATCTTTCATGAGCACTAAATGTTATAAATATTATCAGTAGAACAGAAGTTATTACAATTAATCTGATTGGGTACCGATAGTTAATTGAAAAATTATCTTGAAAACTCAACGTAAGGGTCAGGTATTTTCTATATAGTATGTGTATGCAAAGTTTTAAATAAATCAGTTAAGTTTTTTTTGTATGGCAGTTAACACCACAAATCGTGTTTTTCCAGAGCTTGTTGTAGAATGAAAAGGCTGTTCCAGAGACCAGTAAACTTAAGACGGTATGCACAAAAAAGAGTTACTGAATCACATATTGGTTCTATAGTCAGACCTATATAGACCATCCTCTGAATAAGCTTTAATTTTGATTGGAATGCCATGATCTTCTCTTTTCTACCAACTTACAAGGCACCGTTATGCTAGTTTTGATCTAACAATTGTTGTGTGCAGATCCACTGTAGATCCAATTGACAGCACACCACCTTGAGGACATCCGCAGACCCGCAGTTTCCTTATCTCTACTTGTCTTAACGATTAGCACAGATGTCGCTTACTAAGCATTGCGTGTATCCAGTTCGTGATATATGAAGGTACTCGATGATCTCGTGCTGCTCCCAAAATTGATTCGAAAGACACGTTGTCAAAAGCACTTTCAATATCAAGAAAAAAAACTCCTAAGCTTGATTGGTTATCCTCTTTGAAAATGAACTGGAATGATTTCATCTTCTCCCGGGGACTTATAGTAAAACTTTCAATCGCCCATTTGACCGATTGTCACAAATCTACGAGCAAATGCCCGAAAATCAAAACTACCTAAAAAGAATTCAGGGGCAGTTGTCAGTGGTGGCTACGTCAGCCTGGAAAGTGTGTGTATCAAAAAATGTTTAGTAGGTACCTACTACATCTTCGTCAGACGAGTATTCATCATTAGCAATTCTAATCGAACTGACATCAAAGTTTTTCCATTTCGAAAGTAACTTATTCAATCTACTTATCTCGCTGAGACGCGAGACATTTGTGCAGAGGCTTTTCCAACCACTTCACGCAGTGGATCGAAGGGCATTTCTGTGTGCGTTACGAGCCGTCTCTGCGTGTGCGGTTCCAAACTCTTCTACATAAACAACAAGTTTGGTATTCTACCAAGGTGTTCCTCTAGAAGCACGCATAATTCGAAGCGGGCATGCCTGTTGGTATGCTGCCATTATGAGTGAGTTTGTTTTATCCACGTTCTTATCTAAGCCGATTGGAGATTCAATTTATTTATGCACTTCTCTGTCATATCGCGCAAATCTTTGGCGGTTTCCAGCATTAAGTATGTGCAGATTTGTACTACTCAAATGTTCCAGATGTTCGTTGCCTCTCAAATTGATATCTGAGCTGTTCCAGACCAGAGTTCTCGAACCATGAGCCGACACTTTTGCGGGAATTTGCTTCCGCATACACGCGTTATTTAGCGTGCTGGATTGTTCCAGCACGTGCCGTGCCATGCCGTGGACTGAATGGCTGGCAGGACTAAAATATGCCAATCGCCCTAATACCCATTTCGGGGTTTGCTATAGGTGATTCTAAGCCAATGTGTTCGGTATCTTCTAGTGGCTGTACAACAAGTACTGATGATGAAATGTGTAGTACTATAATCGAGTATGGTTAGAGTAGCACAAATTAATCATCAGCATAAACGTACAGCAGCTATAAATCTATCCCGCCTTGTGCAGGAAGGAAAAGCTTCCATAGCTTTGGTTCAAGAACCGTATTTCCATAAAGAAAATTTCTATGTTGGAAAGCTACTTAACTCCGTATTCGTAGCTTTCAACAAAAAGGCGTGTTAAATCCACGTGAAATGTCTCGTACATGTATACATGCGAATAGTACTATTGACGCATGTCTTATATCCGACCTCACACCTCGCAATACTTGTGCTGTTACAGTCAATATGGCTGCTGATAACATAAACAAGAAATGCGTCTATTGTTCGGTATATTTGTCGCATAATGAACCACAACCTTCTAAATGGTTGTATCATACTGTAACAGAAATGGGTTTTCCCTCATAATCGGCAGTGATGCAAATGTCCACCACATAATTTGGGGCAGCTCAGTTTGAGAGGTACTGAATTAATGGAATACTTAAGTAGTACATATCTGCACATTCTTAATGCAGAAACCCGTCCAACATTTACACGAGCTGGCAGAGAAGAGCTGTTAGATGTAACTTTCTGCTCTGACGGTATTACGTATGAATTGGCAAACTGGCTCGTACCAAACTAACTCGAACGCTCGTTATCAGATCATAAGTACATCGTCTTTGATTATTTAAACGTCTTGCTAGATATCGTATGTCTATGATAGGTCTCACGTCTCAACGAGACTAATAGATTAAATAAGTTACTTTCGAAATCTAAAGACTTTCATGTTAGTTTGATTAGAACTGCCAATGGTGAATACTCGTCTGGCGAAGATCTAGTACTCAACTGTCTTTTTGACACACACTTTCCAGGCTGTACGGAGCCATCACTAACGACTGCCCCTGGTAGTTCTGATTCTTGGGCAGTAGAATTGTGACAACCGAATCGATCAAATGGGCGATTGGAAGTTTTGCTCCGTATAAGTCTCCGAGAAAAGATTAAATCATTCCAGTTCTACTACAAAAAGTATATGAACATTTCAAGCATATTTTGAATAAAGTTCTTACTTGTAGTCTTGCAATAGAATACATTCCATAACGGTGGCGGGAAATAACTGTAAAATTAATTCACAAAGGTGGCCACGTCACTTATGAGGAGAAAAAGAGCTTTAGACCGATCAGTCAGATTCTTCCTTCTCAAATCAGTGGAACGTTTAATCGACCACTACATTCGGGATGTTAGCTTGGGTGAGCTGCATGCAATGCAACATGCATAACAGTGGGGGAAGTCTACTACCACCCTGTTACACAATGTTGGCTACAACACCTATTATTACACCCGCTCTCACCCTATTATTACACCCGCTACAGTCAGCAGAGCATTTTCTAAGCTGAAGTCATCGTCCAGTCCAGGGCCCGATGGAATTCCATCTATCGTACTAAAAAAATGCTCTGATAGTCTCCAGCTTCCATTATCAATGCTGTTCAATAGCTCTCTGTCATCAGGATTGTTTCCCGACTTATGGAAAAAATCATACATTTTCCCAGTGTTCAAAAAAGGGAACAAAAGCGAAATTTCGAATTATCGCGGAATAGCTGCATTATGTGCAGTGTCTAAGTTATTCGAACTGATTGTGCTCGATTTCATCACTCATAACTGCTCTAACTACATATCCGAGACTCAACACGGCTTCATGATTAAACGGTCAACTACCACAAACTTGGTATCTTACACATCTTTCATAAGTCAATGCTTGCAAGCAAGACTGCAGGTAGATGCCATATACACCGACTTCTCCGCGGCATTCGACAAAATTAATCATCAGATAACAGTTTCCAAATTAAGCAGACTTGGATTTAATGGCTCCTTCCTGGACTGGCTCCACTCGTATCTAACCGAACGTGAAATGGCAGTGAAAATTGGCGACTGCACGACTCCACCATTTGCCATCAGCTCCGGAGTTCCTCAGGGTAGTCATCTCGGACCATTCCTATTCTTGCTCTATTTAAACGACCTAAACCATTTGCTTAAGTGCAAGAAACTATCATTTGCCGATGACTTTAAACTATTTCACCTTATCAGGAATGCCAAAGACGCAGAATTCTTGCAATCCCAGTTGGATGTATTCACCAATTGGTGCTATTCCAATAGGATGATGTTAAATGCCTCCAAATGTTCGGTTATATCCTTTACTCGCAAACACTCGATAGTTAATTTCGACTACAATATCTCACAAACCGTTCTCAAACGGGAATCATATGTTAAAGATTTGGGAGTCTACTTAGATCCCAAACTAAACTTCAAACACCATATTGAGTACACTATTTCTAAGGCCTCCAAGCTGCTAGGATTCATTTTTAGAGTCTCCAAGAACTTTACCGACATACATTGTTTAAAAGCACTCTATTGTGCTTTAGTCTGTTCTACACTCGAATATGGCAATGTAGTCTGGGCACCTTATTACCATAATGATATTCAACGCATCGAAGCCATTCAGCGCAAATTCGTTCGTTTCGCACTTCGTAGACTCCCATGGAGGGACCCACTGCACCTACCGAGCTACATAGATCGTTGTAAGCTTATTGATCTCGATCTCCTGTCTGTACGCCGAGATGTTTCGAAAGCAGTTTTCATCGCCGATTTACTGCAATCTCGAATCGACTGCTCTGAACTTCTGCTACTTTTGGACATAGACATTCATCGTCGTAGTCTTCGAACCCATCCTTTCTTTCGCATTCCGTTAGCCAGAACAAATTATGGCTATAACGGACCTTTCGTCAGTATGTGCCGTCTTTTCAATCGCTGTTCCAACGACTTCGACTTTCATTTGTCCCGTAATGCCATCAAAAAATCGTTTTTGAGCTCATTATCTTATTAGCTGTAGTCTAGTAATAGTTTCATAGTAATTAAGATTTGCTGTTAGCTTTAATTGTAGTTATAAGTGTTGAATTGTATCATTTGGATATTTGTTATCTGTTGATATAAAAGATGAGGAGGTTTTATGCCTGCTGGAGAGAGAGTTAAAGCTAAATTCAGCTCCAGCGGGCTTTTCCCTGCTCCCAAATAAATAAATAAACAAATAAACAAATAAACATTGAAAAAGCTTTTTCACAAAAGCAATGAAGTTTGTCTCGATACTGGAGGTGCTTTTGACAACGTGTCTTTCGAATCCATTTTGGAGCACGAGGTCATCGAGTACCTTCATATATCACGAACTGGATATACGCAATGCTTAGCAACCGACATCTGTGCTCATTGTTAAGCCAAGTAGAGATAAAGAAACTGAGTGTCTGCTGATGTCTTCAAGGTGGTGTGCTGTCACCACTTCTATGGATTATATCGATTTCAGGATCAAGAAAACTTTCATGGCCTTCGGCCAATGTAGACGGGCTTTCGGCAAATCTTGGGCTCTCAAACCCAAGTACATTCAGTGGATCTACACAACAATTGTTAGACCAATACTGGCTTACGAGTGCCTTATTTGGTGTCAGAAGGGAGATGTTATGACAATCCAATCAAAGTTGAACCATCTTCAGAGGATGGTCTCGATAGCGATGACTGGTGCGTTCTCGACAACACCTTCTGCTGCTCTAGAGGCACTTTTGAACATAAAAACACTACATATGTTTCTGAAACCAGAAGCAATTTCTGATGCATATGAGTGAGTTTGTTTTATCCACGTTGGCTGCTGGCCCCACATGCTTACTTAGGATGAGTATGCTCCAACATGGTTGCTTAGGATGAGTATGATGTTACATTCATAGTTTTCCTTTTCGAGCTTTCAATTTGAGAATTCCTCTTCATGAGGAATGGCTGTCTAGCTGGATGGAGCGACAACTTGGACGTCAAAGAATTTGTTGCATTTTTCCAAATACAATTGCAGTATTCTAGTCAGGTCACTGACTGGATATTGCAAACTCAATTATCACATGGCTGCTATTCAGCGTGCTGAGTATTATTCATGTGATCTTTGTGAATCCGATTGCAGAACATCATACCATTTGCTATGCAACTTCCCTGTAGTAAGCCAATTGCGCATCCGGATTTTTGGTTCTCCATCCATAGATGAACCTGTGCACAGAGAGCCGATACTAAAGGATATGCTATTGTTCCTAACCCAGTATGGTAAAGAGCCACAGTTTTAGCCGTATTTGAATGACAATATCTCTGCGGGGATGTTGTCGTTCTGTTACCTCAATGTCCCCTCGGGGGTGTTGATATATTCGCACATAGTTTAAATAAAAATTCTAAATCCCTCTGGGGATTGGAAGTTTTATTCCTGCTATTGTAGCACCTGCAGTTCGTTCAGCATCCTTGCAGAATGCTCTGTTTTAATTGTTCTGTGTTGTTATTTTCCTTACCCCTAACCTTACCACTTCGCCAATGCTTCCTATCAGGGAAACGATGAAAGGGCGATTAAGGTCAAGGCACAAATCTCCGATCAACATAGGGAACGTGCCATTGGAACCAGACGCTACTGATTCCTGATGATCCTATTCCACGCTTTTCTAAACGTTCTTCCTTCATATCCTTGATCTTTCTTGAGCTTTATGGCTCTTAATATTAAAATACTTCATGTCTTCCGGTCCCTTACTAATCGAATGTCGTTAAAACATAAAACGAATTTACTCACTTTTAGGTAAGTATCGATAAAAACATTCTTTACTGGAAACAATTTTATATTTTTGCATGATTTCGTTTTTAGTAGGACTCAACGTTGAGATTACAATTATGGACATTTTCAAACTGCTAAGCAAGTTTTCGAGCCTTTTCCCCGTTTGTAAGGAGTGTATAGTCACCTTCTTTCAAAACTGAAATTAGTTTCTAAGGTTTGTTAAGGACTTTAGAATGTTTCCAGAAAGATTTAGAATATGGTTTGATTTGCTATGCTTAACTTCTTTTTGTAGATCCTGATAGATACATTTCATAGCAGGATCCCCAGAACGTTGATATTGACGTCTTAGAATATTGTTCAATCGAATCAGAAGTTGAAGATTGGCGTTAACAGTATTAGTATTAAATTTTGTCTGTTGTTAGTACTGATAAATTTCTAGCATCAATTATTTCTTTATGTTCGATTAGATCGTACGGTAGCACCCCTCCCTGGGCAAATACAACCAACCAATTAGTTTTACATAGAAAAATGTGGCTAAAACCAACTTAATCCTTGCCAATCAGCGTTTTCACCACCACGTGTGCTTTCATAATGGATGCACATGTAGATAAGGGCAGCAAATGAACAACTTTCGATAATGGTAATAATATTGACGATTATGTATTAGCTAGATGTACCTAATATACTGAATAAAACATAACACTCACCAATATGGCATCTCTGATATTCTTTTTTATATCCTCTATTTTCTGTTTCCTTTCTGTATCGGAGAATCCGTTAACATGCAATATTCTCATTTGTTTTACGATTGTTGATTTGCCGGACTCGCCGGCACCCAGTAGTAACAGTCTATGAGTGGCTCTGTAAACCTGGAAAATTTGAAACAGGTAAATACAGAATGAGAACAAGAAAATAAGTTGTTATACAATTCTACTGTACATACAGTCAGGACTGATACAATTGGACAAATTGTGAGTTTGCCACAACTGTGTCGGTATAACTATAATATGCGCCTGAACGGCATCAACAAAAAAATTAGTTCGCACAGCTTCCAAATTTCTATTAGAGTCCTGGGTGTGCCGAGTAAACCAGTAAATAGCGACAACCGCCAACGAAAAAAAAATCTTCAATCGATACCCACCTGTTTATCTTTCTGCAGCTGTCGCGTGATGGCATCGCTCCGTCGTTTCTGACTTTTGGTGTCTTCAGAACTGTTTGAGTCCGACTGTTTCGATCCGGCTGATCCGAAGCAACCCATCGCTGACCAGGGCGCCCACCAGCAGGTGGCTCCGCCTTCCGGTGACGTATCGGGAGACTCTGCCCCCCGTGCTTCACCGTTCCGAGCCAGTCTAGCTGCGGTGCGATTATTTTACAGAATCCGTCTTTCCGAACTTGCTCAATGCCGCCACCACTCCGTCGCTGTTATTCCGTGTTGATGGTTCCGTGTAAGGTTTGAAAATCTCACCGCACTGCCTAATTATTATTGTTGTTTGGATTGTAGGGTTCAACACAAAACACTAGTAGGTACTCGTACAATTTTGATATACACATCTACCCTCTCGTTTGAAACCAAATTGATCACAGTGAAGTGTGAGGCGTGTGCTCCGCTCTGTGTAGTCCTCGTTGTACACCTACACACGACCGTTTCTCGAACACACGCTCACGGGCGCGCACACCACACACGCACCTTGTAGTTCCTGGCTTCCGTTTGCAACTGCCACTGTTACTGGTTGCTGCCGTTTGAAATATCTACGTGTCGGAAGAAAACAAACACTATATTTTTGCTCAATTAAAATCGATTCAGCATTTCTACTAATCAATCTTCGACTGGCTAGAGCACTTAAATCTAATCGGTTTAATTATACATGTTTAGCCAGCTAATCACACTACTAGAACTGCACGGTTCTGTACTATTTTTAGCCGTAGTCGTTGTGATTGCGCTTGTGTTTCCGTCCGTTCATTTGTCCAAACGTTGTTTTTCCCTCTCTTACTCAAATATATTCGCCGCAGAAAACCGAGCAGCATTTACATTCGCCGCCGCCCCACGCAGCATTTGCATTCGCCTGTGCACGATGTAGCTATACTTACAGTTGTAAGTAGATCCTAATTTCAAACTAATCACCTTCATCAACAACATATCGAAATGCCACCAACTAAAATACTATACAATCTGAACATGAAAAATCCATTGGGAATTGGCAGGACAATATGTGAAACCGAAGCATTGGAAAGGATTTCCACACTTTTCATTAACGGGCAGTACTTTGATAAAACAACGTGAAAAATCTTCCGCTTTTGGCGGAGTTTTTCCTCCCTCTAGCTCTTTCTCTATCTCTCTCTCTGCGCTCCTTTCTCGCTCATTTTCTCAATCGACTTGTAATATCAAACGGAGATTACAACGGTACCCGAACCGACCTTAAGCTTAAGTGAGCAATGAGTGTTTCTAAATGCAATTGTGGTTTTCCAGTGAAATCGGCTAGAGCGCATGGGCTGGGTAGAGAAAATGATTAAAATGTTGAACACACAACAGCGGGAAATAGTAGGTGCATAAGAAACCCTATTATTACATGCAATTATCAATCGCATTCTTCCGAACTTATATGCAGGGTTGAGTATAATACAAGGTGTTCGTTTTCTTGTTAGGAACTGGGTGTTGCGGACTCACTCGATATTCTCGTCAAAAGGGAGTCACATCAGAAACTGCCGGTCACGAACAAAGCGACTTAGCGGATGAATATTTCTTCTTATTTTTCGCTGTCTTTTAATAATCTCTAAATTAGCATAATCCCTTTGGTTTGGGAATTCGTTTGAAGTAAGTATATTGAAGGTATAAAATTTCTTCAACCATCTGCAAATGATCGATATTTTTTCAAGTTACTTTTGAACTTTTTGTATACTTGACTTCTAGTTCCTGAATTACAAGGTGATGACTACGATCATACAGAAAGCTCCGATTTGAACAAATACAGCAATGAATTTAAAAACCTGTTTTAATTCACCAAAGTGCCTCTCTCGTTTATCCTAACTATCATTCCAAGGCTATTTATGTTCATTATTGTGAAAACGTCTACTTGTGGTATAATTCTACTTGTGGTATCCAACGGGCAGAAATCTTTAAGTATTTCAGTAATTCTGGATAAAAATTAGATTAGGACATAAGTAAGATTGAGGGATTCCCTTTGAGGTCTTTGTCTTCTATTCATTACTCGACCGATGCAACATTTTCTACTCTACTCTTGCCATAGAAGTCTAGTAAAAACCGTTAGCTTCCGATATGTACTGGAACATTTGTGCAAAGTATTGTAGTCGAAAGAGAAAGTAAACAAAGAGAGGCTCTTAATGTTACTTAAGTCTTAATCTAAATTTTCTCAATTGACCATTATTGACCCACTGCATAGTGGTCCTAAAGCGCAAAAAAGGATTTTTCTAGAGGGCGTCAAAATTGTTGACTTTAGCAATTTGGTGTCTCTAAGAAAGTTTCTTGGGATAGAGCTCCCCTTCTTTCCGTCTTACCGAATTGATGATTAATCCTCCTAATAGTGAGTTACGAAATTTCAATATTTCAGATAGAAAAATACTTAATTCAATAAAGTAGTAGAGAAACTCATTACAAACCCTTTATCTGAAGGCTTCAACTCTTTAGTTTTTAAGTTTTTTGAGATATAGGGCATTATTTATGAAAGGTCCCTTAAAACTAGTCTTTTTATCTTAAGTTTTCTTCTAATTTTTTCCATTACATAAATGTTCTAGAACATTGTTTGGAATGTTAAACTGCGTTACTATGCCGAAGACGGCAACTTGCTACTGCTAGTATGTGAGGAGATATTAACGATTTATGATTAAAATTAGGTATTTTCCAATGCCGATAACTTTTCTACGGGCAAAAACGGGCAAACCACTCGGAAAACAAATTAAAATGCAAGAAAAGCACAACAAATGCAGGAAATATCAAATCTTCTTAAGGCATCCCTCTATGGAAATGCTCTAGTTGAAGTTTGTCTCACTCCGTCATCAAATCCATTTGATTACTCGCCATTTGAGTGCACTTGCGCCATTGTTATGAAGTAGGCGCAACGGAATCATCAGTTTCTAGTGTCAGACGTATGCAGTGATGTACCGATGGGAAAAATTCCATCTTCCCAGGTTTTTATTTTGGGTTTTAACCGGTCTTTTTCCCAAATCATTTTAACCCGACCCAAACATGGGATGAGGTTCATTAACCGTTTTTAAAATCTAGCATTTATATTCGAATGACCGAAAATAAAAATCGCCAGGATGTTTTTAAAAAACCCAATAAAATATTGTAGAACGTAAAAATCTAATATAAAAATTAAGCGTCAAAATCGGATAGGGGTCCTTCAGCATAAGAATCGCTTAGTAAGTTCTCACCCGAAAAGTAGGCAAGGATGAACCTCCAGTATAATTCTCTCGCAGAAAAATCCGTATAACGTTACCCTTGAAGATTAAAAGTTGAATAAAGACAAGTCCTTTGTAAGAATGGGATATATTTTTAGGGCTTTTATACTGAAGGTTTTTTTAATCGACTCATATCTAAAAAAAAGAGCTACTTTCCGATTTTTACGCTTGAAGTTTATATCCTATTTTTACATTCTAATATATTTAAAACGGGTTTTAAGCATTTTTTTTTTCATTTTTATTTTGGGTGTCAGCAGCCATTCTAGCATGTTTTATATAATTTAGATAAATTTTATATAGCAAACAATAGTCATAGTTAGTCTGACTAATGTAAATCAGAATAATAGCCACTTTTATCGTATTTGTTTCTAATTTTAGATTCTGATCCACTTTTAAAGAAATTAGGTAGATATTCACTGAAATTACCTACTTTTACAGTATGAAACGCAATCGACTTAGCTTGAAAAATGTTGAACAGCTAACATATCACTTATTTAACTACAAAATTGGTAAAAAAAGTGGGATCAGCGATTAAACAATGATTAAATTGACCAAAACCCAAAACCAGAATTTTCAGATTTTATTAAAATTTCAAAAAATTGCAAAAAAAACCACTCTTCCCATGAAAAAACCGTTTTAACCGGGAAAAGGCCCCAAAATTATAAAAAAAAACCCGATTTGGTACATCACTGGATGTATACATTCAGGTTTTGAACAACAGTAACTTTCGATTTACTGAAGACGTGCTTACAAAAGTAGGAAAGGCTAATTAATGCGATTTTAACCTTACTTTTCTGAACTAATGTATTTGATGACGGAATGAGATAAACTTCAACTCGAGTACTTCTATAGAGAGCCACCTTGGGAGTTCTGATTTTTTCAACATTTGTTGTGCTTTTCTTTCACTTCAACGTGAATATCTCCTCACATACTAGCGATATCACGTTTTCGTCTTCGGCAAAGTAATGCAGTTTAACATTCCAAACAATGTTGTAGCACATTTATACAATGGAAAAAATCTAGAAACAATCGTATGATGAAAAACCTGTTTAAATCCACCTAGTAGTACAATTGTGCCTTTCTCATTTCTCCAAACTATGACTCTATGGCTGGTTATGTTCAATATAATTGTGGAAATGTCTATAACGTTCTTAGTACACTTTGCACTTATACACAATGGCTCACCAGCGAAGAACTTGATGAGCTACGTGTCGACGCAGGAAAAACGTTTCAGATAGAGGAAATTTTGAGAATATTTGCATTTTTTTCAAATATTCTGAGCAAAAAATCTGAAATTAGGTGGAAGTTTTTAAAACAAATTACCAACATTCTACTAAACGCTTTATTATTAGACGCAAACTTTTGTTTCATATCCGTAAATTTAATTTATAGTTTCCCTATTTCGCAATCATTTCTAATTGAGTGCGAAATTAATAATGTAAACCGAACTTTCAGTTACGACTGCAAAAGTAAGGCTTTCCTGTTGAAAAGTGCTTAGTCAAGAATATTTCCGATATCGCAATCTCGAAGGAATGTCTCAAAATAATTTGTAATTTAGCGCACATCAAACAAATCAAAAGCAATTCATTTATCGTTATTTTGAATGAATGCTCGCCCATCAGCAGCCGTCAACCTTCCTCAGTCACGGTCTTGGTGAGCTAATTCCACCATTTTTTATTCTAACCAGTATAACTGATAACTGCTCCTTCATCTCCAGCTTCCTCTTCAGTATCGTCCAATAATCTCCAATCGTTCTACCATTGAAGCAAGTCATAGATCTGACCATAGCAGAACTCGGCCATCGTGGGACTTAATGAAAAGAAAAATCCGTTTGTTGAGCTAAACTCTTTTATATATCTGTGAATCATATCCGTCACAAAAATGCAGATTTTCTTGCCACAGGAACAATTCATTTTTTTCTAGAATTTATCCGTGAGATCAAATTTTAATGTGCTAGGAATATGAATTTATTTGAAATCGGCTTTCGCATAAGTTTCATCGTCGGTCTAGAAACATCCACCGAATTCGTCAGCACTTTACCAGCTATATGGTAGCTACAGGCCCGGTTCCGTTTTTTGTTATTGGAAGCTACTGTTAGGTTTTATATCTGGAATAGCGTTTTGTTTTGTTTCGAGTTTTTCCACATTTACTAACTCCATTATATTTCAAGAAATAATAATAACCTCTTAACAAACTCTGTTCGACGCTTACAGCATGAGCGAAGAACAAAGCAAAGCTCATGGCATTTCATCGTCACTTCTGGAGACAACAAAAAGTCAAAACATAATTTTCACATAAATTTCAAAAAAATCTTGAATCGACGAGTCATATCCAAAAAGACTTGCAGTTTTATCAAAATACAACCATCTCAACAGCTCCCAAAGAATTTTCTGCGAGTCAATAAAACCCAACTGACAATTTTCTTAAAATATTTTCCATTTTCTGATGCGCGTTGATTGAGAGTAAAATATACATAATATCTTTAAGCATTGTGTACAGTCGAACATCTAATTGCTATTAATGACTGGTAGAGGTAACTAACATAACAGAACTTATCGTGACAAGATTTCCTTCATTACATCTCCCTTATTCCTACCGCGACCGATCCAACGACCACCCTGATGCTAGCTATGTATAAGAATGACAAAACACTAGTATGTAGGTACCTTACACGATAACTATCGTGTCCGTCGCTTCCCAGGGATCATTCTCGCATACCTAGAGCTTAACAGAATGCACGTTTCTATAACACAAATAACTACAGGTCGCTCATACCCACTTCTTGATTAGTATCATTCGAAGCGTGATTTTGTTTCGCTATCACTTTATGTTTTACTTTCGTTATAAAAGAAGAGTATAGAAATTACCCCAGAAGTCAAAGTGACTATAAGTCATAACTATAAGTCATAGTTAGTGTTCTATTTTTGATGCATTTTTCAATATATAAAATGTTTTTATGACAAAAAATATCCATTTATTCTATTAAAAATAAATTATAACAGATTTTACAATAATTTTAATTCCAATTGGATTTTTATGTGCCATAATAATTGAACACTACCGATGATTTTTATGATGTCGTGGAAACCATTCAATAAAGAAGCCACAGCAAACACTTCAGAAAATTCATCTAAACATCGATAAAATTTCATTTTTTAATATAGGATCATTCTATTCGAATTATGGAATTGGCAGGATTCCATTTCATATTTGGCATCTATAAGAAGAAAAAATCGTGCTCGAAAACAGACTTACACAAAACTCGTTTGATTCATCAGCTAGAGGCCACACAACGTGCAATTGTGTTACAATTTGTACTGAGTTGCAAACAGTATAGAACATACCAATTTTATAATGTCTGTAAATGATTAGACGAATTTTAATATAAGTTGACTAAATAACGTTGAATTTTGCCACGAGATTAGTTGTCTCTATTTGACATTCACCACTAACTCTTTCTATTAAACCTGTTTATGGATGAACCATATAGTATCGCAAATAACTCTCAGAATCCAACTAATAGTCTATGATATCATCAATTTCAATAAAACAAATCGTCAAATTCAACAGGATGACAAAATCGAATCTTACGCTGTAGAATACAAATTTTGATTGACAATAGAAATAATGTATATTATTTTATTTAAAATCCGGTTGTACGTGCAAATGCTAATAACAAATGTATTTACTGTTACAAGAATAGTCTCGCAACACTGTTAGGTGGATTAAATTGTTTGTTTATTTATGTATTTTCCTCTCATTCGATTATAATCACATTTCGAGTACCCCCTACATCCAATAATTTTCATTATTTTATTCGTGCACTTTTTTTCCTTTTGAGTCGTCTTCACCACCCCAGTATTCACCTGTCTGCGGCACCAGTCGATAGCTTACGAAACACACAATTCTATCTTCATCATGCCAATCCTCCGGAAAGCATTATATGGTTTGGGTATCATGCAATAAATACAACGCTGCAACTTGTTCGTGTAACCAAAAACGTTCGATTATGTGACTGGACTAGCTAACGAAATTTAATCGACTTCTTGTATCGTTGTACTGAACCATCCGTCGCTGTCGTTACGTGTCATTATATTGACGGCGACGGCACTGACTGACGAAGCTGCTGTGTCGCTTGAAAACCCTTTTGAAGCAATATCTCGAAAATAAAAATTAATAAAATAGCAACTACGTTTTAACAGTGCAATATGTAATCATATCTTGGAGAAGAGGTGAAAAACTATGCGACTCCATTTATTAGGACGCGATGGAGGCATGTGGTAATATTTGTTCATTGTAGTCCGGGCTTAAGCTTCTTATAGCGTTTTCGTTTTACCTGGTGCTACACCGGTTTAGTACAGAAAAAGAGATAGACCAATTACACCTAAGTTTAAATGAATCCACTGCCTTTCTGATTCCATGTCGTAAAAGGACTATACAATTTTTTTTACAGAAATAGCGCTCCTGCAGTTTTGTCACTAAAAACTAGAAAAGTTGAAAATCCGTTTGCAATCTTGGAAGAAAAAAACCATTTTTGTTTTGAAATTTACCTGTTACTATGCAAATAAAAGAGTTAGAAACTTTATTGCTTCGGTAAAAATAAGCATTTACAATAGTTCCCTCTAGAGCCAAGTATTTGTGAGAAATAAACACATAAAAAGATACTAACGGGTGTTCAATAAAAAATGAGAATTTTTTCAATCATGTATTTAAAAAACAAAAAAAATTCAATGGATTCAGTATTTTTTAATAAAAACATAATGTTTATTCTCCAACAAAACGTCAATGAATATTGGAGAAGGGGCCCTGGTCAGCCGTACGACACAACTTAGTTGCGATGCTCTGACAAGAGCGCTGGACGTCACTGACGTCCATCTGCCGGATACAATTCCGGATCCTGGCGGTCTTGGTAGTGCTTCGTATCCCTGGCTCGCGAATTATTTTTGTACACTAGGGCACTGAGGGAGCCGAATAAATCTTCAATAGTACGGCACTGGGGCAAGTTGGTCGGGTTCCTTTCTTTCGGCACGTACGGTATCTTTTTGTGCTCAAGATACTCCAGCGTCTTCTTGCCGTAATGGGAAGACGCTTTGTCCGACCAGAAGACGGCAGAAGAATTTGCTGAAGACACTCCTTCTGGTACACTTGTTGATTGATGGCCAGACCGCTCAGATTGAACCACGGCTTTGAAATCCCTCTGTCCGATATGGCATTGTACAGCATAACTTTTTTTAAACATATGCTGAAGGTTGGACAGAGAATGCGCAAAAATCGCAAACGAAAAAAGCAGTGTTTTTCCACACCGTGTGTTAGATCTTCATAAAAATCAAACAGCTTATGTAGTATGTTGATTCAGTACTGCTACACGGTGTGGAAAAAACTGCTTTTTTATTTTGCGATTTTTGCGCATTCTCTGTCCAACCTTAACCTTATATTTTACTTCGGGGGTGTGGCCGACTTGTTGCTGGAATAGTAGCTGTCATTTCCTGGAATGTGGGTCTTCGAGAGAGGAAAGTAACTTTCGTCGTTCAGCATGAACGACGTCCCGCGGTTGTTCTTTGTTATCCACCGGCACTGCGATTTCACGATCGCTATCTGCTCGTCCGTGTATTCGTGGAACCGAGACTTCTTCCGACAGATGATGACCTCCACCTTGAGGGTTCGGTGAATCAAGGTATGGGAGCATTGATATTTTCAGCCGGCATCGTGGAAACTCGTTCCGTCTTTGTTGTCGAACAGCTTTTTCAACACTTCCTTCTTCTTCTTCGCTACCTGCCTTCCGCTCCACGCTCAAGGATGCCAGGATCCGGTAAAATGTACTCACGGGCACGTTTTCGTCTCGAAAGTGGTCTACCGTATACTTTTTTCCACGATGACCATGCGTCTCGTAAAACCGTACAACACGCTCGCGGAGTGTTTACTGTTTCGACGCCATCTTCGATTGAACTGACAGCACCCGAGCGATAAAAAGCGTATAAAGCATCAATTATTAACTTTTTTCATATCTTTGGCTTAATTTGGTCTAGAAACAATCGGTGAGATACATTTTGAAGGAAATGAGTCTGCGAATCTAGAAAAAAAAATTTCTCTATAAATAGTAGTTTTCTTTTACACTGTTGCCAAATATGCATGCTATATTTTTTTAGTTAAAAAAACTGCATTTTTCTCACAATTCGTGTATTGTTATTTTGATAATGCCATAGTGTTTCTCAGATAATTTTACACAGGAAAACATCTAATACATCAAAATAACTTGAGCCAATCCCCAGACACAGTCATTTGAAGCAATAAAACCATTTGAAGCAAAAAACTCGTTTCTCGCATATTTCAGTAACCAAGCAGAATGTCAAAATTCTGTAAACGCCATTTTGCAGAGATTTTTTAAACAAGTAATGTGGCATATCTAACTCAGTTTACCCCAAATGGCGTTTGTCACAAGATTGCACAACAGCGACGAAGTGATTATTGCGTGATCCATAAAATCGAAAAATAAGATACAAGGTGGACTTTTATGTAGAAAAGTGTCTCAATATCAAAAATTTAAGCATTTCATAAAATAGAAACACAGCTACCAGTAGAAAATAATGTTGGCCACTTATTTGACCACGTTTACCTCTTAGCGCAACGCAAAAGTGACCGTTTTTAATAACGTCGAAAGCGACAAGCTGTCTTCGTACGATTAAAAGTGAGATGCAAAATTTATCGCTTTTATAATTAGGCATAGAGAGTTGGCATATTACATTGTTATAGTAAATATTTCTTAGGGATGGGCGATACTCGTATCGACGCTGACGGTATCGATATTTTTCTTCAATGTATCGAGTATTTTTGTATCGATACTTCCAGGTGGCATAAAGTATCGGTATCGATACTTTCCGAGCGATACTCGCGCGTGGTATCGTTTGATTTTTTTTTCTTTCTCTTTTTTGAATATTTGTCAGTCGCTTCAAATATATATGAATGTAAGAATTGGATATAAACATCAAGCAGTGGGGCTCCGATTCCACTTTATTTTTCGACACGTCCATGCAAGAGGAAATTCGTATGGAATTCCGGATCACCTGCGCTTTCTGGAGATCCCTAAAATATTCATAAGTAAATACCAACACATTGACTGCCATAAAATGTTCTACACTGATGGGTCACGAATCAATGAGGCCACTGGCTTCGGTATTTTCAACAATAACACCTCGATCTCTTTCAAGCTTGCAGAACCTGCCTCTGTTTACACAGCCGAACTAGCAGCAGTTCACTATAGTCTGGAAATCATTGATACTTTACTTCCGAGCCATTATTTCATCCTCACAGATAGCCTCAGCACAATTAAAGCTTGATAATCACGATCCGTTCTTTTTGAAGAAGATACGAGAATACTTAACTAAATTAACAAATAAATCTTATCAAATTACCTTAGCGTGGATTCCCGCTCATTGCTCCATACCGGGTAATGAGAGAGCGGATAATTTAGCCAAAATAGGGGCACTGGACGGTGACATCTATGAAAGACCTATTGCCTTCAATGAATTTTATAGCGCTTCTCGTCAGAGGACGCTTACTAGTTGGCAAACATCATGGGACAATGGAGATCTGGGACGGTGGTTGCATTCAATTATCCCTAAAGTATCAACGAAGGCATGGTTCAAAGGGTTGGATGTAAGTCGAAACTTCATTCGTGTGATATCTAGGCTCATGTCCAACCATTATACGTTGAATGCGCATCTCCGCCGTATTGGGATCGCAGAAGATAATCAATGTGCTTGCGGAGAGGGTTACGAAGACATTGAACATGTTATTTGGTCTTGCACTGAATATCGTGAAGCCAAATCTCAATTAATAGACTCCTTACGAGCTAGAAGAAAACCACCCTATGTTCCTGTTCGTGATATCCTCGCTTTACGAGATCTTACATACATGGTCCATATTTATCATTTCCTGAAAACAATAAATATTCAAATATAATTATCCCCACAACGTTTCTAGTTTTCTTCCCTTGTTACCCACAAACAATTTAGATTTCTTCGCAGTTAGTTAAGTTAGATGAAACGATATAAATAAAGAAAAAAATAAACAAAGATTACAGAAAAACTATCAATAAGTTTACAATGAAATTCAAGAAAATAGAGTATAAATAAAAATATTCAAAATGATGATTATCCTCAGTGTTAGCATTAGAAAGTGAATTTTTATTATAACGTGATAGTCTCAAGAACTTTTGACCCCGGCGTAAAAAAGCTTTTGCAAATGCCGTGTCAAATAAACCTTTTATGAAAAAAAGCAGTGGGGCTGTCCTCTATAAAAGTCGATAAAAAAAACTTCAGTATAAAAACCCAACAATATATCCGATTCTTACAAAGTAATTTTGTTTAGTCGACTTTTAATCGTGAACATCAAAACATACAGAAGCTCCTGCGTGCTAATTATTTATTCTTATACAAGAGGTTCACCTCTGCCTAGCTTTGCGGTTAATAAAGGTACTGTTGGAATCAGAATAAATTGGCTCAATGTACACGTTCCTCGCGTTACTCGGAATTTAGGTACCACGACTCAAACCTGTTATGAATACTTTCCACAATAGGTCCCTCAAGTATTTTAGAGCAAAAGTCAGCATACTGCAAAATAAAGGACACTTTCCAGGACGTCTAGAAAGGTAAAACCAAGGATTTGTTTCCAAATACCTGAGTTAATTTCGCAACTATTTCTCACGGAATCCACGACCGATTGAATGAAACTTGATTTCAAATAAAAGATACATTATACCAATAAAATAGATATTAAATTTTCGATTCTGAAGTCACAGATTGATTAACGCAGTCATATAAACGGGTATCATCATGATAGCCAATTGGTACAAAACTAATTACAATAGACATTTTTGGACACAATATTTACTATCGACAATACCGGAAAGTTCCGGTGGAAATGTTGAATTTCAGAAAATTAAAAAAAATGAAAAATGAACTGCGTTACCTTGATTAATTATAGAATTTTCATATAAGTCGGATCCGTAAATTTTCCCAAGTACTGTAGCACAACCATATTGAAAATATTGCGCTCCAACGAGTTTTGGTGTTTAGAGCAACCACAGGCACAATGCTTAGCGATAAAAATTCTTCTTACGAGTTACGAGCAACACCATGATGACCAACCCAAGTCTGAACCAACACCCTCTGATTTTGATAATTTGTTTATTTACTAATTGCTTGTTTATTTGTTTATTTATTAATGTTTTCACTCCAATTCACAGTGTTTCCAAATAGGCAAAAATGTGATCAAAATTGTTTTGACCACGAAAAACCGATTTTCGAGCTATACTGTCTTCAGCAAAGTTTGTCTATAAAATATTCCCTATCTTATTAAAGTATTAGTTTGGTGATTATTCCCCCTAAAGCTGAAGCAAATGTTTGTGTGGTCATTCATGAAAATAATAAAAAACTGTATTCAGTACAGTTGTAGGGGATATAATAAGAAACAACTTCGCTGAAGAGACTATGTATCTATGTATGTGTTAATACACATTTGTGTAGGATACCACGGAAAAAGTGTTATTTGTGACGGATTCCACTTCTTCATACTTCGACATGGATCTTTAAATATAATCCGTACTAATGCGAGGTGCCAAGTCGTCAAGGGATTTTCGGTCAGATCAGTTCAGATATACACGAGGATCTTAATTTTGACGTTTTCATATTGAACATTGTGTTGCATGTTGTTCTTTGCTACGAAGCTTTCTGCCTCGGCTACGGAATTGAACGTTATTAGCACAACTTGTCTCGTATGATGTAGTTGTATGTGTGAAATTTCTGTAAGAACAAGTTCCATTTTCACATTGATAAACTGTTCCACCTCGCGCACGGTAGGTCTAAGATGGTTCTGCGTTAGAGCGACGCGGGTAATATTTTTTGTTTGTGTGCTGTTAGCAGGCGGTGCGCTTTTTGACTTTCCGATCTGTTCGAAAATGAGATAAAGAAGCATACTAATTTCTACGATCATATTACTCTTACCTTACGAAGCATGAGCATAATATAATTGGTTTATGGAACATCACAAAGGGCACCTCCAAACCAGGGTAATCAAATTTATTCTTTTGACATAAAACCATTTGAAATTAATATTACATAGCTTGGCTTTGCAGCCCTCGATTACTGATGGCTAAAATGATGACGAGCTGTCCAAATATTTTAAAATTATAGCGAACATACCAAACCATGGAATCCTAGTGAAAGGCACTATTGCACAACTAAGTAAACCTAAACGGGTACATTTTTTTCTGATGACATCATGCATTCTTTACAGGTTCTAATTTTTGTTTTTCATCATTTCATTTTCTAATGTTGTATTTTTCCATTTTCAAATTTCAGAACAAATTATCATTTTGGATTACTATAATTTTCTGCAATTTGAATTTATAAATTAACACAACTTATTTTTTTTAATTGCAGGATTGTGCAAATTTTAATTATGTATTTTCATTTTATCGCTAATTGAAATGCGGTGAAAATTGTTGTTGAAAATATAGAAAAAACAATCGATACCGATCGATAATATCGAAATCGGTACATCGATACACAGTATCGTAATAATCCTGCAGTTTTTGCAATTTGCATTTAGAAATAAACATAACTTGTTTTTTTTTAAATTGCAGGATTGTGCAAATTTTAATTATGTATTTTCATTTTCTCGCTAATTGAAATGCGGTGAAAATTGTTCTTGAAAATATAGAAAAAAATTCGATACCGATCGATAATATTGAAACCGGTACATCGATACACAGTATCGTAATAATCCAAAGTATCGCGATATCGAAGTATCGATATTTTTTTCAGTATCGCCCATCCCAAAATTTCTACAAGGAACTTTACTACCCGTGATCGCATATTTGTCCCGTTTTCTATGGGATTTCCTATCTTTATGGGACAGGTTTGCGATCATGGGCAGTTTACTGAAAGTGATAATATTCGATCATCAATTATCTTTGTGATGTAGTGTTATTTTGAAAAAAAGTAATATTCTGTCTTTTATTATATTTTTTCAAGATTTATTTAGATATTTCCGAATGACCCATAAAACTGTTATCATTCCTCAATGCATAATCGCTGAACGATATTTGATATTTTTTAACAGTTTTCGTGTTATTTAAAGTAAACGCTACAATATCTTGTACGAATCGTTCGAATTTGGCTATATTTATTGCCTTGACACCTGAATTAAGAGAATTAAAACAATAGTCTTTTTCAGAGCTACTATACAACAATCTGAAGAACATCATTCCCAATGGCTGGAAACTTGCATGAATACCTGAAAGCTGATTTTCAAACCATCCAACTAAAACATGTTAATGATTGGATGCGGCTTATTTCATGTTAACTCCAACCGCAAATTTATTGATTTGAATATTTGTGAAATCATTCGAAGCCACTGGTTTTAAGGCAACCGACGGAACATCATTATACTGAGAAGACAGAAACCTCACTAACGGATTGTTGATTTGAATTAACAGCCCTAGGAGTAGTAACGACCCTCCCGTTATATCTTAGACATTACCCACCTATCGTTTCTGTTGGGTAATTCGAAATTTATATTTAAATTTGTATCCCTCATTGTTTTGGTCAGGGGAAACTTTTCCACTGCGACCACTAGTGTATACCTCATAGTCTGCCTATAAAAGCATAAGAATCTCATAAGTGTTTTCGTCAAAAATGAGTATTCAGAAATCCATCAAAGTAAAACTATTCCATTCACAAGGCTCTCATATTATGAGACTGCCGTGCCTTTATGGACAGCAGTATACTATAATACATACACAAACCATATATAATCAATGTGTAAGGTTAATTGCACGTTAGGTCAACGGCAATAGAAGATCACTATCGATCTTCAGTGACAGCACGGTTAGACGACAACAAGCTCGTGATATGTTTTTTTCACTGTATATTTAATTAAAAAGCACGCGAGACATCGTTGCGCTATACTTTCATTGAATATAGGGAGAAAAGCCTGTTTAAACTTTATTAGGTTGCGATCCGCACTATTGTTTGAATAATAATTAATGGAAGCTATATTACCAATAATCTGTCACAAAATAAAGTACCATTATTGCGAATCTTTCCTAAAAATCACATTGCGACAAAGTGGATTAAAAAAAAACATTCGCAATCAACTTTCACCCTCCTATCAAACCAAATTTAAACAATGGCTGTTAGAAGATAAGCTCCCAGAACTTCAGTCACACAGAAATTACAATGCCAAGGGTCAACAGTTGGTTAACATTAGTTTCACATTGTACATTGCATTGTCACGAGACAACTTTGTAGCAGATCCAGATGAAAGTAAAAACCTAGCTTCGCTACACTCGGAATTAGTTCAATAACTTGAATTGAATTGATACCTTATTCCTAAATGTTCTAAAAAATAAATTTTCTGGTTTGTTGTAGTATAGCAGCACTGATGATTTTTTCCTGTACGTTGGTCGCAGAATTATTGTTTTGATTGTGATATTGTCCCTGAAGAAAACAAGTAAAATTTGAATTATTCCCAAAGTTCGTGTTATATCTGTACATGTTAATCAACCATAAATCGAATCCTCAAGTAAAATGAAGATACACCTCAATGTAACGTGCGACACATTTGTAGTTTGCAAAAGTATATTAGGCGGGAATGAATGTCCAGGAGTTATGCTTAGCTCATACCGCACCTTGTTTTGGTTCACTATGTGCAGGGAAGTAGCAGATATTTTAAAAAGTTATTTTATTCAAACTACAAGTTAACCGATAATTTAGAACAAATATATTCATATTTAATGTAGAAAGTGACATGGTTCGCTTCCTTATTCGAAAATAATATTGCTAGTCTCCACTGCTATAAGAGGTACGATACCCTATGTAGGACTGCTAGTACCAGTTACGTGGATAGCATAGCGTGTTGGTGATGTGTATTGAAATTGAATTGAAGCCAATGAAGAAACGAATATGCTACTCGAATGTAAATTGTGAGGCGATACCAGCGGGTGGACTTTGGCCTACATGAAGTATCAATTAATCATGATGGGTTTTCGCGGGATCTTTTTTTTTGTATTTCATGTAACCGGATGTATGGCCATAGTCTGGCACTAAAGTAAGGTGCTTTGATCCTAAAAGTCAGTAGAGGATATGTTAAATTGAGCCTGTCCAATAGTAATCTTTATAGGCTTTGCTGTTTAAGGTTCAAGTTACCTTTTTTGATCATGTGTTAGATTTGAACGCTGGGTAGTATGGGTAGGAAAAATTGTGTTAAGCTTTCCCACCAGATTATCCATTTAAACCTTTTCAAAACTCTAAAAGAAGAACATCAGCCGATTTTTTAGATCATAACGATTCAAATCACACAAAATAGCTGCTGGAAAAACTATCGGTTTCGCTAAATGGTGCTTTTGAAAAAGTGGCTGTGATTTTTTGTCACACTACCACACCGTGCTCGGGTACGCAACACAACTGCGCAATGCAAAAATCGCAACCACTTTTTCAAAAGCACCATTGAGCTAAGCCGATGGTTTTTTTCAGCAGGTATTTTGCATGAATTGAATCGTGATGATCTAATAAATCGACTGATATTCTTCTTTTAGAGTTTTGAAAAGGTTTAAATGGATAATCTGGTGGCAAAGTTGAACACTACGCACACTTCCAAGCCTTGAGGTAACTTGAGCCTTCATTACCTACTGCGACATCTACATATTAATGGCATAAACAGGATAAAGAGGAATTCTAAGTATTGTTTATATCTTCGTTAAACGATATGGACTCGAAGGATAGATAAATTGATTTGGAAATTGAATATTAGGCTTGAAGTTAATAATGGCATAGTCGGCCGATTGTGCCGACGCAAACCGATTTAAGCCAGATTTAGGGGAAGATGGGGTAAAACGCACCCCCTAAGGAAATATGATCATAACTCAGCTGTAGAACATCAATTGGAAAAATTTAGTTAATGCTATCGTCTAGCCAACACTTTCCTCTGTAATCACAATCATAACGCTTTGCAAAGTATTCAAAAACATAAAAAAATTCAATTTTTCAAAATCATTGAAAATCACCTTTACAAAAATAAGCGGGGCAAAACGCACCTGTGCGGGGCAAAATGCACCATAACAACGGGGCATAATGCACTATAACAACGGGGCAGGATGCACCGCATCAATGGGGCAGAATGCTCGGTGAACAAGCAAGTAGTTTTGTTTTCTGACGGGATTTCACAAAAGTGTGCCATTAAATAGCCTTAGGTTATGCAATTACCATGTTTTCAGAACGATTTTTCTGTTTTCGATTAAAAAATCAGCAAAATCAAAGAAGAGGGCATTTTGCCCCCGATGGAGCAGAGATAGAAATTTAGCAAAAAGTGAACCATTTAATAGATTTTTCATATATAGTGCGACAGAATAATGAACAACGGTATAAATAGAACTGGAATGCACGGATATAATAGTAAAACAGCATTCATTAGAGCTGAAAATCCTTGTTGCACGAGCCACGATAATTACATGATAAGAGTACGTTATTGTTTTTTGTTTATTTCTAGAGTTGCTATTGATGTACGGTTTTCAAACTTTGTTAACTATGACGGACTTCCGACTGGTGTTACGCTTTTCTAGAAATTTACAGCAGTTTTCGATATAAACAAGGGGTGCATTTAGCCCCGGGGGTGCGTTTTACCCCATTTTCCCCTATACCTTTCCGATCCGATTCAGTGACTGTTAAGTGCCGTGCTCGGACGCCAATATTCTTTCATACAATTCAAATGCGAGCATTCACACTTGTCCGGGACGGAATATTGGTGTCCGTGCTTGGAACTGAACCGGCACTAAAACGGATCGGATAGGCGTAAATAGTGCTTAGTCGGTGGGAAAATCGGGAGGATTTTCCCTAGGGTAGCTAAACGCTGCTTAGTTTCGATGTGAATTTCAAAGTTTGTATTAATACATCCAAATTGGTCTTCTTGGCTTAGTAGGCATTAGCGGAACTTCATTGAAGCAGCTGATTAAACCAAACTAATCTTAAAAATTGTTCATACATGAACTATAAACCTCGTATTCAAGTAACTATTCGAATTTACACACAACAAGTTCACACCATAAATTACATGACATAATATTTGAAATGGGGTGTTCTTTTCAGGTAGTTTTGATTCTTGGGCATTTACTCGTAGAATTGTGAAACCGAATCGATCAAATGGGCGGTTGAAAGTTTTGCTCCGTATAACTCTCCGGGAAAAGATGAAATCAATCCCGTTCTACTACAAAGAGAATATGAACACTTCAAGCATATTTTGAAAAAAAATCTTACTTGTAGTCTTGCAACAGGATATATTCCATTAGCGTGTCGAAAAATAACTGTATAATTTTTTCGCAAAGGTTGCCGCGTCACTTATGTGAAGCAAGCAGTTTTAGACCGATCAAGCTGACCTCCTTTCTTTTCAAATCAGTGGAACGTTTAATCGACCACTACATTCGGGATGCTAGCTTGGGTATATGCGGATATGCATATCCGCGGGAGCAGACTACTACCACTCTGTTACACAATGTCTACTACATTGAAAAAACTTTTTCAAAAAAGCAATCAAGTTTATGAGTTTTTCTCGATATTGAAGGTGCTTTTGACATCGTGTCTTTCGAATCCATTTCGGAAGCAGCACGAGGTCATAGAGTACCATCATATATCACGAACTGGATACACGCAATGCTTAGCAACCGACATCTGTGCTCATCATTAAGACAAGTAGAGATAAGGAAACTGAGGTGGGTCACCACTTCTGGGTGGGTGTGCTGTCACCACTTCTAAGGAACCTTGTCACAGATGGCTTGTTGAAGTAACCTAATGAGCTTGGTTTCCGATGTATGGTTTCGCCGATGATTATCATACAATGATCACCGGTATTTGCCTTAACATACTTTTTGATTTGATGCTACAAGCCTTATGTGCTGTTGAGCAATGGTGTCTGTTGGACTATCAGTTAAACCAAATAAAACATCAATGGTGATTTTCACGCAACGAAGGATTACAACCGGAGCTTGTTCGTTGCAGTTCTTTGGCTCTGAAATCATTGTCGCAGATTAAGTTATGTACGTTGGGGTAATTCTTGACTCAAAACATAATTGGACAGCTCACATCGATTTCAGAATCAGGAAGACTTGTATGGCCTTCAGCCAATGGAAACGGACTTTCGGCAAATCTTGAAGCGTCCAACCAAAGTATTTTCAGTGAATCTACACAACAGTTGTTAGACCAATACTGGCATACGTGTGCCTTGTTTGATGGCAGAAGGGAGAAGTTATGACAATCCAATCAAATGTAAACCATATACAGGTGGCGAAGACTGGTGCGTTCTCGACAACACCTACTGCACTCTTGAACATAAAACCACTATGTGTTTCTGTAACAAAAAGCACTTTCTTGTGCATTTCGTCTTCAAGCTACTAGGCTTTGGAACAGTAAATCAATAGATCATGCAACTAGCCACACATGATGACGGCACCGTCATCGTGACCGCCACTCATTCCAATTGGTCGGGTTTCAATCCCAGCCGAGGTCGTTGAGACTTTTCTAAGGTGAAAAAATCTGTGGTTCACGTCTTCCTTCGAAGGGGAAGTAAAGCCGTTGGTCCCCGGTCCATGAATTGATGGATCGCAATCTAGTCCAGATAGTGGAGTCACCTCTCTGACGTCAGTAATGCAGAAGTAGAATCCAACTTCTATACTTACTAACAAATATCCTCCTCCCGCGATACTTGTGCAGTGCGCTGTAGTATATACGGCCTCTAGCAAAAGCAAGTATCGAACTAACATTCCTTCCCTTTCCTTCTGCGATCTACGTTCGGGCTTGACCGACGCCGGTGTTGATCAATAAAAAAACAGTTTAGGATTACCAGGAGTTGCACATTGAAAGATGTTTCGCTACTCCCAAGCATAGTTATCTACTGATTCCCTTGTGCAACTTCAGCTAGTTCAGATCGATAACGGAGTAGCAGCCAGGGGTGGTCGCACAAGCTCACAAGCTGCAACTAGCCACACAAGACTGTTGCCCCAAATGGTTACTTGGGATTATTATACGCTTGCTCCTAAAGGTCTTACACTCAATGTAGTTTTCCTTTTAGAACTTTCAATGTAAGAATTCCTCTTCGCGAAGAATGACTGTCGGGCTGGATGGAGCGACAACTTGAAGAATACGTACATAGTGTGTACTGACGGTTCTTTGTTAGAGGACCGAGCCGGTACTGGTGTCTATTGTCGTGAAATGAGATTAAATCAAACTCATTCACTTGATAGATACTGTTCCGTATTTTAAGCAGTAATATTTGCGATTCTGTGGCGTACAATTGGCACTTCAACAGAGAATTTGCGATAAAAAATCTATTTTTGCTCTGACAGTCAGGCTGCTCTGAAAGCACTTAGTTCGGCAGATTCGAGATCGAAATTAGTAATCGCATGTCGAACTCAAATCGAAGAACCTAGAATTTCAAATGCTATCTTCCTCCTTCCCGGTACTTCCGATATTATTGGAAATGAATGAGCGGACGAATTGGTTAGAGCTGACGCTGTGACTGACTTCGTTGGTCCAGAACCAGTTCTACCACTTTCGATAACGCAAACCATTGGCGTAGCTTGCAAACCAACGTTCAAGCAAAGACTTTTCTGCCGGATGTGAATCCGAAAAGGTCCAAGCACTATTGCAGTATTCTAGTCAGGGCACTTACTGAATATTGCAAACTAAATTATCACTTGGCTACTATTCAGCGTGCTGAGTATTAGTCGTGTGATCTTTGTGAATCCGATGACGGAGCTTCATATCATTTGAAATGTAATTACCTTGCAGCAATGCAATTGCGTATCCAGATCTTTGGTTCTCCATACATAGATGAACCTATGTACACAGAGCTGAAACTCAAGGATATGGTATTGTTCCTAACCCTGTATGGTAAAGCTATAGTTTAAGCCGCATTTAAACTACAATATCTCTTCGGGGGTGTTGTCGTTCTGTTAACTCAATATTCCTTCGGGGGTGTTATATCCGTCAACGAGAAGTGTCTTTGGGAGTGAAGAATACTTCCGCATTTTCTATGTTTTCTGTGTGGTTATTTTCCTTATTCCTAACCTAACCACTTCCCAATCCTTCCCGTCAGGACATGATGAATAGACAAATCACGACAAGGCAAAAGTCTCCGATCAACAGAGGGAACGTACTATTTGGGCTACTGATTCCTGAATCTCGAGGAAATTTTCTTTGACCAATATTGACTTTTTTGGATTCACTTAATTCATTTAACACATTTTTGACTGTCATATAGAAAGGTTTTGCCAATACTCTGTAAATCGTCAACGTAATCCAGGCCAAGTATTGTGGATTTAAGCAGGGGTGTGTGACGGGGGGTCACTCTCCCCACAGATCGCACCACCATCCCCTCTATTCCTTCCCCCCCCCCCCCAAACCCATAATCACTCCACCGCCAAGCCCCCCCCCCCTTTCTTAGCCTATGACCCCATCACACCTACTACAAACCTATAACTCTCATTTCCTTCACCCACCAGACATTAAAATAATCTGGGGTGGTGGTTATGGTTTGTGGGGTTTTCATACCCCTTACACACCAACCCTAGCATGCCCAAATAAGTTTGCAAGAAGACAACATTCAACTACTGCAAATTAACCCAATTGAATATAGTTTTTGGTTCAAGTGTTTCAGCGTCGACACGTAGCTTATCAAGTTCGTCGATGGCGAACCATTGTATATAGGTGCAAGGTATACTAAGAATGTAATAGACATTACCACAATTATATTGAACATAATTAGCCATGGAATCATAGTTTGGAAAAATGAGAAAGGCACAATTACACCAATAGGCGGATTAAAACAGGTTTTGTAATGTGAAAAATCTGCAATGAAATTTTAACAACTTAGCTATATAGTTTTTGGTGTTTCAGCGTCGACACGTAGCTTATCAAGTTCGTCGATGGCGAACCATTGTATATAGGTGCAAGGTATACTAAGAATGTGACATTACCACAATTATATTGAACATAATTAGCCATGGAATCATAGTTTGGAAAAATGAGAAAAGCACAATTACACCAATAGGCGGATTAAAACAGGTTTTGTAATGTGAAAAATCTGCAATGAAATTTTAACAACTTAGCTATACTCCCAAAAAATCTAAATTTGACGCGCAACACACTGTAGCCATGTGGAATTTTTAATGAAATAAACTTAAACTTAAGTTTGAAATAAATGTAATAAATAATATTTATATATCTCAAATATGATGTTATATTTAGCGAACAATTAATACTAAAAATATTAGATGGAAATTAATTTTGTTCTTGAATTTCAAGCACAGATAAAGCATAAAGCCGTATACCATCAGGTCAAAAGAAGCTGCCTTAGGCAAACTATCGAATGCAGTTTAATGCATTCCTGAAAAAAATAAGCTCCCTTGGGATAAACAAGCTCCAACGTTTTAATACAGAGGTCAAAGTCACCAACTACCCTACTGGAAAGTCTCTTGAAAGTCAGACAAGAACACAGCAAAATTCTTCTGACATGGCAGAGAGGACAATTTGAGTCGAGAAACAGAATATAATGCGTTCAAACTAATGATCCTGGCTGCAATTCATATTCTACCCATGGCCGAACACTGGAAGTCTACAGTACCTCAATATTGACAGTTTCAGTACAGTTGAATTTCACCGTGGTCATCATGACCACAGAGAACGTTCTCAATCATCAAGTGAAACTTGACGAATAGTATGTACAGTGTGAAGCTCTATTAATATACGGTGCTGATGCGTGGGCGGCGACATTTTGTCCGCTACCTTTTCATATAAGCTGTTTTCACTCCCTATAGTAATTGCTGACTATTGCGAGCACCTTTGCCTCTCCCTGACACAAATGATTTCACTGGCTCTTATCCATCGTTTGCCACTACATCCGAGATATCCAATATCCGTACCACCGCTGTTGAATAACACGCGCACAGGCCATTCGTTTAACCATTTAACCAACTTCATGTTCGTATAGCACCACTTATCATTCCATTTATTTCCACCCTCTCTTTAGTCACAAACGGTCAAACTTCCTTGCACCTCAAACGTTAATGGTCGTGTCAATAGAAGTGCGAGTCTGGTTTCACATCTACCATTGCACTAGGATTTGTCGTAGATTGTAATTATTTCTGCTAGCAATTTTTCCTCATCGTCTCATCTCTTGATCAGAACTATACAGTTCTTAATTGATATATTGCAATATATTTTCACTGTAACTGAAGCAAAATGTTCACTCTTATCTTGATCATTCTTCTCACTCATCTTTCGAGTCAGCCACATATTTTTATCCGTTCGCTCACACCCCACCCCACTGCATTTTCCGGCACACTAACACCTGAGCTTATGTGCATATTCCACTTGTGCTATCTGTTTTCCTAGTAATCTTCAGTTTGTGTCAAACCAAAAGTTCAGGAAAAGTACTTGATGGCGAGATGACGGAAAGAAAATAAGGCACTAACTAATATCCTCGTCAAAATCCCTATCAACCAGAGCTTCCATCAACAAAACTCACTCTCATTATACATCTATGAAATTCCCATTCAGACCTGCTTCTC
This sequence comes from Topomyia yanbarensis, assembly GCF_030247195.1. Classification (NCBI taxonomy): domain Eukaryota; kingdom Metazoa; phylum Arthropoda; class Insecta; order Diptera; family Culicidae; genus Topomyia; species Topomyia yanbarensis. The sequence continues at coordinate 108,274,368 of NC_080672.1, read as the reverse complement.
GACTGTCGCTCAATCTCTCCATCATACACTCAGCATTAGGCGTTTTTTTCTCTCGCTCGCATTCTCCATCTCTTTCCACGAACGACTGTGTATATTGGTGCAGGACAGGCAAATGTGACTTTCTTTCCTACTCCCATACCTTACACTTGCATACACTCTCTAATGTGGACTTAGCTTTGCCATGCACGATGCAAACATTAACTGGGGCCTCGGATGTGATTCCTGTGGACACTCCTAAACTTTCCCTGTTGAAGAACCGGCCAAGTTCATATTCATCCAACCACTGGATCATCCAGTAAATTCATTATAATTTTAACGATTGCGTAACTTAAATATTAGCAATTAAGTTTCTCACAAACTTGACAGTACAAAATCAAAATATGAATATAAATGGGAGATAGTAATTCCCTTACACGCGAGGAATAATAATCCAATTCTTTTCCTTCGGGACATCAATTACGAGGATTGGATGCTTGAAAAATTTTAAGTTTCCTAAATAAAGACATCCGGTTTAGCAACGGCTCATGTTAGCAACACAAAACTATAAGTATAACTCCAACCGCCATTCAACGGGATAGATAAGAAAAGCGATCTTAATCACTCTTGGGACTCCGCTGTTTGTTAGTTGATGGGAATTTTTGTGTGTGAAATTGATAAACAATTGAATATACAAGTTACTCATCAGTCAGTATGTTTGTTGAGCTGCTGATTCTGAACACATTTGTATATATTTATATGTAGACGTCAGTATAGAAATTTCCTATGTTGGTTCTCCTACTCATCAGATCCGGTCTTAATCCAGCGGGTGCGACAGAAAGGGCGGGTCTGGCAGATCCGGCAAACATAGATAATCGAAAAACGGATCAAGCCTATTCCCTGCTAAATGAACACATCGCTGCGGCGATGACCTTTCTCTCGCACGACGCTGGCTGAATGTTCGCCACGCGCAGCGTCTTCCCCCCAGAGCTTTACGTTGCGAAGATCCAATGTTTGATGTTTTTCTACACTATCGCCTCGCCACACATCTCAAGCACTCGAGCTGTTACGGGGACCTTGGACATGTCAGTCAGCTGCACTGGTCAAAACCGTCTTTGTTTTTGTTGTTTCTACTGCTGCTGTGGAGCAGGTCATAAGCAACGGCGACGAATGGATAACTGTTTTTGACACTCTATTTTTAAAAGATTTCCATATAATATGGATGACCATTGTACGAGTGAGCAACAGAAAGCAGATAGATGAAGCAAAAGAGCGACAAGAACAAGAGTAACAGGAATAAAATTAAAAAAATAACATCCCATGTCATTGTATGAGTATAGTTTTGGCACGGTCGCTTGAATCACACATATTACTTTTCTCACCATACAGTATTGTGGTTCCGTACGTGTTAGGTAGTAGCCGAGGTTCCAATGTTCTCTCTGATTATCTATGTGTACGTCTTTGATATTGGAGAGCTTGTAGATGTGTGCTTGTCCCATGCGAGCTTAGTTGATACTCGAAGCGTTTAGGAGAATGTATTAGTGTGAATCTTTATTTGTATTAATATTTCAATATCTCTATATTATGAATTTTCCATTTTCCCAATTTTCTTCCATAATTTTCGACCTAATCCTCTAGTCTGGCATCGATAGCAATGTTACTCCTGTAATTTCCACCGAACATCTTCGATAATCCTTTTCGTAGTCATATTCTGGAGGTCAAAACGCTTGTCTGAGTGGTTGAAAATAACTTCACATAGCTTTTCCGTCTTCAGACAGCAAAAAAAACTACTTTCAATATTGACAGAAGCTTTACCACAGAGGACAAGCACGAAGCAAGAAAAAAAAATTACACACCCTCGGCTTATTTTCCACTTTTCACTGCTCACATAAGGAAACACCAACAAACTGAGTTCATATGTAGCATTGCTTCGATCAGCACTTGATCCGATTCTGCGAAGATTGGAAGGAATGGGTAGCAAAAATCACTGCCTACCAGAACCGATTTTGGAACTACCATTCCCTGCACACCCGCACACACAAAGCAATCAGATTACTCGAACAGAGTTACACTAGGATCAAATATTTTTTCCCGAAACTGCTTAGCTAGTAGGCAAAATCCAATAGTAATCACTTTTCCGTACCTTCTACCGTCGAACGCGAGTACGGTTCAGCAAATCACACTATTTGAACAAGCGGAAAATTCAATTTTTCTTCCAACAAACTACACGACTTGCTTCACGAGACTCTTAGCAAGAGCACAGAGACAGCAGAAAAATTTTGCAGTCGGATGAATGGTGTTATTTTCTCCCGTGTACGTTGTCCGTCAGTCCAGCACATTCTCTTTGCTTATCTCTTTCATACCACCAGCTGTAAGCTATCGTTCTCGCTCATTTGATAATCATTCGATGGGACAGCTCAGTATCTCGGCTAAACGACAAGAAAATTTTTGTTATCAAGATATCGCACAAGCAACGTTCAATCGATTACAAAAGGTGTTTTTCATTCATCTTTCCTTTCGAAACTGACAACCTGATGTGTCACTTTCATATGATAGGGACTCAGCAAAGTGCTGTCATGCGCACATAAGCTCATTCATAAACGACTGCTTGGTGATGTCTTCCGCAAGGTGATTCGGTAGCCTTCATGAATGAATACGCGCACATCAATAAAGCGCTACATTCCGTTTCGAGCGGAGACAGAACCCGTCGCCGAACTCATTACATCGACACACACATACAACACCACCTGGTAGTTGACATCGATACTAAATGTTAGCAGCTATGGACACTTACAGGGTGTTTGGTTCATGGTTAAGAACCTCTCGAAGGGTAATAGAACAAAACGTTCTAAAGGTACCCTCAAATTTCAATTGTTACAAAGTTGCTGAACCTTTTCTGTAAATAACTTGTTTGTTTTTTTATTGTATCGGATTCTCCTCAACAGTAACTAACACCTACGTAATGCTAGTTAGATAAACCCACACCAGCACCAAATTGGCCGCAATTAGACACCAAAATCCAAAAAGTCACACATATTGCGTGTAGCTGAAACGACTGGCTGATACCGAGTGATGTCTCGGTATAGTAAGCGCAGCAGTTGATGTTTACTGATGAAGAATGTTGAACTGAAATCGTCTTTTCGAATGATACTCAAACGCCCCGTGCATAGTACCAGGCGTTTAGGTCTCATCCCATTTAAGTTCCATTGATGAGATGAGAAAATCTCCTGTTGAATGCTGTTCTCACATGTTTTATAGTTAACGAGTTTAACAAACCTTTTAGAACTAATTTATTTAAAAGTTAGCGTCTTTAATTGTTTACATTACCATTTTAATAAATCAGTTTAATCGACTTCAAAACGGTACAATTTTTTCTTTGACATGATGAACTTGGATATTTTCATCTTATTTTCTTCTATTCCAGCTCTGCAAATCTACTATGTCACTTATCTTATTTTTTTATTTTCACTGGATAGTCAAGTACCTTTTGCAGTGTTATTAATTGCATTTTCGTACATTTCCTAAAAAAGCAGTGTTTCAAAAATCACTCCAATCAGCATGCGTTGAAAAAACCATAGTTCGACAAATCATTAAAATCCATGATTTCATCACTCATGGTTTTTTTGGCTCCTGAGGAGTAAAAACCGCCAAGGAGTGAAAACAGGTTACTAGATTATAATTGCAGTATACAGTTTAAAAGCCCAAGCTCAATTTAGATTTTCAATTTTCATTTTATCAAGCACAAAAGCAAAACAGATCCTTTTTTTAAAGCTGTAGAGCCTTGATTTCCACTGCGACCATTTAAAAGAATATTGTGGTAAAACAGATCCTTGGTACAGTTCATGGCGAAAGCTTCTTTTCGATAGACCTCGAAGGTCAGCATTCAATGGTTAGCGTACTAGGCTAGGCTTAGGCCATTACAGTAATAAATAGTACACCTGTTTTCCATCCTTCCACTATGCATTTGAACTTTTGGATTTCATCACTTCAGCAGAAACATTTTTACACCGGATTTGAGATATGTTTGCTCGTGATTATTGTTAGAAATATATATTTGTTAAAGAAAATTAAATTGAAATCAAATGACTTTCTTCAATATATACGGGGTGCGCCATCTCGATGTAACATGTATTTCAACTTTGACCAACTCCGCCATTTTCCAGCCGATTGTGACAGATAAACAAAATTCTGAAACTATTTTGGGTGTAAGTCGATATACACCAAAAGAACGCGCTGAAATCGTTCACCCTTTCCGGTGGAGTAAATAAACAAAATTGTCGAATTTGGGGGACACAGAATCCACACGTTATACATCAAACACCACTGCACGACTAGAAAGTAACTGATTGAGCCGGAGTGTGCGCCAAAACAATCATTGGTCCTTATTTTTTAAAGAGGGAGAGACCATCGACAACGCACGCTACCTCTGGATTTTGGCGCACTTTGTCTGTCCACAAAAAAACTTCTACTTTCAACAAGACGGGGCATCTTGCCACACCGTAATCAAGGTCTTGCAAAGCAAGGATGCGTTGTCTCAAAAAATGGTGATTTGGAATGGCCTCTTCGTTCTCCGGATTTAACGGTGCTAGACTTTTTTCTGTAGTAAATTGTATTCTAGCAAACCTAAGTACCTTGACGAACTCAAAGCTAATATACGAGCTGAAATTGCTGCGATTATGCCCGAAATTCTGTCCAATGTCATGCAAAATTGCCGCAAAAGAGCTGCTTTTTGTGTATCAAATGGGGGTGGTGATTTAATCAACGTTGTTTTCTAAACCTGGTTTGTAATAAATGGCATAAAATATCTTAAAAATACTTGTTTACTTGTGAAAACGGCTAAAAAATGGCGGAGTTGTTCAATGTTGAAAAAGGATACATCCAGCTGGCGCACCCTGTACCTTCTGCGGGGATAATTGAGAAATTAAACATACAAACTTTGAAGACCTGTTATCAAAGTTTGTAATTATATTCGATCTATAAGAGGCGACAGAACAAGAATCACAAACCGGAGTGGACAGGAGTATCCAAAACCAGGAGTGAAAACCTAAGAGTCAAAATCCACTTATATTGCTTTGATTGTTATACTCACTCCCAGAAACGTGCATAACAATTATTGGTTTCCACCGCTCCTTTGGAAACAGGCTCCTTGGTGTGAAATGTGTGGTTTATTTGAAACACTGTAAAAAAGTAAATAAACTTGGATATTTTCATCTTATTTTCTTCTATACCAGCTCTGCAAATCTACTATGTTACTTATCTTATTTTTTTGTTTTCACTGGATAGTCAAGTACATTTTGCAGCGTTATTAATTGCATTTTCGTACATGTCCTAAAAACGTTAATAACGAACATCGGGGTGGGCAAAGCGTAGTTGGTAAATCGATTGCCTTGTACGCAGCGCACCTGGGTTCGAGTCCCGACCCCGCACATAGGGTTAGAAATTTTTCATAAGAGACTTTTCTAACCCGAAGAGGCGAATGACCTTAAGGTTAAAACCTCTCTAATCTAAATAAAAAAAACTGAACATCATCATTATTATTATCGAAATAATGCATCTCAGCACGTTCTACAATTTCTTCTTGGATTCTATAGGGGAAACCGAAGAGATTTGAAACAGAGGAGAGTTGAAACACTGCCCATTACTAGCGAAACAATACCGTTAGGGATAAAACAATAATGCATTTGTTTTATTTATATCGTGCCCACGAGCCCTCCAATACACGCCAACTACGTTAAATGAGTGGTATTAGCACAGAGAGCAGATATTCATGATCGTACAAACATGTTGATGAAATGTGTGTACGTTAAAGCAAATACAAACATATTTGTATTTGGTTAAAGCGCCGCCAAACCGGCTTATACCAACTGTCAAATCTATTCCGGAACTGGTTCAAAATTCTGAATGAATTCAGTATGGAATCTGGCTCAAAGGAAACAACCGATTCCGACTCAATCGGTTGATGCGTTTGAGCTGGAATCCCTACAGAACCCACTCAGAAATCCGAGCCGGCTCCGGAATGGTTTGACTGCCCACTGAGAAGCCCAAAAATAGTTTCAAAACCGTTCAAACGGGTGATCAAAACAACTAACTTTTTACTATTTCACAACTTAAACGTCACCCAATTCCATTAAGTGGCGAGTCTGGTGTAAAGCGCTCAAACCATATGCTCCAGTGTCTCCTCGACGTTCTCACATTCCGCGCACAATGGTGACGTTGGAGCTGTGTCAGGTGGATTCTCCTAATTTTCTTCACGTTTCTGGTGGTTCTTCGATAGTAGCACCCGATATCCTCCACCAGGGTGATGAAGATGAGGATCATCCCGGCGATAACGCATACTGCCTCCAAAGATATCATGTGCACGCTCGCTGTTGCGAATCATACGCCCATCAGACGGAATGTCCTGTTCAGCTTTTCGCGATTCCGCTTAGTTTTTAGCGCCGCGCCCCAGACGGGAACCCCATGTCGCAGTATCGATGACAAAACACCATATAGCAGACGTCTCGTGCAGCTTCTCAGGCTGCCGACGTTTGGTATGATCCTCGCTATTGCGTTCGTTGCCTTCGCCGACTTTATCACTCCCAATTGCCTCAGTGCAAATTTCGATGCAATCACGTGCACCCCGACGTCGATCTGCGTCCACTGAACCGTTTTACAGTTGCTATCTGCAGTTTGACCCTGTTCATCTGGTTCTGGATCGCGTCTATTGTCTCCGTCGCAGACAGCTTCACCGTTAGTGACACGTCGTCCGCGAATCCCACGATTATCGCTTTCCTGAGCAGCCGCACACACTTAATTTAAATTACTGGGTAAAGTAAAATTTTGCTGGGATTTTGAACAGCAAACCGTTCGGTAATCAATTCAGTAAAACAATTTGGTACCGAACTCTCCGCAATCCGTTCTATCCAAACGTCAAAAAACACTGGTCAGTCAGCAGTTTCCTCGGAAAATGGCGACTTGACAGATGATTTGCTGTACCTGTTTTGTAAGTTTTTGACGAGGTTCGGTAATATTTTGCCGAACAATCAGTCAGTATTTTACTGGATAATGTTTATGTGCCGAAAAAAAAAACAAAAGAGTTGATAAATTCAGTGAAAAATATTGCGGGAGTCAGTAAATTATTCGAAAACTTACTGAAAATCGCTAAAAAATGAAAACTATTCCGCGAATTTTTTAAACAATTTGCTGACAGCTCCTTAAAATATCACTTTACTGAGCAAGTCGTCAAAAGAAATTACTGAACAAGTTTGGGCTGCGTTAGTGTGCAGTGTCAAGAATCCATCGTACATCCCGTTCCATGGAATTAGATCCAGAATGGAGCCCACAGCAACACTCTCTGCCACTCGCATTGACTTCTGCCCTTCGCTCGTCTCGTACAGCAACACTCTGCTCTGGAAGTAGCTCTTCAGGATCTAGCATAGATAGTCGGGAGCCCTCAGTCTGTGCAGCGCTGCGGCAAAGGCTCCCCAGCTGTTAAATGCATTCGTCGCATTTAACGTGATCACAGCGCAGTATCGATTTCCTCGTCGCCTCCCACTAGATGCCTTTTGCGCACTCTCGAGCACAGTTCGAATTGGATCGACTGTCTATTCTCCTGTGCAGAATCCGAATCGCATCAAGACTTCTGCAGCACCATCCTGCACATGTTCGGACATGCCAGAATCGCAGCTGTCAGCACCACGTTTAGTATTTCATCAGAATCGGGGACTTTCTTTAATTTTAGTTTTTTAGTTAGCGATCGGTAGCTTTTTCTTCGCCGTACAGTGTAGATAGTTGTACGGGGGTTCGGAAGAGACCCTCAACAAATATCTTCAGCTTACTCGGGAACATTTCGGCTGGCGTCAACAGACCGACATTTCACCACCACGACTCGCTACGCGTCGCACCAGGGATCAACTTCGCGGCACAGCTCTTTATTGCATTCTGACTTGCTAAGCTTGATCTTCCGTACTAAAGCGTCTCCTCTCTATCTGGATCCGATTCTGCTCTCTGAGCACACATTCTGGCTCCGAGACAAGCAACCCGCAGTGTACTCAGCGTCTCGTTCCAACGGACACCGTCTGTTGCGTGGCTTTCGAGACATTGTGTCGTCACAAGACGTCACAATTCTTCTTGTTAGATCGCCGCCGGTCCCGCTTCGGGCCGAAATGCCTCGAAGAAGAAGTCGTCTTCCAATTGCGCTCACCAGCAATCTTTCTCCGTCCCGCAACAGAGTTCCTTTGGCCGATACGATAGCAAATCGCCAGGGTGGTCTCTATACGTGTACTTCTCACATACTCTCCAATCCATGTTCACCGTCAGTGAAGGGCTACAGTATGTGACGACGATGATAGACTCCCTCCCGTCTCTCCGAAATTGGCTATCGAAACCATCATTGTACAATCGTACGTCTAACTTCACTACAGCTTCATGCAGGATATATCCTCTTGAAGTGGTTATTCTACTGCACCACCCACTCCGAATCCTCTATGATCTTCTTGAAGAGAGCTGCATACGCCGTCGCATCATTGTCTTCGACCTTCTGACGAGCTGGAGGTTTTTCTTTCCTCTTCTGCTCCACTTTTCTCTCTTCCGTCTGCTTTTGTTGTTTCCCGTTTTTTCTCCTTCCGACCCAAAACGGTACTCCAGTTTTCTCCTGGTTGTATGGCATCCTTCCCTTCGGCAGTAAAAGCATCCTCGTGCATCTGCCTCCCGGGCCCGCCTAGTCTACCGGCTCCTAGCGAGGTTATTGTCCTCTTTGAAGTCACGGAAACTGACGTATTCTCCACTCCAACTAGCTTCCCCTTCCTCTGCTTCCGGGGAGCTAAGAAGATAGTAGCCTTAGCCGACGACAATGTTTGCTCAGCTACATCAGCCCTCAGCGTTGTCGTGTCATACTCCTTCACGGCAGACAGTAGCGCCTTTCGGATTCTGAGACCCATCTCCTTAATGTCCTTATGGCATTCACCCTTATTCTTGTTTACGACGAATAGTATGCCCATTTGATTTTGCTGTCGTAAACGGGAATACGAACCACTTTCGAACGAATCTCACATTCGTCGTAAACAAGAATGAGGGTGATTGTTGCTCACGTCCATAAACTTGTGGAAATCGTCCACCATACATTTCATTTCTGTGAAGTTTACTCACCTTTACACCCTCTTGTGGGGCATGCATAAATGACGTAGCATTTTTTTAATTGTTTTGGACCGGTTTCAAAACCCATATGCCCATAAAAGCATAAGAGTCCCATATGGATTTTTGTCGAAATTGAGTTATCTATTGGATTGTATTCTGTATCATCACTGAATCACAATGCACAAATAAGATTACCAGGTTTGTTTAGAAAATATCGAAAAAGTAGCAAAACATGGTTGTCCCATAAGGCTCAATGAAAATGTAAATCTTGAACAGCATTTTTCTCGGCTTGCTGTTTTCCCATGTGGGACTCTTATGCTTTTATAGGCAGTAGAAGTGGAATGTAGCTGAAGAAATTGTTTATCCAGCGTTATGATTATCTCATTTTTTAAGGTTGTGTGACTTAGTCCGGTCTGACATAACACCTACCAATTGTAAAACATTGAATTTTTTCATCCCCAGCCGCTTTGTGAGGGGGGGGGGGGGTGTTTGTTGCTAGTTTATTTACAAGGAGAAGGTTAGAATTTTGTGACAAAATGCTACGAGAGGGAGGGAAGGGTCGAAAATCTCTGAAAAAAGCTATGTCATTTGTGTACAGCTCCTTGCTGAACAACTTCAGCTGCTGCTGATGGTGGTGACCTCACCAAACCACCTCTGGCGAACGGATTCGCCGCACCTGCTCCATATGTGTGTTTCTCGTTCATTCTCGATTTTATTGCATCCCAGCTCCGGGCCGCTATGTCCACTAGTTGTACGTAGTCTCCTCTTGTGATTCCATGGTTATCTATGCAAGCAGGGTGATCGTGTTAAGGTTTACACTACAGGTTAACATGCGGAGTAATGCTCAGAGCCAGATCGGCGTAAAATCGGGGATGGTCCATCCGAACCTAGTACCACCAACTAACTAATGACGAATTTTTAACATTTTTGTCCGTTTACGTTTGAAATGACTAGTATGCCGTAATCAGCATGTTACTGGCGTCGATCCTGATGTGCCACTTGGGCTAGGATGCTTTTTATTGCTAAGATCTTTGATTTCTAAAATGTAAGGATCTTAGCAGAAGCGGCACAGACTCGCTTCTTCGGGGATAGGTATGTGTGGGGTATATGCGTCTGTGTGTATATGGCCAAAAATATCACTTACTTTTCAGAGTGATGACTGAACCAATTTTCACAAACTTAGCCTCAAATGAAAGGTACAATTTTTCCATCGGTTACTACTCGATCCGACTTCCGGAATTACAAGATGATGTGTACGATCACGCAGCAAATCCTTATATAGTTTCCTTATAGTACATTTTTGGTGTAGATCCGGTCTGATCGGCATTTCTGCCCTAAGCCAAAAATGCGTGCCCCCCTCAACCCAAATTTTAAACTAGGACGAATTTGCGCATGGGCGCCATTTAAACACCTTTTTCAATATAAAGAATGTCATTTGGTATTATTTGGTATCATTATTATTATCATTGGTTCTTTCATTCTTACCTTTCCGTTTCCTTAATTTACCTTTACGCTAATATTTACCGCCTATTTTTTATCATCATTCCTTGTTCTTTTGAGAGTATGGATGCTATTTTAGATTATAGATTTCACCTTCTTTCTCTGTAAGGTACGGATGGATTAGCACATTTGATATTACCTTAATCCCCGGTTATGTCGACGTTCTCTGGCTGTCATGGGTCAGTTGGTACTTTCCCTTCGTACTTTCTTCTTTCTTAGTCCTTTTTTGTTAGTAAGCTCGTTGTGTCCACGATTTAATGGGTTATTTTTTCTTATACTTTGTACTCTACCCTTTTTTGTTTGTTTCAGTGCATTCATGAGTCTCCGGCGTTAGTGCACTTGTATATTTCTTTTCCTTTGTTTTTGCTTATATTCATGTGTGCATATATGTATGTGTTTCTTAGTTTCATTAAATGTTTCCGAATCTCCCAGGATAAAAGAGATATCAGCAGATCTTTCTTACTTAGCCTTCCGGTGGGTGCGTTGAATTGAGCGACATTAACAAGCAGTAAATATTAGATATTTTTGGAGCTTATTTCTCAGCATTGTGGAATCGAGGAATCGAATGTTGCTTGAGGTGCCAGTATTATGTGTACATATGGTTGTAGATTCTCGATCAGCGATATACTGAGAGCTATCATCTTTTTGTTCACTCTTGATAATCCTATGCATGAGTTTTTGCACATCATTAAGCTTTAGTAAATCTTGTCCGCTTCTCCAGAGAAGAAAAAAAAATAACTAAAACGATACAGAAAGGAAAAAGGTGAGTGTTACGAATAAATAAATTTATGTTGGCCACTCAGAATGGTTCAGCGGACATGAAACAGGAACATGGTTAGTCATATTTTGTGATAAATACACTGCGTTTAAATATATTATATTAAAGTTTAGTGACCCAAAGCGATTGGCGAATTGTAACTATGTAAACTGAACCGATTTTAATGACGTACATGTTTCCATTTCTAAGTCTTCGATTGATCCCTGACAGTAATTGCAATCGGCTCAGGCTCTTTTGTGCGTCATGCATTCACTGACTCACAATCGAATTGTGCCTCGACCAACCTTACACAACGCGTCCATTCCCCTTACTGAGCAAAAGGGCAGGGTGTACGATCACGCAGCAAATCCCACTTTTTAACAAACGCTTTGGATGTTCAAGATCCGCTTGTTTAATAAAATAAAATTAGCAACAAAAATCATGACATTTTTCCAATCTTAAGGGATATCGAATACGTTTTATTTGTGAAGCGAGCCAGAGCCATTAATGTAATTTCAATGAAATTGGTTGGAAATTTCGAATTTTATTCGTCATTGTTAGTTACTGTTGAACACAGAGTGACTAAACAATTTCTTAGATGCTGCATGTGCAATATGCATAGGTTGGGTACATCGAGAATATGCATTGATACGCTTACAAATGATAAAGTACAAACAGTTAATAATAGTCGCAAACGTAACTATTCTAGTCTAGCCTGCTGCACAGTCGAACACCTATGACTAGTAGTTATCTTATCTGTTTGCTAATCTCGACCTATTTAATTTCACAAGAGCCGAGGATAACGGTAGCCCCACAGAGTAACAGATGAAACTTAAATATTTATGGAACACATCACATAAACCAAAACCTGTGCCAGTTTCAGTCGCATGTTTCGGCTTATTTTACGACTTTATCCTGCTCTTGGTTGAGTTCGGTGCACAACTTCTGGATTAAGTCTTTCTTGTTAATTTTTCCCATCGCATTTCGTGGAACTTCCGTTACAATTTTCACTTCTTTCGGAATCGCTTGCTTGGGCAATTTTTGCTCCAGCCACGCTAGAAGTTGTGGTATGCTGAAAGTTTCGACGTCTTTTACACTAAGTACTGCGACCACTTTGGATCCCCATGTTTCGTCTGGGAGTCCAACCACAGCAACATCTGTCGTATCGGGGTACTCATGAAGGACAGTTTCGATCTCAAGCGCAGACAATTTGAATCCACCTGATTTAATAATATCGACGGAGGTGCGTCCTAGTATTTTAATGGCGCCATCAACGTATTCGGCCGTATCGCCTGTTTTGAACCAACCGTCTTCAAATTCTGCTTTAGTTTCTTCAGGTTTTTGCCAGTACTGTTGGAAGACAGATTTACCTGTGACGTAAATTTCACCAGACACTGCTGGATGGCATGCTGTTGAATCATGTACGTTCGCATTTGGCGAGCTGTCCCAGAAACCTTGATTCGCAGCTCCCTCGAAAATATGCTCCTTCTGAGTTTCCTTATTTACAATTTTTACCCTTACGCCAGGCAAAGGCATCCCGACACAACCTTGCTTGCGAACCCGGGTTTTATCTTGGATGTATGGATTCGAAATAACCATTCCAGTTTCTGTCATTCCATACCGTTCCAGCAGTTGGTGACCACTGATGTCGTACCACCGATTGGAAATGCTTCCCGGTAGAGGAGCGGACCCAGATATCATCAATTTGATCTTGTTCTTGCAATGAGTTTTGACGTAGTCACACATTCTTGCATTTTTACCAAAAACACTGTCGTATTCTTTGATCAACATTCCGTACATAGTAGGAACACCCATGAAGATGTTCACTCTTTCCTTCGTGGTCATGTTCACATTCAAGAGATAACTCCAAACGCTGCTACTGTCGAATTTAGGCAACATTACACACTTTGCTCCAACTGATAGTGGCAAATTGAGGGCAACCACTGTTCCATGGACGTGATTCAATGGAAGTGAATGGAGAACCGAGTCCACCCCGGAAACGTCCCAAGCATGCGAGAGCGCACTGTATTGTGCATCTAAATTTGCATAGCTCAGAACTACTCCTTTCGGTTTTCCGGTTGTGCCGGACGTATATAGAATAAGCGCATTTGCATCCCGATAGAATTCTCCATTCAGACAACCTTCGACTAATAGAGTATCGTTGAGTTGTAGCAGATGTTCTCTTTTGGGATCTAAATAGGACGTTTCATCTTCTTGTTGTTGCTGCGTCTCCAGTTTGTTTGATTTCAGCAAATCATGATGCACGAGAAGTTTTTTGTCTAGCTTTGTAGACAGCGGTTGGGCAATGTTTTGAAACTCTGGCGTAGCTATAAGCAGTGATGCATCCGAGTCTTTTATGTAGTATTCCAGTAAATCTTGTGGATAATTGGGGTTCAATGGAACGGCTTGAAAATTAGAAGAAAAACCTTATTATACAATCGGAAGCGTTAGAAATACGTATATTTACCAATTTGCCCTGAGAACCAACAGGCCCACTGACTGATAACATACGTGACATTATTAGGACAGATAAATGCGACACGTGACTGTGATGCACTTCCTGAAAGAGAAAAAAATATACTTATTTAATTCTTCATTATAGACATATCAATGAAACGTACGAAATGCGAGAAAACCTTCTGTAACAACTATTCAAACAAACTAATTATAAGTGAGAAGATAAAAAATCAATTTGCTTGTTTTTTTTATAAAACGTTTCTTTGACACAGCATTTGCAAGACCTTTTTTACGCCGGGAATTTGCTTGTTGTACTGGATCAATGAAGCATAAAACAAATAATAACAGAAAAGGTATATGATCTCTTACCTAACTCATTAATAAGCAGTTGCTCTTAAATCTGTATCAATATCACTGTTCCGTTCCTAAGAAGAGGAAAAATGTAAAATAACAAATAAACAATATGCCAGTCGCGAACAGAAGATCATGGGTTTGCCCTTACGGCCTTACTGTGTTGAGCGAATCTCTGACAGTGGACGTTTTGATTTTTTTCAAGTCGTGGGACTCAAATGATGAGTTACAAAACGAAAAAAATATCCAGGCGTATCTGCATCATGCCAAAAGAGCAACTCTCGACAAACATATGATTACGGCCTAAAAGCCAACTGTCAAAATCCACTTTGAATGGAAATTCCAGACAAACCGTTACTAGTCGAACACAGTTCACAACAGTTTATGAAAGAGAAAACTTTTCTCTTTCGTTTACTACCAACATCTGTGATTGGCGTGTAAGGTGTAACGGTTTGTCCGAAATTCCCATTCAAAGTGGATTGTGACAGTTGGCTTTTAGGCCGTAATCATATGTTTGTCGAGAACTGGAATCCTTTGCCGTTGATTCACAAAAGAAAATATAGACGTGGCTTTAATCCAAGAGCCATGGGTTTAAAAAAAACAATATTCTAGGAGTATCTACACAAACGGGTAAGATCTAGGGGCAGATCACTTGTGATGCATTTTTAAAAGAGAAATTAAATGCATTTCTTTCCATCAAAATAGAAATTCATAATATATTTTGCGTTGCGTGCAATGTTTTTGCGTTGTGTGTAATGTTGTTTGCGTTGCGTGTAAGACGTCAAAACCCTACAGAAAAACTAGCCCTACATTTAACAAAATGTCGAACAAAGTGGATCAGCGTAGGACGTTTGTTAAACAAACTTTTCTGCGAGAGAGTGCAAAGCTGATGCAAAAATGGAAATTAAATGCATTTTTTTCTAATTTGATGCAAATTTGTTATACATTCTTAGAGTGATCTGCCCCTAGGGTAAGATAATATTTAACTATACACCAATAACCGAATTTATAAAAAGAGGACATAGTGGCAATACAGTTTGAAATACCAACAACGAAAGGGAGGACCGGTATATTCGCTTCTGCTTACTTCCCCGGGGATTCAGATGAAGCCCCTCCTCAGGAAGTAACTGAGTTTGTTGGCCACTGTAGGAAAAGAAATAAGCAATTCATTGTTGGTTGCGATGCAAACGCCCATCATACAATGGGGAAGTAGTGATATCAACGAAAGGGGTAAGTGCGTTGTAGAGTATATATTGTACAACAATTTTGATATACCTATGTAATAGTGGCAATATGCAATACGCGAGGAAGTGCTAACAATGTCAAGTACAAAACTCTCTGAAAACATCATAAACCGGCATATGTCTGATGAAATTTCTCTATCGGACCACATGCACATACTCTTCGAATATTAAGCAGGAGAAAAACTAACAGAAGTCTACAGAAATCCCAGAAACACAAATTGGGATACATTTTGCTCCCAGCTGCTGGGCGCAAAAGCATGTTTTGAAGCAGAAATCCAAAATCCAGAAATCTGAAGAAGAATTAGAGATTTTGTCAGATATTATAACATCTAAACTTATGGATGCTTACAATAGAAGCTGTCCAGCTGAAACGCGTACATCCAATAAGGACGCACCATGCTGGAACAAAGCCTTAGAAAAACTCAGGAGTTTCTAGGAAACTGTTCAACCGGGCTTAACGGACTGGACAATGGGATGAGAATAAAAAGTCTATTTCGACATATAACGTAATAATTAGAAAATCGCGAAGAAAGAGTTGGAGGCTGATGTGCGAGCGGGTTGAACAAACTCCCGTTGTTGCAAGACTGCAAAAAAACTCTTTTGAAAGATCATACAAACGGGTTCGGTAGTTTGAAGAAGGATGATGGAACTTTCACCATTGATTCCCAAGAAACACTTAGTATCATGATGGAGAAACATTTTCCTGGTTCGTTTCCTATTAATAATATACAAACACAGAATCAAACTGAAGCAGGGCCTGACTCATATGATACTGGCACTAAAGCTCACGAAATAGTCAGTGTTACATTTACAGACGCAAAGGTGAAATGGGCGATCGACTCCTTTGAACCATTCAAATCGCGGGGGATGGATGGAATACTGCCAACAATGCTACAAAAAAGAAATCATTCCATACTTGACGAGAACCTTTAGAGCAAGTCTAAAACTATGCTATATACCTACAAGCTGGAGGGTAATATTTATACCAAAATCGGGGAAGCGCGAAATCTTTTAAGCCAATCCGGCCAACCGCCATATTTCTGAAAAGAATGGAGAAAATGATTGACTTATGGGGTTTTCGATTGATTGACACCGGTGTAGTGGAGTGCACTGGAACTGCACCGTTTTTGCACTTTCTAGCAGAAGTGCAGAAAACTGGGTATGTCCCATTCACACTTCTGCTAGAAAGTGCAAAACCAGTGCACTCCACTACACCGGTGTCAATCAATGGAAAATCCCAATACATATTAAAGCAGAGTACTTGAAAAACCCTCCACAGAGCGAATTTTAATTCGCATATCAAAGCCACAAATCAACAATAGATGCATTACACATGTTGGTTGGAAAACTAGAGAATTTTATTGAATCAAAAGAAATCTCACTTGCGGCTTTCCTCGACATAGAAAGAGCTTTCGACAATGCATCTCATTTTGAAAAATGCAGTATAAAACTTTGAGGTTTTGTCAAGCTATGCGACATTGTATGGCGACCTGACCAGAGATGCCAGATTTGCAGACAAGTCTGCAAATTCGCAGACTTTTAATTTAAGCTGCAGATTTTTTCGATGACGCAGATATTAGCAGATTTTTTAGTTTGGTTGCAGATATTTATAGATTTTTTAGTTTGGTTGCAGATATTTACAGATTTTTGAATATAAAGGCTCTTAGTTACACTTACACTAGCTTTCCTGACATTTTTTGTTCTTCCCAAACTTTTAAAATTATTAGCAGACATTTGAAAAAAGTACCTGGAATCTCTGAACCTGACCGAGAGCTCCACTCTCTTCTAGAATCTGAGCTGCACACTCAACATTAAGTATACTATTCACAATCATTCATGAACACACGCGAATATGCAAGCGACCACACGATGACAAAATCGAATTTATACACACGAAGCTACATACGTGCTGGCACACGTGACGAACACGTGAACATACAAACGATTCAGCCCTTCGCGATCATCCACACACACTTATCAACGCAGAGAAATAAGGCATATTCGAATAAAATATTTTGCGACTTTGATTCTAATTCAAAGATTTTGAAACAGAAATAAAATTTCTTTTTTTTTTTCAAATACCAAACATTGTTGGTAGAAAAATATTGGCATTAGTGACAAAATAAACTGCATTTTGATTCCAAAATCTGGCAAAAAAGGAATATTCGTATCAAATATATTGATTCAAATTTCAGCATTTATTCGAACAAAAAAATTGATTGGTTCTACAATACTATTGGACAAAATACTGCTTTTATATTTTGAAATATTACTTGAAACTGGTTTGACTGTGTTTGGTTTGATCTCCGCCATTTTTCTGTACGACATAAATAATAAAAAATGGACGCATCGGACGACGGGAGTAAAGAATTGGAGTTCAAGACGCTAGGTTTAGACGACTTTGGCGATATAAAAATGTAAATACAGTTTGATTTGTGCAATACGATCGTGAGTGCCTTATCAGGTGAAAAAAATATTTATTAATAAGGTAATACCTATGAACTTAATATTATTGTTATTCTTCCAGAAAATTGATACACCGTCGAAATTTTGAAATTTATCAAACGTGAGGAAGTAGAGGAGCTAATACATCATTTTTAGCGAAAAGTTTGGAAAAGTTGTCGTTTAGGAGTTGCAATTACGCAAATTTAAGAGGAGTTTCAAAACTGAAAATCTAGAAACTACGTTTGAACTACAACGAGGTTCAAAGATTTCGCGCGGGCTTCTAATCCTGCTCACAAGTTAAAAAAAATCAGAAATCACTTAGTTTCTATAATTCATGATAATTGTTTTGCAAATCTTAAGTGAAATTAGGATTCGGTGCTAAATACAAGCACCTTATGGGTAGAGGAAAAAACAATAAACAAGATATTAATATTAATTACATCTTTTTTGAAAACAAAAGAAAAATGTTTTTTGGTTTAAATGGATTTTTTCATTGTCTTAAAAAAGAAAATCATAGTTCAACTAACAAAAACATGATTTATTTTTAAAAAAAATATATGATAGATTCAAGCAAAATTATTATTGAATCTACACAAAGTTCTATGAGGGCTTGTTAGTAGAAGCAACAATCATTTTTTTTTTTTTGGAATTTAATAACAAATATTTTTTAATCTAAAAAAATTGCAATTAGGCCCTGATTAAAAAAATATATATTTTTGATTTCTAAGTGGATTATTCTGGAATTCAATATACACTTTTCTGCGAGTGGAGAATCGTATTATTTTTATTACTGAACAGTCAGTACGTCCAGCATGCATCAGTTCCTTAACCCTGCCTTAAACCACAGCCTGATCCTCTCCCACGGCTTACATATATGTACTAGGCTAGATCGTTAAAGTGTAAACATTTCACGAGCGCGCGTCATAGATATCGTCGGCGAAAACAATTATATGAAATTCCTATATTGTTTGTTGCTAACGAATGATCGACACCTGATAAATCACAAGGAAGCTAAGCCGATGTCCAATACCTTTGCTGTGAACAGAAAATTACAGAAAATCTTCTATGGCATGCAGCTAAATGCCCGATTTACGCTAATAATCACATAGATGCACTGATTATTCACTGTGTCTAGTGTAATTATGCCGTAATTTACGTCAAGAATCCATTGCTTACTATTTTTTCCACCATAAGAGCTCAAATATTGTCAATTAATAACTTTCGAGAAATTCGTTTGTTTATCTCAACGATTTCTCTGACGTCACCGAAAACTGTCAATTCGCAGAGTAGCAAGCCTCGTTTCTGTGAGCCATGATCCTCTTCTATGACGTTTTTGTGGTCTGCCTGGACCACTCAGCCATTACCCTTCCTATGATTGGTTTTGGACTGACTTGCGGTATCATTGCCCCACCAAACGTTGCAAAATGAAAATGAGTTTTCAGTGTGCGTATTTCAAACGTTAGATGCCTAGCTCAATACGGGTTGTTCACATTTTATATCACCAACATCATCAACATCAGAAAAAATAATTTTCAGTCTGTTAGTAAATACGACTAGAAATTTCTATATCCACTCGGAAACAATATTTTTCTTCGCGAACCCCCAGCAACGACTTTACGGCCCCCTAGGAATCCGCCGACTCTAGGTTGAGAGCCACTGGGCTAAATCATCACATTGTGAACACCGTGTTTTAGATGTGTTTTTAAAAGATTCAAAT
The DNA here is from genome assembly GCF_030247195.1 of Topomyia yanbarensis. Classification (NCBI taxonomy): domain Eukaryota; kingdom Metazoa; phylum Arthropoda; class Insecta; order Diptera; family Culicidae; genus Topomyia; species Topomyia yanbarensis. Next base: position 108,254,807 of record NC_080672.1, on the reverse strand, counting down.
TAGCCGATGGTTTCTCATTTTGAAACAGAATTAGGTACATCTTAGCATTGCATACAACCTTAAATAGCCTACTGTTGTGGCGCACACAAAAGGGATCGCCTTCATTTCAACAACAATATAGCAAAAAGGCTCTGAAAAAACTAAACATGGTAACATCTATTGAATTATTTCAATCCTCCAACACATGAAATGCACACGGTTGCCATTTCAATATTCATTCGAGTGTGAGAAATATGGTTTTCAAATGGAATTCATGCAAACATTGTGTGAAAAGCACATCAACATAATAAGAAATACCATTGACTAACATGTACACGTGAATAACACTTTGTTTCACTTATAGGGTGTGGAGACTATTTTCGCCCTATTTCTATTATCGCCCCTGAGTGCATATAAGGAGAGTGACGACACTGTCAAAATTGGAATAATGATTACTTGTCAGTGTCATTCCAAACGAGTCAAATCCATGTATTTTGAGAGGTCGTTTGTTCGTTTGGAATATTACTGACAGATAATCATGACAGGTGTCTTCACTCTCCTTACATACACTCTGTATCGCCCTACACATTTGAAGCCGTTAGTTAGAGCAGCGTCTGCCATCTTTGTTCAACGCATTGGCCCATATGGTAGTGCGAAAATAGGAGCATTCGATTCGAGTTTTCGTGGAGCTCAAACAGAAGTATTTCCCCATTCTCAGGACATTTTTGGTATTAAATTGGTTCTTGGGAACGAAGCAAGGATACTGATGCCAATTTATGTGCATTTCGTCGACTGTAGAATGCGTAATTAATAGAATAGTGTGGCACCCTCCCTAATGGGTGAAAATTAAGTCTTTACCCTAGATTTGAATTGGCAGAAGAATCCGTGAAATCAATTGTTTTACATGTAGAAATGCACTACATGTTTTTCATTCGAAAGTCATGTGGAAAGTTCATACTTTACGACTCAATATCATGGCAATTAACACCCAATGGAAAATATGTCATATTAACGTGGAATTTGTTTAAATATAATTTGAAAGACCACATGAAATGCGTTTTAAGGGATTTCAGTGTGAAACTCAAAGTGAAATCATTTGCTTTGCAACGATCATGAAGGTGATGTTTAATTTCTTATGGTTTTATCGTTTTCATTATTTTCAGTGTGTACAGCGCACAGTCTGTTACCGCTTTTTTTACTCGAAAATCCAAGCAAATTCCCCAGTGAAACTGTATGAATAGATAATGTAACAAACTGTGTGCATAGTAAAGCATTTCTTAAGATTTATACCTGTCCTAAGTTCAACGCTTGATGAATGAAAATAATTTTCGTTTTTTGTTCCTTTTACGGTTGAAATCTGAATGCCCCTTCAGTATTTTTTCATTTAACATATCCGACAAAAACTGCTGTTGGTGTAGATTTAAAATCAAATAAAAGAGGCACATGTTTTACGTATTGGCGATTTTTTTTAATACGCTGTAGTCCAATTATAGTGCTGTTGTTACAGTAGCAGTTGTCTCCTTAATAGCGCGGAAAGATAGCTCCGTATCGCGTAGTTTCTAAGTTAGTTTTGCTAACATTACAACGTACTACAACACCATTGAACCATTTTTTATGCTGAACTAGTTCACAAGTTCAATTCATATGTTCAATCGATAATGTAACCAACAGCGGAGAAAGTATTCTTAAGAATTTGCGGTTGTCTATCATTGCATATCATAGTCGTAGTCTCATACACACCGGTCACATAATTACTGATAACTGACAAGAGACAAAATCTTACGCGAGGTAACAATATGCCTAATGTTATTGTTTACTATGCGATGTTATTTTTAGATTATTTCGTGCTTGCTCTTGATGAACTAAAAAAGTGGTAAACAAAATTGACTGAATTTTGTCAGCAAAACTGTAGTCGTCTGTCTACATCAACTGATCAGATGAGCTTTATCTTATATAACGTACAGTGTGCCACAGACATGCATGAATCGGGTATTAATGGGTTCATTAAATTGAAATCGTGAACCCGTAATCGCACGCAACTGCCATGAGTGATGCGCCAGATAATTGCGTCTAAATTTTCCTTCTGACGCATAACATTGGATAAACACGTTTGGGAGGCAGCTAACAAAAAATATTTACGAAAATGCGTTTTTCCACGGCACCATTTTCGGTCGGTAGTCACAAATAACCTTGACAATGTGTGCATTGACCGTATTGACAGTCAAAAGCGCACTTCCAAAGAACCGGTTATCCCACGATCGTCCTTCAACTTTGTTGTGTCTGAGCTACAGAAATTGCGTCATTTTCCAAAATATGATTCACTCACTTACCACAGCAATTGGAGATCTGCAAAGCAAGCCGTTTGACAGCTTCGTAGATTTGGATAAAGCTGTAATCTCCTGTCTGGTCCCTTATAGCCGATTTTTCCCCGTAAAGTAGGGCCCGCTTAAAGGGCGGAACAACCAAATTACGCCTGGATTCGTCCTCGAAAAGTGTCGTCAATCGTTGGTGCAAACGTGCATGAATCGCTTCCGGATCGGTCGGTACATGCTGGTCGATTCCTCCAGTCGCCTGCCGCACTTTACCGGCTTGAGTGGCAAGTGTTCGAACGTATTTTGTGGACAGTGTAGCTCCGCCGGGAATTGTCCCTCCGAATGATGTCAACACTTCGATACATTTTCTTGCTAGTAGAAACTTGGACATTCTTTTTCACTTAGTAAAAGTTGTCATACACGATAATCAGAATCGATCAAAAAAAATCTCTAAATGCAAAGAATTTTCCTTGGTTTGATCCTTGAAGAAGCAGCCTATCGTTTGATTAAAAAATTACAATTACTATAAAGAATTGATTTATAAAAATAATATACGGACAATCCAAGTCGCAGTAAGCGGAGCAGCTAGTTTTTCTCGTATTCCACGTTTTAACAAAAGAAGAAACTTTGCATAGAAAATCCAACTTTTATGCAAAATCTTGAACGAATATCTTTCAGCGACAAAATTTCCAAATATGTAACACTATAGTTTAGATTTCTTCAATATTTTCACCGTACACGCCGAATATGATTCTTCTCTTCCTTCAGGCCCGGTTCGACGGCGAATGACTGCTCAGCTCAAGGCGACTGATTATGCTTGAACATGACATGATTGGGTATTGCGCACTTCCCACCAACCTGGACTCCGCACTTTCAAAGTGCGAGTGATCAAACTGCTACTGAAAACTGCGAGCTGTCAAAACACATGTATTTCAAGTGATAGAGATGGTACTTTGATAGACAGACCAGTCGAGCTAACCAGTCTATGAGAAGAATTTAATAGAAGAATAGCAAGTGCGCAGTGCGGTTAGAATCCAGTTTATAGTGCCACAAACAATATGATGGGTATGATACCCAACCCACACATCAATAATGCGCATTGGAAACGAGCTCAGTTGTTTACGGGTATTGATGGATTTTCCTTTTTCATTTTTGACACTTTGAATATGGATGTGTGCGTATGCGGTTAGTTCTGTCAACTGACAAAATATAGATGCATTTAATGCGCGCGTGTGACGAGTATACGCTAGTGTGGTTCTTAAAAAAAGTTTAAACAAATATTAATTTAAACTCATCCACTACATTCATTGATATTGCGCTATAGCATTCCAAGATGAAGAAAAAAACGTGGGAACATTTTCGGCGCACGATGAAAAGTGCGAAAAGACCGAACTCGGAAAAATGACAACCCCCAGTTAAGCTCAGCCAGAAATGAACCGGAATTTTGGCTGGTTCCAGCTCATATTCCGGCTCCAGTGACACAACCGATTCTAGACAGAATCGGTTGTGTCACTGGAGCCGGAATACTGAGTCTCCCCACTGAGACGTCCAAAAAATTGTTTCAAAATCGTTCAACACGGGTCCAACGATGGACGTTTGTTGAACGGTTATTTGGACGTTGTCCAAATTGGTCCAACGAACGTCCTTCATTGGACGATTTTGAAACCAACCGTTCTTAGAGGGTCGGCTGAGCTTTACTTGAACCAGGCTTAAAAGTTAATTGGCGATTCTACGTTGAAACCGCTCGCAGGTAGCGCTGGAAGGAAAGTGTTGCTGATTTCATTTTGTTCTGTCATAGTGCATATATTTTCTGTAAACATTGGTAAAAAATGACTTTTAAACACCAAATGACCGATCAATTTGTTGATAATTGTTTATGAAAATGGAGGAAAATCATCATTTTATCAGATGATGAGTAAACATCTTGCGAAAAGAGTGTAAAACATAGTGGTTTCTAATATTATTCGCAGAGCTATATGCGCGCTGTTTCGAAATGTAATTTGTTGAGCACCGTAGCCGCCGCAACAGCATTTCCCGTTCGTCCTAAGTTAAGCTAAACCTTCATGAGATGGTGTAAATTCAAGAAACTCTCCAGATCACGCGAGGAAAGAATATATCCGGCTAATAGGAAAGTGTCAGCTTTGTATCATGCACAGCCGATCCTTCTCTCCGATAGTGTTCACTGAATCTCCTACGTAGTTCAAAATATAAAGGAGTTTGACATTGGTGCTGATTGGGTCTCGGTTTCGAGTTGGAACTTTATTTATGGAAAGATTTTTTATAACCACAATAATACCCCGATTACATTTCGAAGAAATGTATGAGTCAAATAGTTGCAAATGGCTGTACTTTCAGAATAATTGCAAATAAAACTAAATTTCTTACTCGTTTCATTCATATTTTGGCAGTGGTTAGCTTTTTCCGAGAAGATAATGAAGATTTTGTTGTAAGCTACGACTCACTTACGGGTGAAAAAAAGCAAATTGTATCACTTTGCCAGTTCATGAGCTGAATCATAGGTGTCGCATGACTAATTTTGGTTTTGCCGCAAATCGCCAATCGAGGGTGAAGAAAACGACCCTTATATCCCAGTAAAAAAATGCGGACGAACATGGTCAGGCGATTTAAACAGTTTGACGTTTGACTCAACTCGCCTAATTGCCCCTAGGAACAAATGTAATTTGCGAATGCAAATTAAAGGCAATTTCAATACTTAGAGAAATTTTCTGGCGGCTGGAAATGGACTTGGTTGTGTTTTTTCGTTTTTCAAACATGGATTAAAATTGTTTTTTAAACAATTAGCGTGTTCCGGTTTGTATTTTGTTTGTCTAGTGCACTTCATTTAGCCAACGAATGTGGGAAATTGTGCAATCGTGTTTAAGTATTGTGGAACAAGATATCTGACCTAAAGTCTTAATGAAAGTCAGATTGCGGTAAGTTTTGGTGTGCAAGACCAATTTAACCATTGATTCTTCCTATAGTTTGGTGTAGGGCGGCAAGAAAACGACGGGTGGCCAATCGCCAAAATGGTGCATTTGAAATAGCCCCCTAATTGCCAGCAATTTGCTGGCAAATTGAAGGGCAATTAGCGCATGCGAGTTGGCAAATAGTCCCCCATTAGCCAGCAACTCGCCGTTTTTGGCTGGGATAATTCAAGCATGATTTTTGAAAACAACGTAGCTAACAAAAGTGAACTAACGACACTGAATCCCTCTGTAAGAATCGACACGTCAATCGTTTGTTTATCATTTATCTGTCAGTATCATTCCAATCGAGCACGAAACCAGTCAATGTCATTCCAATCGAGCAGAAACTTGTCAAATGTTGCAATCTGATGAATGAATTTTGGAAAGCACTGTGATAGTGAGTTAAAATATTTGGAATAAATTTCTGAATCGAATCTCTAAGGCAAGGTAAAACATAGAACCTTTATCATTACGGTGCCTACTAAAAGTAACTTCAACCATTGCAACTACCCGTAATGTAATTTTCTGGTAAACCACAGAACCGGACCCATTCCGGACGAAGGTTATAGTTTACCGGGAAGTGAAAAAAACCAATATTTTTAAAACCGGCGGTAGTTTTATTGGTACAAAACTTCACACAGCACATCATGATCAAAAAATTGTCTACGTTGCAACTCTGCGGTAACGGTAACGAGTCAACTAGTTAACACTGTGACAGTGGTGCAGTACTTTAAAGTGAACAAACTGAGATTATCATTCCCCCGCATTCTACGCATCTTAATGTACATATTGACAAATTTTCCTTTCATTATTCGATAATGCTATTGCAAAATGCACATTAGAAATAATGACGAACAAACTACTGATACACCAACAGTGCATGAATACAGTTTCGTCATTTTAGTTACGTTAGCTTTGGTACCGCTGTAACACGGTTTTCCTAACTTAATCATTAAAATATATTGAGACATTCACCGAAACGTACACGCCGCACCAACTGCTCCCTAAATACCGCTGTAAGGTTGCCAGTAAATTTTTGGTATAACTAGCACTTGTATTTGCTTTGCCTCTCCCAATTTGATTTAAACGTAAGGACAATTTTTAAAACAGAATTCGATTGATTAGGCCAACTCATTTAACCATTTTTTTTGTTTCTGTAATCTAAAAAGAATTTTTGAATTTTACTGAACGTGGTGAATTTGGCACCACTTGCACCTGTATAAAACGTTGCATAATGCGGGGCTGTTTTTTTGGAACATGTCCCGAATAGAAATGTACAGTAACAAAACCATGATTTTCGCTGTGACAGTACAGTAATTTTACAATAATTTACAGTAAACTCTAGTGCTATGCTAAAACACAAAAAACAATAAACTTTGTCGTTTCTACAGTAAATTTCAATGTAAAATCGGCTTTCACAGTATAAAAGGGGGGTGGTTATGTAGCTTAACACTACAAAATCGATTTTTTCCATGCAGTTTTTTTTACGAAAACAGTAAAATTTAATGTGAATTTACTGTATCAGCTTTTTGTTGAACAGTAAATTTGAATGTTACATGAAATTGTATAATAAATCTACTGAGAGAACTGTGCGTCAAACAATGTTTAAACAGTAATAACTATATTGCCTTTCTCATATAAAGAAAGGCTATGCAATCACTGTAAAAATCGAGTTTTTTTTTGGTTTATGATTGCTATTGTAAAATTCTATTCGGGGTGTTATCATTCAGCCCTTCGTTACACAAAATCGCGATATTATGGCAGATGTGCTAAGCGCGGTATTTGATGGAGCGCGGCCGTTCCTTTCAACCGGGAAAGGCCGCATGAAATTTTGGAGAAATGCGTTTTCTCTGTTTGGGTCAAATGCGAGTTTCGGTATTTTCAAAAATTATGTTTGAATTGATATAATCAGGTAAATAAAAACATAATAACACCCCTAATTATTATCCTTTAATTTATCATATCGTTGATACTGTCATTTGATGGTTCAAATTATCAGCTGATCACATAACGAAAAGGCCATAACCAAGTTTTTCATTGACGCATTGGCTGCAGAATTCATTTATACATGTTTTTATGTGCAATTTGAAATCATCTATTCTATGTTACTATTTAATCCAGCTACAGTGGAATATCATAAAGTGCCCTTTTTCAATATCAGAACGTGGCTGAAGTCGGCAATATAGATAACCATTATATCAGCCACACTTAAGTTATCAGTGCTTCTTTTCGTATGAGATTAGCCAGTCGTGCAAAGTAATCAAATGAAATCAGTCATCTGAACTAAACGTGTGATCAACATGAAGAAAATTGTAATATTCGGTGGAACTGGTACGACCGGTCAATGTGCCGTAAAGTATGCTCTGGAAAAGGGTCTCAAAGTTCGGCTGATGGTACGTAATGAAGGTACTGTTCCAGAATCGTTTAAGGGTGAGGTAGAAGTGGTTAAAGGAGATGTGGTTAACCCTATCGACGTCTCCAATGCAATAAATGGTCAAGATCTTGTATGTGTTGCTTTGGGGACACGCAACGACCTAAAGCCCACGACTGAACTATCAACTGGCATGCAGAACATTGTTGATGCCATGAAAACTACAGGTATCAAACAGGTATCCATCTGCTTATCAACGTTCTTGTTTTTCGAAAAGGACAAGGTTCCAAAAATCTTTACGGATCTGAACGCCGAGCACGGACGGATGTTGGATGTAGTAAAGGCATCCGGGTTAGAATATCGTGCCATCTTTCCACCGCATATAGCTGATGAGCCTGCTGGAGAGTACATCACTGCCTACGATAAATCGCCAGGTGTAAGCCGTTCTATCTCAAAACATGATTTGGGAAAATTCTTGATTGAGTCGCTGTTTGACGAACGACATGCTGGAAAACTTATTGGAATCTGCACGAAACCTGCTTGTTGAAGAGCAATAAAAAATCTTCCTTTACCTGGCATAAGATATACAAATGTAACCCACAGGGTATAGTGAGCTAATAAATTTGATTTGACTCTTAAACTAATCAACGTGCTGACTTTTGATGACTGTGATTTTTTTGAATTATAGATGACTCAGCTATTTCTAAACATTCAACAATAGTGTAATCGCACTGTTTGATATGTCAGGGATTTTTGGCACAATCGTATCACACGTACACTTCGAACCTTAATAACTTTCTACCTGTCCCACTTTTTGCTAAGTCAATTTCTTATATTGAAAGACAAGTATTGGTAAATGTTTCAAATTGCTGCTGGGATGGGATGAGATGATATCCAAATGTTATTTTTTATATAACTATGCTTATTTAGGCCCAAATGCGGTAGCTTAACTAGGCCGATTATTCATTTTTAATTACATTTCAGGTGTTAGAGGGGGAAGGGAAAGCCGTATTTAGAGACGGCTTACGCCCCCCTTATGTTAGTAAGGGAAAAGGTAGGAAGTAGGATACATTGTATACATATTGATATTTTCATTGGTTAGTTGATCATTGTGGCGGATATGCACACCTTGTTGTAGTGGTTTCCCGGCTGTAATCGCAGGGGCGTGGGGAGGGTGAATATTTCGGATAATTATTGGCACTCCGATGCTGTCATGATGTTCTGGACGGACGGTTATCAAGAAGCGTATACATTAGACTGCCCAGAAAAATAATGAATTCTTGAAAACCCCTGAGTCGATTTCTAGTCTATTTGGTACAAATTTGAAGCAAATCGGACAAGTCTAGCTACCGGACCAACGTGCCTGAAGTTTGTATGAAAATCGACAATTTTCATGGAGAAAACCCACTAGCTCGAATTTTCGCCGCTAGATGGCCCTATATGCATCGTACCACCACTGTAAGGGGTCATGTATAAATGACGTAGCATTTTAGGGGATAGGGGGGTATAGCAAATTTGTAACGAAGTGTGACGAGGGGGAGGGTAGGGTCAGAAGTTATGCGACGTAGCATGAAGTTCAAATTTTTTTGACAGGCATCAAAACCCGTTAATTAGAGAAAACAATTTAATGTTCCTATTTCATGGACTTGTTGACTTTTCTCGGTGAAAAGTCAGCAAGTCCATGAAATAAATATGTTGCGGTGACCATAAAATCTTAAATTTAATGTTCCTCCATTCCCAAGTTGCTTTTCACGCGGTTTTTCATTTTGTAAATTTTACTGTTCGCGGAATGGCAGGCTCGCAAAGAAAAGGAAAGATTTTTCATGCGGATTGAAATTGCCACATTAGTTAGCTAATATTGCTAACTAGTAGACTAATTTTGGTAGCTGAATTAAATTTTCTTACGGATTCAATCAAAGAAAATTTAGTAATTTAGTTGAGCTTATGCTTCCTAAAATCGTTAGCAGCTGCAGGATTGCTATCCACACTAGAAAAACTCTAGTAAGAGAACTGTGGAGAGAAAAACAGCATTTTTGGCAACGTATGCCCCGGCATTGTATTACAACACGTCCAATCTTATAAGGATAGGCAATGTTCGATTAGATTTGCTTTTTTGGCAGCTAAACGCGAATCCAATCGATCCAAAATAGAGTCTCCGCAGTTCTCTTTCTAGAGTTTTTCTAATCCACACTATATTTGTCATGAAATGGGCTTGTTTTGTAGGCTGCTTGCTGTTATAATGAAAATGTTTTTAATAGTATTTTGTAAGGACATATATTTAAAAGAATTGAAAAACGTGAAGTGCTTCGTGCTGCGAAACTGGTCATTAACAAGGTCCTTAAAAGCAGCAAGATAGCGTGTTTCGACAACCTGTGCGAAAGTGCCAACGCGAATCCGTGGGGTGACGCCTACAGAATCGTGATAGCCAAGACCAAAGGGGGCCCTTCACCCCAGAACGGTCTCCGGACCGGTTGGCGACGATTATCGAAGCTCTCTTCCGGTCTCGAGCCACAAGCCCCTGGCCACCTGCACCACGAGACAGTGTGGGCGCGGCCGAAATGAACGTGACGAATGAAGAACTACTCGCAGTGGCAAATTCCCTAGCAATGAACAAAGCTTCAGGGCCGGATGGAGTTCCAAATAGCGCTCTCAAGGCAGCGATCATAGCGAACCCGAACATGTTCAGGCTAGCTATGCAGAGATGCCTTGACGAGTGCCGCTTCCCCGATAGATGGAAAAGGCAGAAATTGGTGCTGTTGCCGAGGCCCCCCGGGCGACCCATCGGCGTACAGACCAATCAGTCTGATCGACACGACTGGCAAATTGCTTGAGGGGATCATCCTCATCAGGCTAACCCCGTACTCAGAAGGCACGGACGGCCTATCAAGCAACCAGTTTTGATTTCGGAAGGGTAAGTCCACGGCGGACGCTATCAACTCAGTGATAAAGACTGCCGAGATAGCAAAAAAGGCGAGGCTTTCGATACTGTGCCTTAGTGACACTTGACGTGAAGAACGCATTCAACAGTGCAAGCTGGGATGCCATCGCGCTCTCGTTACACCGGCTTAGCCTACCGGTGGGTCTGTACCGGATCCTGGAAAATTACTTCCAGAACCGCGTAGTGCTATACGAGACCGATGCCGGTCAGAAAAGGGATCCTATTACCGCCGGAGTCTCGCAGGGCTCGATCCTAGGCCCGGTGCTATGGAACCTCATGTATGACGGGGTTCTGAGACTGAAGTTCCCTCCTGGGGTCAAGATCGTCGGCTTTGCGGACGGCGTAACCTTAGAGGTCTATGGGGAGTCAATCCCTGAAATAGAACTAACCGCAGAACACGCGATCAGCACGGTGGAGGAATGGATGAGCGCGAGACGCCTGGAGCTCGCTCAGCATAAGACGGAGGTAGTTATCGTCAACAACCGCAAGTCGGCACAACATGCAGTTATCCATGTGGAAGAAGTCGTGATCACCTCACAGCGGAGTTTGAAGTCTCTGACCTTCGGTAGCCATGTCGACTATACATGCAAGAGAGCGTCGACTGCTGTAGCGGCATTATCGATGATGATGTACAACAGCTCAAAGGTGTGCGCCAGTAGACGTAGGCTACTGGCAGGCGTTGCCGTATCTATCCTCAGGTATGGCGGCCCGTCATGGTCAAGAGCACCTACAGAAACTGGAGAGCACCTACCGCGTGATGTGCCTCAGAGTGATATCTGCTTACCGCACGGTATCACACGATGCATCCTGTTTGATAGCGAGCATGATGCCAGTCGGGCTGGTCATCCGGGAAGATGAAGAGTGCTACAAGCTACATGGAAATAGAGGAGCCGGCGAGCGCAATAGGGCGGCTTCGGTCACCAGATGGCAGCGTGAGTGAGATAACTCCTCGAAAGGTAGGTGGACCCACCGGCTGATACCTAACATATCGAGCTGGGTGGACAGACCCCAAGGGGAAGTTCACTTCCATCTGACACAATTCCGGTCAGGCCATGCTGCTTCCGACAGTACCTCCACAGGTTCGGGCACGCGGAGGTCCCCGTCTGCCACCACCACCCAGATTGCCTGCAGGCTACAGGAAATCAGGCGCACCGAGCAACAGACGACGGGCACGACTAACTAGTGATTGGTTAGTTGGAGCGAAAAAGGTCGAGCGCAAAAGGTGAGTCAATGGTCTGTTCATGCTGAGGCAGGTTTGGCGCAGCGACTGGCAACCGC